>NC_058130.1:691591699-691738049 GCF_016433145.1 Gracilinanus agilis | reverse complement strand
AGTCAATTTTGATGGGTAGTTGATCCGTGGTTGCAGGCCCAGCTCTCTTGCCTTTCTGAATATTGTATTCCAAGCCTTACGGTCTTTTAGTGTGGAGGCTGCCAGATCCTGTGTGATCCTGATTGGTGCTCCTTGATATTTGAATTGTCTCTTTCTGGCTTCTTGTAAGATTTTTTCTTTTGCTTGAAAGCTTTTGAATTTGGCAATAATATTTCTAACCGATTTCTTCTCTGGGTCGAATATGGTGGGTGTTCTATGAATCCTTTCGATGTCTATATTGCCCTCTTGTTGTAGGACTTCAGGGCAATTTTGCTGAATAATTTCTTTTAGTACGGAGTCCATGTTTCTATTAATTTCTGGTTTTTCTGGAAGACCAATTATTCTCAAATTGTCTCTTCTAGACCGGTTTTCTTGGTCTGTCACTCTCTCATTGAGATATTTCATGTTTCCTTCTATTTTTTCAGTCTTTTGACTTTGTTTTATTTGTTCTTGTTGTCTTGAGAGATCATTAGCTTCTAATTGCTCGATTCTAGCCTTTAGGGACTGGTTATCGGCTATAATCTTTTGGTATTCCTTTTCAATCTTGTCATTTCTGGTGTTCAATTTGCTTATCAGTTCATTTGATTTCTGAGCCTCACTTTCCAATTGCAAGATTCTACCTTTTAAACTGTTATTTTCTTGCCAGATCTCTTCCATTTTCCTCAGAATCTCAGTTTTGAACTCTTCCATAGCTTGTGAGGAGTTTTCCTTATTTGAGGAGGGTCCGGATGCTTGTTTGTTCTCCTCCTCTGTTTGCTCGGTTGTCTGGATTTTCTCTGTGTAAAAGCTGTCGAGTGTTAAAGACTTCTTATTTTTGTTATTATTCTTTCTCTTCTGAACTTCCTGATGCTGAGTAGCCATCATTAGCCCAGCAGCTTCTCAGCTTTATCCTCGCGCTCAGTGTCTGTTCGCGATCTATTGGCTCCTGAGGTCTGAGTTCTGGTTTTTTCCAAGGTCAAGCCCCCTGGTGGGCCCTCTTGCTTGATCCTCTGCTGGAGGTTTCTTTACAAGTCTCAGGGCGCTGCTTCCACAGTCGTATACCCGTCTGCACTGGTTCCCCACTTAGGCTTTAGTTCCTGGCTGTGTCTGCCTCCACCCACGCCTCTGCTCAGCCGGCACTCTGTGCCCAGTGTCCTGCTCCCACGCGCTCAGGTTTCGCGTGCTTTTTTTGACTTAATGGGGTCCTAAGTCTAGCTGCTCTCAGGAACAGGTCCTGGAGCTGCTGATGACTCGATGGGTGCCCCAAACTTGCCCTATTTCTTTTTAGCTGGGTTCGGAGCTATAGATGAGTGTGGAGGGGGTGGGGGTGGGGCGGTTGCTCAGCCCGCGATTGAGTGAGACCCCTTTATAGCCTGGAAATGTCTCGATTCCACGTACCTTCCACGCTGTGCCCTGTTGTGGGGTTCCTCCATTCGTCTGGACTTGTTTTTATGTCCCCTTGAGGAGTTTTGTGTGTTTCGGTCAGGAGAGGTTAAGAGCTGCTTCTTACTCTGCCGCCATCTTAACCCAGAACT
This sequence comes from Gracilinanus agilis, assembly GCF_016433145.1. Lineage (NCBI taxonomy): Eukaryota > Metazoa > Chordata > Mammalia > Didelphimorphia > Didelphidae > Gracilinanus > Gracilinanus agilis. The sequence continues at coordinate 691,736,496 of NC_058130.1, read as the reverse complement.
CCTCGTTCTATGTTTTTAAGACATAAACCACTATTGTCTCTGAAGAATTGAAAATGATTATAACCTAGAGGGCAATGGAAAAGCAAATATATGTATGTGTATATATGGACTTCAACACACTAATTACAAAGAGAAATAGAATAAAAAGTTGGCATTGAAAAAATAAGTGATAAAAAAGAAGATGGAATCAGTTTCTTCACAATATCAAGAGAAAATGAGGGAGGCTTCTAATACCTTGTGTGAATCCTCTGAAGCAAACATATGGAAGAACATGAACAAAGGACATGCAGAATAAGTAGGATGGTTTGTGGTCAACACTAGCACTGATTTGATCGTGTCTCTATTTGAAAATAAATTCAACATTCTTTCCATTCCATTATTTTTTCCAGATAAGGAATCATAGTTATTGAAAGGGGCACTCGATGTCATCCAGTGTCATATCTGGCTGACCATGATTTCTGACTATTTTGTCACTACTAAAGTACTTAGGTAGCTCTGATGACAAGATTCTCATTACTTCCATTGCAGGACAGTTTTCTTTATTAGAACATCCTTCTTTATATTGTGAAATCTGCCTAGCTCTAACTTCTTTCTCCACCTACATTTTATTCCTAGATTATTTTTGCTCTCTGGGGAGGTAATCAAACCATATGAATTTAATTCTTCTTCCACATAACAGCCATTCAGATACTTGAAAACATCAATCATGATTCCAGCCCCCAGTCATATTCTCTTCTCCAGGTTAAATATCTCTTTAACCGATCCTTCTATGGCATAGCTTTTAGTCTCTCCATTGGTGGTATCACTCTCAGTGGAATACATTCCAGTTTATTAAATTCTTTACCAGTAGGAGGAGGAGGAAGTGCACAGGATCATAGCATCAAAGACTTAGCACTGGAAGAGCCCAGAGAGTTCATCTAGTTCACTTCTCTTCATTTACAGATGAGGAAACTGAGACCAACATAGGTAAATTCACTTGACAAAAGTCACAAAGCTAGTAAATGGCAAAAACATTATTTGAGCTAAGGTCCTGTGATGCCCAGTAATTAATCAATTAGTAATTTTGTATTAAGCACCTAGTATATGTCTGGCACTGTGTGAAGCACTAAAGATATAAAGAGAGACCCTTAAGGAGCTAACAATCTAGTGAGGCAGATGACATGCAAACAAATAAATACAAAGGAAGCTATATATAGTAAAAATAGGAAATAATTAAGAGAGGGAAGGCACTGTAAATAAAAAGGGTTGTAGAAGGCTTCAAGTGGAATGTGGTATTTTAATTGGGACTTAAAAGGAAACCAGGGGTGTCAATAGTTGGAATAGAGGAGAGAAAACATTCCAGGCATTAGGGGGAAGACAGAGAGGTGCAATGTCACTGGATTAAAGAGTATGCAACCCGGAGTAAGATACAAAGATCTCTGGAAAGGCAGGATATGGCTAAATTATGGAGGACTTTTAGTGCCAGAAAGAACATTTTTTTAGTAATGGAGACAATAGGAAGCCATTGAAATTTATTAAGCAGGGCCACAAGTTTGGACCTATGCTTCAGACAGTCATTTTACTAGCTGAATGGAGAATGGACTGGAAAGTGGGGAGAGACTTGATGCAGGCTATTATAATAATTCTGGGACAAGGTGATTAGGATCAGCATTAGAGTGAGCAGAAATGTTGAAGGAAGATAAGCTGGTGTATTCCAGATGTGAAAGGAAGTTTTCCTTTTCCCTTGAATCACAGTTACGTGTGCATTTTCCTTCCCATTAGACTGTAACTTCTTCGAAGAGAAGACTTGTCACTTCTGATATCATTAGATGTCTAATCCCAAGCACAGGACCCAGGAAACCTTGGATATTTAATATATATAAATGGTTATTGAAATAAATTGAGAGTATCCTAGATTGAAAGGTAAAATGAAAAGATTTTGGCAAGAGATTGATTACAAGGAGTGAGAGAAAGTAAAGAGTCCAGAATGACTTCTGGGTTGTGGCAACCACAACAGCAATAACACAGTCAGCAGCAAGCTAGTAAAATTCTCCTTTGCTGCCTCTTTATAATAAGGAAGTGACCCTGGAAAGCCAGTCCTACCAGGTTGGCAAGCCTTCAAGGATGGAATCAAATAAATTCAGACAGTCTCCTTACCAGCTTAGCCATCGGGAGAGTACTGATTTAGCCACAAATGAGGTGAACCATCTAAAAATGGGTAGTCTGACTCTAGAAGTGATGGCAGGTTTTTTTCTCATTGAAAGTCATCAGATAGAAGCTGGTTGGCCTTTTGTTAAGGATATGATCCTGAGATTTCTATTTTAATAGTAGCAATAGCTTGTGAACATTATATGCCACAGTAGGACATGCAAAAGGTGTTAGATGTATTTTCTCATCTGATTACCAAAGCAATGTTTTTATGAATTGGTTGATGTAAGGATGAAGATTAAGGAAAAGAATTCATTTGTTCATCCTTACATTGATCTAGGTAGCTACTAAAGACCTTTCAATTCTCAAAATGTGATCCAACTAAGTTATTGTCCTCCATATCTTTGTAGGGAGTCCTTACACTGTCATACCCATAGATCACTGAAATATTTTTATATGAAGATAATCTCATATTTTGATAATATTTTAAAAAACATATTCCCTAAAAATGTACAGTGCTTCATAAATCATATTTAAAAACCATACCCACATATAGTGATCTCTTTGTTTTGTAACTGGAAGAAAAGTGGCAACAATTTATATCAAAAGCACTAAATTGGAAACATGTCTGATTTGTATTCAAAGGAAAACTCAAGCCTCATGATCTAGCCATTCATTATAGATGATTTTGATGATAAGTAAGGATATTTATGAATGCTTGCTATTTATCATGTTTTGTTCTTCAAATCAGATTTTATTATTTTGTCATTATAATCCTTTGAAAGTTTACATGGCTCTATAATCATCATCATCATATTATTAATAATAATAATATAATAATAGTTTGGGTTAGTTAGATGACACAATGGATAGAGCAGCCTGTTTGGTGTTAGGAAGACTTATTTTCCTGAGATCAAATCTGGCCTCTGATACTTACTAGCTATTTGACCCTGGGCAAGTCGCTTGATCCTGTTTGCCTTAGTTTACTCATCTGTAGAATGAGCAAGATAAGAAAATGGCAAATCACTTCCATATCTTTCCCAAGAAAATCCAAAAATAAGGTCATGAAAAGTGAGACATGAATGAACCTGCTGAACAACAAAAATGATAGCTAACATTTACATAGTGCTTTAAGATTTTCCAAATATTTTCCCAGTATTTTTTCATTTTTATCCTCACAATAACTATGGGAAGTAAGTACTTTTGTTTTTATCATTTTACAGATGAGAAAACTGAAGTAGGTTGAGGTTAAGTGACTTGTCCAAGGTCACGCCAATGAGTAAGTGTCTGAGTCTGTATTTGTACCCAGGGCTTCCTGTTTCTAGATTCAGAGCTTTATCTACTAGGCTACCTAGCTATCTTATTCCTATATAATTTTTATTATTAATGCTGTGGTGAGTTAGTAATTGTCTATGGAGTCTATAGTGTGATATGCTGAAATGAGAATATTTATACTATATCTCTTTCTCTTTTCCAATAAGAGTAGATGGGAAAATATACTTTATTGTTTAGTATAAAATGAAAACTCTATTTTCAATCTGAATCTGAGTTTCTCTTCCTTACTTTAATTTTTAGTTGATTAAGAAATCAAAATGTTCTGTCTCATAGGTTCTTTGAGAGGACACCTATTGCATATATAGTCATGCACTTATTGAATCTTTCTTCGGGAAGGAACTTTTAGAACCCAAAAAGTCAAAGCTAAAAGGGATCATAGAACAAAGAGTATGAAAACATTGGACATAGAAATCACATTCAGGAAAGGGCCAAGAAAATATAGAACATGAGAACATAGAATGATATACCATGAAACAAACTATAAGAATAACATATTAGAAATTATCTAGGTCAGGGGGTTTTAACCTGAGAACCATGAATCTAAAAACAGTCCATCTATACATTTCAGGGGATCTGTGAACTTGGATGGAAAAATAAATTGCATTTTTTTAATGTAATTGACTTTCTTGGTCCTGTATATTCTACTTTGCACATTATAAAACATTATTCAGAGAAATGGTCACTAGACTTCTTTAGAACATCCAGAAGTCCTATGATGTAAAGAAAAGGGTAAGAACCTCTGACTAAATGCACTTTCTCGTGTGTGTTACAGATTGTGTGTTACAAATTGAGTGTCAGAATTTAGAAGCAACTTTATTGTCAGAATTTTCCAGCAGGATCAAACAACCTTGCAGACTAAAGGACAAGAATATTAGCTTTATGGTCAATGGCATTGGCTTGTATGGAGAATTCAATCAGGAAAAGCTCTGAGATCTGACCTTATTATTTGAATTACACAGCACTTTGACCTATTTGGGAGAATACGAGAGACTCTAGGAAGTAGCATGTATCCAAGGAATGGAAGTATTTAAACAGAAGTTGGATATCTATATGTAGAGGGTATTCATTTTTCAATTCTTTAACTCAAGACACATTAATAAAGGATTATCAATGAATTAGACAAATCAAGTGCTCTACTTTGAGCTTCCTTCCAAACCTATAATTCGATTGTTGTGACTCTATACATCTAAAAAGTCTGCTACAAAAATGTTCATGAATGAGAGAGGCAATAAAGATGAGAATTTTATAAAGCAGGCCAGCTTGTGTACACAGACATAACCTGAAATTCTATAAAGAGACTAGGACTTGGATTCATGATATATGAATTTGTATTCCTGCTTTCACACATAGGAGCTATCCTATTTGGGCAATTCACCAAACTCTGTAAACCTCAGCTTAGCTATCTATAGAATGGGAATTAAGATATTTGCCCTGTAGACCTCATATGGTGATTGTGAGAAAATTTTGCAGATGCTAAAGCATTAAAGAAAGACAAGCTATTTTGAGGCTAGACTTTTTATTTCTTTGGGTTAGGGAACTGATGAGGAGGAATTACCTCTTTTTCATTTCAGTTGATAAATTCTCCATCATTTATAGTCTTAGAAATAAATTAAAGTGACTTGTAAAGGATCATACAACCAATATAGGCCATGGGACTTGAACTTGAGTCATTTTGACACCAGAGCAACTCTCTCTCGATCCATGATATCAGGCATCAGCAAATTATGGCCTAAGAGCCAAAACTCACCTGCAACATACTTTTTCTGCATCTCAGAATCATTTTTAATTCGCAAGGCACACCGTTACAAGTGACAGAATCTATTTGACAGGCAAGAGAGGGCTGATCCCTGCACTGGGGTGTGGCTTCAAAGACTGGACATAGTAAATCAGATTTAGTTTGCTATCAAACTACACAATGTTCATTTTGAAAACTATGCCTCTATTAATTTCGCCAAACATCCTGTACTGACTTTTCTAATTGCCACATTATACTCCAGAAGAGTAGCTGCCTGAGGGCAAGTGTATGGTTTTGGTCAGACTGTGAGTCAAGTGAACAACTTGAGAACTTCTGTCCCTTTGTTAGGGAAGAATATACTCACTTCAAATAAACAGAATCTAGAAGGGATGAAGAGGAACACTTAGAATCCCTGAGTGCTGAATCAGGAGGACTTTCTACAAGGCAAATACTTATCTTAACCATACAGATCCCATCAGATTACCCTTTGATCAATGGCTTCTTCTCCTTAAGGACAAAATGTTTAATAAAAACGAGAGTGGGAGGTGGTCGATGAATATATGATTAAACAAGAGGAAGAGAGAGCAGAGGCCAGGAAGAATTACTAGGACCGGGAATTCCTCATTTCTACAAATTAAATTGTACTTCATTCAAGAATAATGAGTCCCTACCACATCCTGGATATAAAAAAGATTGTATTTAGAAGGAAAAAAAATAATGCTCAGGATTATTAAGGCCTTGGTGTTATTGTAAGATAAAAACACTGACTTTTATTTAGAGCTGAAGATAACCTCAGAGATCATGCATTCAACCTCTTCTAGATAACAAATGGCCACCCTGGATTGTCCAAAGATCATATTTTGAGAGAGATTTACCTTTTCTTGAAAAGGCTGGCTTTCCTCTATACATTCCCACCCATCTTGCCTAGTATCCAAGTTCTATAATTTCTGTTATACCTCTCAAATAGGAAATCATCCTTGCTGGAAATGTCAGCTTTCATGCTAAGGTCTCTGATAACAGAAATGGGAAACCAATTGGAGACCCCTCCCTTTCTCTTAAAACAGCTGGCCATCCTGTTCCTTTTAGAGCATCTTTATATGTGTAGGACATCCCAAGCATGCCAACACTAAACAAGGAGGAATGAGGAGAGTTTTAAAAATGTGAAATATTACTTCCACAGGGAGCTTCTGAAGTGAATTTTGACACAATTTTTCCTCTCTTCAAAAGCTTGAAAATGGCCTTAACCTTCTGTATATTGTGTATGAAGCCTATCTCTTTAGATAGGTAGTGGCATCCTTGTTTTGCTAACAATTAAGGATCTCAGTGTATTCTTTTAAGAGGATGCTCATTCCTTTTCCTCCCATGTAACTCAAGTTAAAGAGCCTTCCCTTGTGTGATGTAAAGTAATCACATTAAATAAAAGTCTATTGCTTTTAACATCATTAGCCTAGCTGGTCTTATCTATGGAAATCTCTTAAGTTCCAAAAGAGAAAGTGAGATGGACTGGCATACCATCTATTCTAACCTTAGAGCCTCCAAAGATGGGCATCTTACTAGGTCCCAAGGTAAAGCCATTCTACTTGGAGACAATTCTAATTGTTAGGGAGTTCTAACTTATATTGAACTGAAATCTGCTCTTCTCTAACTTGGGCCTACTTGAACCTACTTTTATTCTTTGGAACTACACAATCTAAGTTTTGTTTCTTTGTTTGTTTTTCTTGGTAAATTCCTTTTTAAAAAGTGGAGAGAGGTAATATGTCCTCCAATTCTCATGGTGAGTTGTTCCAAATTCTTACAACTGATCCTTAAGTTCATGGACTTCAGTTTTGTCATGATCTTGATAACCCTTGCTTTTGGATATGCTTGTTTCCCTGTTTCTCTTCTTCTTTTTGCCTTCTCTCCTCCTTTCTCTGCCTCTTCCCTTTACTTCTTTCATTCTTTCTTTTCCTTTGATTTTGTCCATTTGTTGCTCCTTTCCGTCATCCTGTCTCTGACTCCATCTCCATCTCCAAGAACTTTTATATTTCATATTTTTTCTTCTTTACTGACTTTTTCCTTGATGATTCTACAAACATTCAAGTCTCCTTCTATCTGCTCTTAAAATCCTGCCTATGATCTTGATATCTCCCCAAGCTATTAACCTATCAGCATTTCTCTTTTTCATAGCAAAACTCCTAACAAAAGTCAATTATACTTGGAGGCTCCATTTTCTCATCTCTTGATCATGTTTCAACTCTTTCAGTTGGACTTCTAATTCCACTATTCACTAAACAAAATTTTCCAAAGGTATAAATTACCCAGTGACTTTTCTTAATCTACATCTTTATTGAAGACTTCTCAGATTTTGATACTATTCAGTATGATTTTTTTCCTCTCGATATGCTTTCCTCCCTTGTTTAGATTTTTATATTACCTGTCTGATTACTACTTAGTCTCTTTGACTTCTTTTCAGAGTACTCCCAGATCTTACAGGTAGATCAACCACAAGTTTCTGTCCTCAATCTTCCTCCAGTCTCTTTCTACTTACCTAATTTTCCTCTCCATTCCCATGTATTCATATCTCATCCTTCCACAAACTACTGTAAAATCTCTCTCTCTCTCTCTGTCTGTCTGTCTCTCTCTGTCTCTGTCTCTGTCTCTCTCTTATTTTCCCCCTTTGCTTCATTATAGCAGTTACAAATTTTTGAAGGGTACCATATGGATATCCTATCACCACGTTGCTGAACCTGTGGCATGAGTACCAGAAGGGCTATACTCCCCCTCTCTATGCATTCCTGAGGACATTTCTTATGTGACCTGCCCCTCTGCTCAGCAGCCCAATGGGAGTACTACCTCCCTTCCCTCTGTGGGGTGAGGGTGAGCAGGCTCACATGCAGGTGAGGGTTGTAGTTTGGGCACTCAGTTTCTAAAAGGTTCTCTATCACTGTCCTATCAGTACCTTAAAAGAGGGCATATAAAATCTAATTAATCAATTATACCCTTCTTCATAAATTTCCTATTTCTTATGATTTCCCCATTTTCTCTCTCCCTCATTAGCCACTCCGCATGCTAGTCAATTACTAACTTGATCAACCATTTTGATATTGTTCAAAACTGCCTTTCTATTTTCACTCTCAGTGATGCCACTCAAGTTCAGACCCTTATAATAGGAATAGAGATAAAAAATTATTGTTCTCATTACTAGACATAGTTTTTCTTTAGGAGATATACAGTGTGTATGTTTGTATATGTTTATGTATACATATGTATATGTTTGTGTCTGTATATAGAGAATACATACAACATAGTTAATCATGTGTTGTTGTTTAGTTATTTTGGTTTTCTGACTTTTTGTGACCCCATTTGTCGTTTTCTTGGCAAAAATACTGGAGATGTTTGCCATTTCCTTCTCCAGTTCTTTTTATAGAAGAAAAAGCTGAAGGCAACAGATTTAAGTGACTTCCCAGGATTACAGAAGCCAGTAAGTGTGAGACTGGATTTGAATTCAGGAAGCTGAGTCTTACTGATTCCAAAACCAGGACTCTATCTACTAACCACCTAGCTACCCACATAGTTAATCATATAGTCTATAAAATGAAAACATATAAATACAAGACAATATCCTTAGATTTTTTTTCTCACATACTTTTCTCTCTCTATGTCTCCTCTCTCTTCCTCTCTGTATAGAGACATATACATGTTTATCTAAATAAATATGTATATATATATAATATATATAAAGTGTATAGGTATATTTTTTCTTATTAAAAGGTATGGCTTCATTATTCTACCACTCAAAAACCTTTAGTAGTTCCTTATTGTATAAATATACCACCATATAGTATAACAAAACACAATTCTATACACCACCATACAACACAATTCACTATTCTATACTATACTATAAAACAAAAGTTAAAAATATTAATTCTTTCCAGTATTATTTCATATTCCTCCCCATTAGACACTCATATTCTAGATAAGCAAGAAGAGAAAATATTCCCTGATTTCACACTACAATAGCTCAGATGCCTATGTTTTCTCAGGCTGGCCCATAGAATGCCTTAAATATACATGATTTTCATCTTTGGCTACTTAATGTTTTTCCCTGAAAGAAGTCCCAGGTCCATTGCCAACATCCACCATAAATCTTTATGAAATAAAAGTGATCTCTCCTACCACATTATTTTCCTACACTATTTAGTCTGGCTGCCTCCTTATCTCATCACTTACTCTTCTGCATCATACTTATGAATGTGTACATAATTTTCTTTTTTTTTTAACATTGAAAGTTCCTTGAAGGCAGCAAAAAAGACTAATAGATTTCTCAAATTTGCATAATCCAAACTGAATTTAGCAGGACCAAATGTAGTCCTGATGGCTGTTTTAATTTGAGGGTATGCATATTTTGTATATTAGACAACATTTATCTAAAGAAGACAATTTATGCTTGGAGAGAAAATGTGTTTTAGTGGAAAGAACATTCACTAGACTGAGAATTGATGATAATTATCATCATTTCAATTTTTTTCAAGCATTTTAAAATTTTTATTGTACTTTCCTCATAATAATCCTATGAAATTAATGGGTCAAAATGATATTTGTACTCTATACAAGCCATGATAAAATTAGCAGCACAATAAATTTGGAGTCTGAGGATCTGGATTCAGATTCTGTTTCTCCTATTTTCTACCTGTGTGACTTAGGCAGGACACCATCTCTTTAGACTTCAGTTCCTCTTCTTAAATGAAATGGTTAGATTAAACAGCCTGCCAACTCCAAGTCAATGATCATATCATTTTATTTAATTATGCCATTTGACACGGGGAGTATCCATAGTGATTTTCCCATTTCCACCTTAGTTGGAAAATAACTGAGCTACCTTCCAGACTCACACATTCTGGCACAATCCAGTACTCTTTTCACTGTTAGGTTCCAGAGAACTAATTTCTTCTTCTTGTTCTGATACATTCTGTATGACTTTGAGTAAGTCACTAATCCTCTTTGGGCCTCATTTTTTTCATTTGTAAAAAGAGATAGTGGCAAGAGATGGTCTATAAGGTCTTTTTTTAGCTCTAAATTTCTGTTCTCTGTTCATTCTCCTTTTTAATATTTTCTGTTCTAAATTCCATTCTAGTTCTAACATCCTGTAATTTGGCATGCTATGTTGTATAACTGCTTTCTGTGTCCTAATGTTTCATGTGTTAAGTTTCTTCCAATTTGACCATTCTATGATTGTATGAACCAAGGCCAGGTAAAGAGGCAACATGTAATCTGTTCTCATCCAATTAAGCTTCATGTTAGTTAAAGTCATGTCTAAGTCTCCTGATACTAAAATGGTTGCCCTTGCTTCCTAGGGCAAGGGATGCTTCGGGGATGCCAACCATCAGCAGCCGTACACTGGGCCTCCACTTCCAGCCTCGAAGCGGCCTGCACCACCACGTCCCTGTGATGTTTGACTATTTCCACCTATCTGTGATCTCCGTGACAATCCATGCCTCACTAGTGGCCCTGCAGCAACCATTGATCAGGTAAATGTAGCTCAGCAACATGACGGTGGAAAATCTTATTTTGTTCTATCCTCATCCATGAGAATGGAGGAAGAAGACTAACCAGGCAACAATGGGTTTGCAAGGTGGAAACTCTGAATCATGAAATGGGGGCAGCAAGGGTCTAGTCAAAGGAATCATCAATAGTCTGCCATTCCCTAAGATTCACAACTACCACATTAAATATTTTGTAAACATTTTCACCATAGGCATTCTAAACCAAGATGAGGATACCTCAAGAGGTGATGAGTTCTCCATCACTGAAGATCTTCATAAGGACTAGATTGCCACTCTTTGAAAACTTTGTCTAGAAGATTAGATTGAACACTTACCCCAGAGTTCTCTACTACCCTTAATGGGATTGTGGAGGCTAGGCTCTCTTCCAATGCATCATCCCCATTCATATTCTCTCTATTATAGGAGGTAGTTTCCTACACATTAGTCCCAGTTAGCCACTAATAGCCAAAATAAATTTTACAAAGAAATATTTACTTCAAAAGATAATCACAAATATTCATCCTCCTTCCATCTTCCCTGAGGAAGAGATTAGATTCATAATTTAGCTCAGTTCCTACAGAGCTCAATCTAAGTTCCAAGTTCAAATCCCACTCAGGTTCATGTCCCAAAACACTCTGGCTTCTCAAGGCTTCTGTGCATGGCTGTCAAATCATACCAACCTGCTTGCAATCCTGGCTCCAAAGTTTTTGTGTCTTGACATTCTGGTTCTCCTGGAAATCAATTCTGGCACTTTAAATTATGGGAGACAAACAACACAGAACAGAAGCAAACAATCCCAGGCCCATTTTTGGAACCAGGGTAAAAAAGGGAGAAAAGAGAAAGGAAGATCTTTCCCTCTAACAGGTTCAGTTCATGCCATCTGTATATACTGTGGGTAAACTAGGATTTTCATTCTCTGGACACAGCAGAAAGAGTGGTGGAAAAGGGCAGGAGAAAGCAGCTCAGTTTCCCCAGTTTTAAAAATATAGGTAACTACTGTAGGAAAAAGTTAGAGATAGTCTGGTTTTCTAGGGTTAGTTGAAAAAAGGGAATTTTGAGATAAGCCCTTGGAAAGGATTCTGGGTAAGAAAGGAATTGTGGGTCTACAGCTAAAAATAACTGAACTTCACTTCCTTCTTGGATTTTATCTGTGCTGGGAGGGGGTTTTGTCTCTCTCTGCCTGCAACTGTAAACTGAAGAAGGAGGGTTTTGCTCTAAGGGATTCTCCCTGGAAGGTCAGGATTTCGTGGAGAAGTTCTTGGCATTCAGGTAGAGGATTTGCTTGGAGAAAACCAGTTTCACTGAGTCCAGTTTTCATCTGCTAGTGGTCCAGCTGCCAGAATTCCTATTGGTTAAGGTAATCCAAAGCTTTCCATCTATAACTTTGGTTACTTAGTATAGCAGCCAAACCCAAGGGTTTTTCCCTTTCTTTCTTAATTATTGGTGGGAAGATTAGATTAAGTTAGATAGCTTGGGAAAGGGCTTAGATAGCACAGGGAGGATTAAGTAGGACCCAGAGAAGAAATGGAAGACTTCCCTAAGCAGAAAACATAGAAGTTGGGTGGAGGTAGTGTGAATAGAGTTAGGGGCATATCTCTCCAATTACCTTTATTCCTTTTTTGTTAAATAAACTTTCTTCCCAAGATAAAGGGTTTGGTGCTTAATTGGCCTCAAGGAGTTCCTAGGTGGATTGTAAGGTTTGATATCCATCTAGGATACTTCCACATTACTCAGAGGAAACTACCACTGCCCAAAAGTTCCAGAGTCATTTTCCAAATTAACTTTCTCAGAAGTGTATTCTCTAACTCTTGAAAAAAGTAAACCTAGATAAAGAAAACTGGAATTCAAACACAAAATGGGAGATAATTCAGATAATATTCTAATGAGGATTTTGATATTTGGAAACTATTTGTTGAAGGTTTTACCTTCTATTGTGATGAATTTTTAATTTTGCCTCTTTCAACCTTTCCAGAGACTTTCCCACCATAACTCTCTTTCCTCTCCTCTCCTCTCCTCTCCTCTCTTCTCCTCTTCTCTCCTCTCCTCTCCTNAACCAATACGCAGTATTGATTCTAAGATGAAAGATAAGAGTTAAAAAAAAATACAGACTTCTATAACTGAGAGGGAATTGATGCTACAGGATATAAGAAGAGTGTTTATGTGGGAAAAATTTTTGAGATTATTCATTTAGATAAAAAATATAAGGCCAGCAAGACCCAGTGACTTTCATTGTTTTTTTTTTTTTGTTTTTTTTTTTGTTCAGTCATTTTCAGTTCTATTTGACTCTTTGTGATCCTATTTGTCTTCTTCCTGGCAAAGTACTGGAGTGGTTTGCCATTTGTTTCTCCAGTTCATTTTATAGATGAGGAAACTGAGTCAGAAAAGATTAAGTGACTAGCACAGGGTCACACAGTTTGTAAGTATCTGAAACCAGGGATTTGAACTCAGATAGATGGATCAGCTTGATTCCAAACCTCTCCATTGTGCCACCTAGCCATCCTCTATATGATTACATAATGAGTAAGTGAGCTGTAGCAGAGCCAGAGCTAGAGCCCACAGTTTCTGATCTTCCGATTTCCTCATGAAACCCCAAACTTCAGGGCTCTTTCTACTTCATTGTTGTATGAAAAGATTGAATTCTTTTTTCCTAGTAAATTTTGAGAGTTTTCCAAGCAAGAAAGTGTCTAGAATAAAATCAATATTTTTTAAAAATCTTAATGACTCATGAAATGAAATGACCTTCTCAGTGTCCATTCAATACCTAGCTCCAGCAGAGTGTTGGAAATTAAAGCATGTTGTTGGGCACCAAGCAGCACAAAACGCATACCTGTTGTAGCCTTTTGATAATAACAATTATCTCCCCTTTTTCCACGAGCTTGTAGTTTTCAATTCACGCCCATTTCAGGTGATGATTTCAGCAATTCTATGGGGATAGTTTTTATGGCAGTTGTGGCTCAGTCATTAAAAAGTATTGGATCTGGAGTCAGGAAGATCTGTGTTCAAGTCCAGTCTCAGATTCTTCCTAGTTGTGTAAACTTGGGCAAGTCATTTAACTTCTTTATGGTTAGGAGGCAGTTAGGTGGCTCAATGGACAGAGTGTTGCTCAGAATTGGGAAGAACTGAATTCAAATCTGACCTCAGACATGGTCTAGCTATGTGCCCCTGGGCAAGTTACCTAACCTCTGATTGCCTGACAGAAAGGATCCATTGGATCCATTGGATCCACTGGAGAAGGAAATGGCAAACTCCTTCCATATCCTGCTAAGAAAACCTATGGATAGCTACAGTGCATGGAGTCATGAAGAGTCAGTTGTGACTAAACTATGAAACAACTTAGTTAGGGTAGGAATTATTGCCCTCATATGATAAATGATGACAAAGAAAGGGGAAGGAATTTACCTGTGATAACATGGCTAGTCATGATAAAACAGAGTCTAGCATTTAGAACTCTTGCCTCAGCTCTCCCAGGCAGACTTTATAGCTTTTCTATTATTTTAGAGTAATAAGTATGGAAATTTGGTTTATACCCAGGCCATATATAAATTTTTAAATTTATATATTCATTCATTCATTCACTTATTTATTCATTTATCTATTTAATCTGTTCATTCATTCATTCATTCATTTGCTTATTTATCCATTTGTTTATTTATCTATTTATTTTTATAGCTCTATTCAAGACTCTTATTCAAGAATGCTTACTGAGCTATTGAGGAATCCAGGAGTAGTTGTAGAGTCACAGGAGCTGGGCTTGAATCCCAACTCTGGTACATTTTTCCTTCCCTATGACACTGGGAAGATCACTTTATCTCTGAGCCTTTGTGTTCCATTTTTTAAAACTGGGTTAATGATCTTTTCAGTATCAAAGATAATAGATCTAAAGTCAAAAGGGACCTCATAGTCCATTTAGTTGAATTAACCTTATCTGACAAATAAGGAATCTGAGGCCCAGGGAGATCAAGCCATGTCTTTCCTACAGTCATGGAGGTAGCCATCATAAGACAGAACTAGAACCCTTGGCCTTTGGCTCTAGAGTTAGTCTTCTTTCTGTTCCACTGTGCTGTCTGATGGAGATTAAGTTCATCATTATTATTTGTAGTATTTGGGTTCCTAATATATTTCTCTTCTTAATGTTTTCCATTTTAGCTTTACACGCCCAGGGAAAGGATCATGGCTGGGTAAAGGCAGCCCAGAGGGAAGTTCAGAACCGTCACTTATGTCCTTAGAAAGCCTTGTCTTTGGAGCTGGCTACTGCAAACCTTCTTTCTCAGAGGTAAATTCCAAGTCCATGTGAAACTTGATGATTTTGAATTGTGCACCTGATCATGAACCCATTCTTCCTTCCCCAGTATGACTTATTTTCTAATTCCTGTTCTAAAGACCACCCTATGGAAACTTCTTTCTTCTGGAGTGAATCCCATAAAAGGCTGATTATAGGGAAAATGGCTAATTTGATACCTGTTGTCTTAGAAACTTATCTAGTCCAATTGTATTCCTCTTCACCAAATTTCCCCATTTTGTAGATGTGAGCAATGAGACACAGAGAAGGAGAAGTACGGCTTTATAGATGTAATAAGACTATATGGGATCCAAATCTAGGTCTTCCAGCTCCCAAAACAGTATTCCTCCCACTATACTACACAGCATTCTACATATCCTTTATGAGGCAATTTCAAGCCCATATCATACATTTAATGTCAGTATACATTAAGAACCTATAATATGCAATGTGTTGTAGGAGATATAAAGTTGAATAAGTTGACCTTATTCTTTACTGTTATTATCACCTTATTATGGAGCTTGCAGGCTATCTATGGATGATAACAGGTATATGGAGAGGAATTTTGGAATAACACCTATAAAAAATGGTCGTGAAGCCAGGAAGATCTAGGTTCAAATCCTGCCTCTGACACATACATTCCCTGTATGACAGTGGACAAATAATTTCATTTCTCAGTTTTCTAGGGCAACTCTCCAAGACTTTAAAATATAGAAACGTTACTGACTTGCGTTGGGACAGAGGATTTCTTTTTAATATCGAAGTTTCCTTTATTATTGAAATTACAATTACAATCTCTATCACTATATCATGTCAATAGCTGAAATATAAGAATGAAAATAAGAAAGGTCATATTAATCCCTAGGAAAGGTCATTTCCAAATTGGGAAATCATGAAAGACTTCATATAGGATGGCAAGTATCATGATATGATAGAAATAATACTAAAACTATAATCATACAATTAGGGTTCAAATCCCAGGATTCCTTCTTATTGTCCCAAAATAACTTTGGGCAAATCGCTTCAATCTTTCTAAATCAATTTCCCGATCAGCAAAACAAAGGATTTGGACTATATGAACTCTAAAGCCCTCTCTTCTACAATTATCTGATTTCCCCAGGCAGAGTAGGATGAGGAGGATACTCCACTTGTGGTAAATGGTGTAAGCAAAGGATGTTAGAAAAGGGCCCAGTGGAGCATAGGTAATGGCGACTGTTACAGATTAACCAGGGAGTTGAATGTCTCAAAGTAACATTCAGAAATCAAGCTGAAAATTAAAGTGGAAGCTGATTGGGAAGTACTTTGATTTATAAAGACTTATTGACAGCTTTTGAGCAAGAATATGATCTTACAAAATCTGTTCATTGGGAAGATTAATCTGGCTTATTATGAGTGATGAGAAAGAGAAAGATTTGATAGATGGAAAGCTGTAAGATAGTTATTACAAACAAGCAAGTATACACATATTAGGGTCACAAAATCACAGACCAAGAGTTAGAGAGGGATCTCAGACCCTGTGTAGTAGATTTCTTTATTCCTCATTTTATAGATTCAGAAATAAGACTCCTGAGACAAACAATTTACTCAAAGTCACACTCAAAGTCACAAAGTTACTGTCAGGTGGGATTTGAACCTCTACCTTTGAATTCAGAGCCAGTGCTCTTCCCACTGTACCTTCTACCTCATTGTTCAAGGTAAAAAAGATATGAGACCCTAAAAAGATTGAACAATGCCATTGGAGAGAAAAGGGAAGAATAAAAATGAGAGAGATTTCAGAGGTAGAATCAACCTGAATATAGAATTCTGCTTTTTATAGCTTTGCTCTTGTCCATCTTCTGAATCTTTTAAAGGGTGAATTAGTAGCCTGTATTTTATTAAGTAGTAGTGTGAAAGGTTTTTATGGCCCAAGTAGTGCCTCACACCTCCCTCTCCCTAAAGGTGGAAATGTTCTGCCTTCCCTCATAGTGAACACAATGAACTCCTGTTTGATCTGCAGGGAACATCTTGTAATGTGCTGCTTAACCATTGAATCACTCCTCCCTGGCTTCATTTCCCAGCATGCAGGGACTTCATTTCCAAAGCTTCAGGGGGTCTGAGTTCCTCTTTGTACAAACTCTTAGCTCCACCATTAGTGTTAATGGGAAAAACACAGGGAACATGCAACCGTTGCACACTTGAAGGGCCTCATTGAGAAGGGGTCATTTTAGGCCTTGCAAGGAAAGAGAAATTTCAAAGGCAAATGGATAGTGGGGCATAGTAGAAAGAAGAGAGGATCTGGAGTTGGGAAAAATTATTTTCCAATCCTGATACTGACCTTTACTATTTCTATGAATACTTAATCAAGGATTATTTTTATCCTTAATTTCCTCATCTGTAAAATAAAGGTAATAATTGTAGGACCCAATTCATAAGGTTGTTAAAAGAATGGCAACTTGTAAGACCTTAAAGTACTATATAAATATGACTTAGTAGTAGTATAATAGAATTTTTCCTCTGATGCCATATACTATGGCATAAAAGTGTGCTAGTTTCTCAAATGTCAGTGGACCAAAATTCTTGCAGTTTAGACCAAGCCAGGAAGGTTTTTGTATGGTTTCAATGGCAAATACTGAGTTTATTAATCAGCATCATAGGATCACAGATTTACAAGTGAGATGGGACCTTGGGGGCCACTGATTCCAACTACATCATTTTGCAGATGAGAAAAGCATGGCTAAGAGTTTTGAAGTAACTTGCCAAAAAGTCATGTAGGATTTGATTCTTTGTCTTCTTGAATCTCAGATTCTAACTACAACATCATGCTGTCTCTCTAGAACCATCCAAGCTAAATTTGGAGAAGCTCATCAATAGAGTAGACACAGATAATGGACTATCTGAATATACCAATTCTATAAAAACTTTTAAAAATATTTTTCCGTGGTTACATGATTCATTTTCTCTCCCTTCCCTCTCTCCCCCACTTCCCAGAGCTGAAAAGCAATTCCACTGGGTTATTCATGTACTATCAACTTGGTACCTATTTCCATATTATTCATTTTTGTATTAGATAGTAATATTTTAAAACCAAACCCCCAAATCATATACCCATATAAACAAATGATAAGCCATATTTTTTTTCTTTTGCATTTCTACTCCCACAGTTATTTCTATTGATGTGGATAGCATTCTTTATCATAAGTCCCTCGGGATTGCCTGAATCATTTAATTCCTATTAGTAGCAAAGCCAGTTACGTTTGATTGTTCCACAGTGTTTCAGTTTCTGTGTACAATATTCTCTTGGTTCTGTTTATTTCACTCTGCATCAGTTCATGGAGGTCTTTCCAGTTCATATAGAAATCAAGCAGTTTGTCATTCCTTGTAGCATGTAGTATTCTATCACCATCATATGCCATAATTTATTCAGCCATTCCCCAATTGAGGGACACCCCCTCATTTTCCAATTTTTGCCACCACAAAGAGTGTCAATATGAATATTTTGCACAACCCTTTTTTATTACCTTTTTTGGGGTATAAACCTAGTAGTAGTATTACTGTACCAAAGGGCAGGTATATGAATGTATCAATTCTTAAAGATTCCCTATTAATTTGTAAAGAGATGCAAGACCATATGATGAAAGATCTGATGCTACTGGAGACCACTAAGTCTAAATCTTTCTTTTATAGAAGATGAGCCTGAGGCCCAGGGAAGTTAGATGGCTTGATCAAAGTCACAAAGGTAATAATGACAAAAATTAGAATTTAATCCTCATTATTTGACTCCAGAACCAGTGTTCTTTTCATCAAACCACATTGTCTTTCATAGGGAAGGATAGATGTAGAAGTATCTAAATTTAAGAAATCAGGTATCCCTGACAAATTGAAGTATCGTGATTATTAATTATAAAAACAAACTTGAGAATAATATAAATAGTTGTATTTGTCTACTTACTAAGACCCTATTCAAGTGATTCACTGTGGCATAAAGAATGACTTTTTTATAAACCAAACATGAGAAAACAGCAAGGTGGTTCTGTGGATAGAGATCCAGGTCTGGAAATAGGAGGTCCTGGGTTCAAATTTGGCTTCAGTTACTAGCTGTGACTCTGGGCAAGTCATTTGACCTCATTTGCCTATTGATTCAAAGACAGAAAGTAGTTTTTAAATATATAAATAAATAAATAGAATTATAAGCTTTTGCAGGTTTTACCAAGTTGAGAACTTGTAGGAGAGAAATTCTTAACATTTTCTGTATCACTGACCCTTTGGTAGTCTGGTGAAGCCTATAAGCCCCTTCTCTGAATTATGTTTTCTTTTTAACTCCTTATATAATAAAATGTTAACTTTCAGTTAGAAGTTCATGAAAATATGGATATGTTTTTCCCAAATAAGGTCATAGGCTCCTTGAATTCCATCTGCTTACTTGGGTCTCTGTGGACTCTAGATAAAGAATTTCTGCCTTAGAACATAGGCACAGGGTCACATTGTGTTTAAATGACTAGCCTATGCTAATAGTGGAAAAGTCTCTTACCCAGAGGATCAGACAAATTTCCATCACCTTAAAGCTCCTGAGCTATGATCTGAATAACTACATTTATAAAATAATATATTTTAAAATATTCATATGTATAATTGGGCCAAGTTTCTAAGGGAAATCTAATTGTGCTAATAAGACCAAGATTTTATGTTTTCACCATACAGAAATCATTTAATCAGTCTCTTTTCCATAGGCACAGATTCAATCCTATTACCTCAGAAATTTTGTCACCAATTTCATTTAAGAAGGTAGTATTATAATGTGGCAAGTGATGATAATATGAAGAAGTGGGAGTTGGAGAAAACTTAGAGGTTGTTAAAGACTCCCCCAAGGACCCATCCAAAGCTCTGGAGATTCAAATAGGAGTGTCCTGTGCACTGATTCTAATGATGCTTCTACCTGGGTCTACATTTCAAAAAGTTAAAAGTAGATACTCAGAAAAAGGGACGGACACTGGTATTTTCTTGGGTTAGTGGTTATGATTTTCCATTTATTCAACATTTAAGTGTACAATTAATGCTGATTACTATGGCATAGTGGCATATGGTGCAGGTATTACTAAGACAGAAAGAAAAGTTCCAGAAGTTATTTTAAATATAGTATGTGTCATAGAATTTGTGGCGATGATAGCCTTTTCTTGTTTTCTATTCCTAAGATCTTAAGTAGCTTAGAATAAAGTCCAAGAATCTTCTTGAGATTGACACAATTCTTAAGACAAACATAAGCAAGGAAAGCCATCCAGTGTATCAGGCAACT
Organism: Gracilinanus agilis; assembly: GCF_016433145.1. Classification (NCBI taxonomy): domain Eukaryota; kingdom Metazoa; phylum Chordata; class Mammalia; order Didelphimorphia; family Didelphidae; genus Gracilinanus; species Gracilinanus agilis. The sequence continues at coordinate 691,716,226 of NC_058130.1, read as the reverse complement.
TAGAACTTTACTGTTTTTATTTTTGAAGGTCTTAGCTTCTTTTACTTAATTTTCTTCAAACACAAATAGTTCTAGCCCCATATAAGGGCTACTTTAGGAGTACTAATCTAGAAGTGTGGTCTCTCTCTGTATTTGCTCTCTCTAGTCAGCCCAAAGTATGGTGGGTTGTCTTTAATGGGCATCCACCTCAAACTGGATGCACCCTAAATATCTTATACTCACAGTTCAAATATGAACTCATTATCTTCCTCTACTTTTGAACTTTCCTATTACTGTTGAGGTTTCCACCAACCTCTCAGTCTCTCAGCTTCAAATTTAGGTTTCATCTTCAATTCTTACTCTCTTTCACTATCCTATCTAATCTGTTGCTAAGATGGTTAAATTATACCTTTGTAGCATCTTTCACATATGACCTCTTCTTTATTCTTTATTCCAACATTATTACCATAATGAAGACATAGCCTATTGCTTGGTCTCCATGCCACAAATCTTTCACATCAATCCACTGCTCCCTCAGTTGTTAGATTGATTTTATTAACACATAGATCTGACTATGGCATGTGCGCACACACACACACACACACACACACACACACACACACACACACACACAAATTCATTAAGCTCCATTGGCACCCTATTACCTCAGGTTCAAATAAACAGTCCTCTGCCTGGTTTTCAAAATTCTTTATAACCTTGTCCCTTCTTACCCTTCCAATTTTCTTCTACCTTACTCCTCTTGCCCCATGTACTTTGAAATTCAGCGACACTGGCCTCCTAGTTATTCCTTGAACATTTTCTATCTCTTGAGCATTTTCATTGGCTGTCTCCCATCTCTCAAACATTCACTCTCTTCATTTCCATCTCCTAGCTTCCCTGATATCCTTTAAGTGTCAGATAAAGTTCTGTCTTCTTCAAGAAGCTTTTTTCTAGTCCCTTAATATAAGTACCTTCCCTCAGAAATTATCTCTAATTTATTCAGCATGTATATGTATATATATATATATATATGTAGTTTGTACATAGGATTTTTTTTTGTTTTGCATATTTTCTCCTATGTTTGACTATAAGTTTCTTGAGAGCAGTTAACTATTTTTTAAACCCATATTTTCTGTTTTAGTAACAACTCTAAGACAGAAGAGCAAGGGCTAGGCAAATAGAGTTAAATGACTTGCCCGGATCACACAGCTAGGAAATATCTGAGGCCAAATTTGAACCTAGGTCCTACTGACTCCTGGCCTACGACTCTGTGCCAACTAACTGACAACAATTGACTATCTTTTTTGCATCCTCAGAGTTTAGTGTAGTGACTGACAAATATTGAACACATAATAAATGCTAATCAGCTGTTTGACATGTTGACAATAGCTGCTAACTTCATGGTGCACAGATCAGCTGCCTTGACTTCCTAAGGGGGTAATAACAGAACTAGAGTGTTGGTATGGAATTAAGGAGAGGGATACCTAGTAGAATTGTCATTTTGGCTGAATAAGTCGGACTTAGCAGGTATGCTTCTTCTGTGTATTCCTCTCTGTTCTTCTGGATGTCTGTCTTGTTGAAGCTGTAATGTCTGTGTTTTTAAAGTATATGTGTATGTGAATTCGTATTTTCTATGGCCCAGGAGCACTCTGCAAGAAGAGAGAGATTTTGATGACAAAGCATGGTTAAATTCAAGGCATTCTGAACTGTGGAATATTTTCTCTAAGCTTCTTCCCCATTTTAAGTATATTTCAGTGGTTTAAAAAGAGCTGAAATTAGGGTGGGCCAGGGCCAAAAAGGGCATTTTCTAGGGAGATGGAATTCAGAGAGGGCACAAATGAATGAATGATTGACTGAAGGATCAAGTATTTGCTAAATGTTCATTATGTTCCAAGTTATTGGCTGGGAGCTAGTGATAGGATACAAAATGATAGTTCCTGCCCTCAAGAATTTTATACTGTAAAGGGGAACTAAGAACTTCTGATGGGGCTAGAGTGGGGTGTCATAGTATGTGTATGGCATCATTGTTTGAAAATGTGCAAGAAGTGAAGCAGAGATTTAGTAAAAGTTCACCAATCAGAGCCCAGAGATGCAGGGTCTGAGTCCAAGATTCTGACTGAAGAAATGTGGAGAAGATGGAGAAGACTTTATCCCTGGACTCCCAAATTTTAGGTCTATGTTATCTCCATATTATAAGGTCTACCCCTGAGATCATACCCTTCTTTCTGGGTCTTCCTTCCTCCAAAACCAAATCTCCTGAACTTCTTCTTCCTGCTAAGTTGAAAGGATATATGCATTGGAATGCCCTCTCTCCTGGTATTTACAATGTGATGCCCTCTCTTGGTAATTACAGTTAACAAAAGCAGTTTGCCCTTTTTGTGTCATCCTTCCCTCAACCCCACTCAACTGACTTGCCTCTAGTGTTAGAATACCCATTTATGTCTCTTGGTCTCAGGGTCTTAAACATAGTGACCTATAAGGACCCCTCTTAGCTGTAACTGGCTATTATTAAAAATCTTTAAAACTGCCAAATGCCATCTTTAAAATTAATATCATAATATAATAATATTTGTCCACAGTCTTTTTATGATCAAACAGGAAAAAAATAAAAGTGAAATAAGTAGGGCAAATGATGTCATTCTCATTTTTCAGAAGAAGTAATTGAGGCTTAGAGAGTTTCAGTGATTTAATTATTGCCACAATGCCTCAAAGCAATCGAGCTGAAATTGGAAGCCAGGTAAGGAAGGCCTGAAGAAATTGATACACCTGGTCTTCTGTCTTCTGCTCGAAGGATCTTTCCCTTACTTCCACTGTATGTTTTTACTTGAATAATTTTAAAGGCTATATAAATATGAACTGCCATGATTAATAGTATTCCATTAGTCTGAAGTCACATGTATTTGTCTTTGACAGGCCACTCACCATCTCTTGAGCTCATTTTCTTTCCTTCTATATAAATGAAACTTTAAAAGGTTTGGGTTTTAGAAATCACATTTAGAGAAATTATATGTTTGTAAAACCATGGTTTTACAGGTAATGGAAAGGACTTTAATCCTTATTCATTGACTGCCTCCCATCCCATTTCCACAGATAAAATAACTGAGGTTGGACAATAAACAGTAACTAAAATGAGGTGAGACAAAACAATGATGATTCGACACCTACAAGGTTCATCTTGAGCTATCTTATTGATGCTCACTTTTATCACAGAAAGCTAGCAGCCTCAGCTTTGCCTTCATTACAGGAATCAGAGGACATCCTGTTTATAGGTAGTGAAGTTTAGCATGCCTAGTTATTTCTAGGATTTGATTCTATTTCTGTGCAATTTCCATTTGGGCAACAACCAGTGATCTACTCCTAGAGCTGCAATTCATGTGCTTTAAACATCATCCAACAGCTGAAGGGGAGCTTAGCTTAGAACAAAATCCAGAAGCCCTGGAGCTTCAGGCCCAAATCCCTGAGAAACCTAATGCATTAGCAAATAAAATCAGAATAAACCCAGATTGTGCTGTCAGCTGGGAAGATTAGGGAACAGGTGTTCTTTTTTTTTTAAAAAAAAAAAGTCCTTTCCTCACAAAGACATTTGCTGAAACTGGAATTTCATACTCAAATGAACTGATTTACATGAAAAACAGTGAGGGTGGGGTAGATTGACATGATAAGAAGTTCCCATTTACTATTTAACCAGGCCCTCATCTGGCTGGAGGCTTCCCCTACACTGTCTTTCCTTTGCTTCAAGCCTGGCATTTCCCTTCTCAGGGCTGTAGTTTTCATACCTGTGAGAGTACATCTAAATTCTCTTCCAGCACTAAAGGAGATTGATTGGTTCAAGTAACTGCTGGAAATGGGGTTGCACCAAAACAGCTCTTCTGAACTGTTCCATTTCATTGTATTTTATTTTTAAGTAATTGATTTATTTTTACTTTTTTATTTTATTTTTAAATATTTTTCCATGGCTACATGATTCATATTCTCTCCCTCCTTTCTTCTCTTCCCCCCTCCCAGAGCTGACAAGCAATTGCACATATTATTCATTTTTGTAATAGAGTAATATTTTAAAACCAAAACTCCAAATCATATACCCATATAAACAAATGATAAATCATATATTTTTCTTCTGCTTTTCTACTCCCACATGAACTGTTCCATTTTAGCAAAAGTCATGGGTATATAATGGGCAGCAAGGGATAGGGATATTGTTTTTACTAGGTTCTTTGGCCCCTGGTGTGAATTTAATTATATAAATATGTAATTATGGTCAAGAGCTCCTAAGGCGAATACAGCGCTTTACAGTTTATAAAATGAGAATATTATATTTGGAAGAGATATTTCCCCTTAAGTAAATCAGTCCCTTTTTGTCTCTGAGTTTCAAATTATTTAAGGGGGGATATGCCTTCCAAATGTAATATTTTCATTTTATAAACTGCAAAGCATCATATTGGCATGTATTACAAGTATTATTACTAGTTTTCTAGCATTTTATATGCAGTTCTAAATTTAATAACCCCATGAGTAAGATTCTGCCTACGCTTAATTAACAACTGGAAAAAGTGATCTGAACTTTGTAATCAGCAGGATCCTTTTTCCTTCTGCCTTTTCTCTCTTACCCCTCTACCAGACACAACTAGGGACAAAAGTGGAAGCCACGTGCAAAGAAAAGAGAAGTCAACAAGTGTTTATGAAGAGGTTACTGTGAGTCAGCCACTGTGTTAAATGGTGGAGATATATAGAAAGCAAAAACAATCCTGGTTCTGAAAGAGTTCACATTCTAGTGGAGAAGACAACATGGAAACAACTTTGTACATACAAGATATATACAGTAATATATATATATATATACATATATATGTTTATATGTATGTGTATATATATATATATATATATATGCAGGGTAATAATACAGGGTAAATTGGAGGTAATCTCAGAGGGAAGACTAGAAAAGGTAGATTTGGGGCAGAAACTTGAAAGAAGTCAGGGAATTCCAGAAGCCAAGCTGAGAAGCCTATGCATAAAACTCAAGTTTAATATGCTTCAGGGACAGACAATGAAAGGATTCTCAAGGAAGCTTGTATAATTGAAAAAATTCCAGATACAAACAGAAATTCAAGAAATAAAGGCAATAATACTTTGTGCAAAAGAGAGAGTGTGCCCCTGGGTAATAGACAGTCTTCTCTTACGAGAAGAAGGAAAGAATTGACTAAAACTATTCTTAAATTAGATTTAGTCTTAAGAATAGACTTTCTTGCCTTTCTAATATGAGATTTAATTTAATATCAATATCTCCAAGGATTATATTTTATAAGATTTATTAGTAAACACTTGAAGAAATAAAAAATAGAAGTACAAAGCTTAAGTATGACCATGTGAGTAAACTTTCCTGCCAAGCTCCCCCCCCACCCCCCCAGCCTCCACAGCTGCATTCTGGAAGAGGAGAGAGATGGGGTCACACCAAAATATATCCTCCCTACATTAGCATCTAGCATAAACACGCAAATAGGATGCTGGGTAAAAGAGTCCTGGGGAACAAATTCTATCCACACACAAGTGAATCCCTAGAGATTTTGGTGATGCAGAATGCCAAATATGGAAGCCAGGTTAGTTCACAGAATGTTAGACGATTGAACATAGAACATTAAATATTTTTTAATTGAAAACTTTTGTTTAATTAATTTTGAATATTTTTCCATGGTTACATGATTCGTGTTCCCTTCCCTCCAAACCCCCTTCCCTGTAGCCGACGAACAATTCTACTGGGTTTTACATGTGTCATTGATCAAGAACTATTTCCATCTTATTGATAATCGCTCTAGGACGATCATAGAACATTCAATATTAAACCTAGATATGATCTCAGATTGGAGGAGATTAGAATGTCAAATAAGAGTGGAAGAGACCAGTCTATTAGGCTGTCGGTATATAGAAGCAAAGCTAGCCCCTGTCCTCAAGGAGCTTACAATCTAATGAGGGAGACAATAGATAAAGAAATACATTTTTTTTGCATTATATCATGTCATATAGTACCATATTATACATATGTAAATCAAGCTATACACAAAAAATAGGAAATAATTAATAGAGAACACACTGGAATTAAGAGGGGGTTGTGGAAGTTTTCCTGTAGGAGGTGAGACTTTAATTAAGCTTTACAGGAGTTAATTTTAAACAAAGAGAATTGAAGTCAAAAAGTAAAAAAAAAAAAGATTTGTAAAATACTAAATAGCGAGTGAGTGGCTGCTGGGATTAGAAATCTGGTCTCTTGATTTTTTAGTCTTCTCTTCTTTTTATTATACCATCATTGGTTTGGGACAAGAAAAAGCCAAATAGGTGACTAAATGGAGTGCTAGACCTGGAATCACTAATGGACACTTCCTTGCTGTGTGACTCTGGACAAGTCACCTCAACACTCTCTTCCTCAATTTCCTCATTTTGTAGAGTGATGATAATAATAGCACCTACCTTCTTAAGTGGTTATGAGGAAAAAAATGAAAGATTCATAAAGTACTTTGCAAATTTTAAAGCATTATATAATGAAAATAATAAATAGGAATAAGAGCCTCTAGTAATACAGTAACTACTATGCTAATGCTTTACAAGTATAATCTCATGTGATATAAATGCTAGGTATTATTGTTTGCATTTTTCTTATCTAATTGAACAAAAATTCCAAGTATGTGCCCTAGTGTGAACAGGTGAACAGTATTTTCTGAATATGCAGAGATAGCTCATTACCAATAAATCTGGCAACTGGTAGTCTGGCTTCAGCAGAGAGCATATTTCATTCATAATCAGAGGCCTCATTCAGATAATTACAAGCATCATAATAACCCACATGCAGAAAGGACTCATTCATATATCACCGCATTTAACAAGAGCTAATATGTGATATTATATATAATTTCAAAGCAATATACAAATGTAAGTTGATATTATTATGGTGATTATAGGACTTATTATCACCAAAATAATTAGTGTTTCCATTTCTTTTTCCAGTGCTTCATTCTAGCTTAGAGGTAACCAGGGATTTTAACAAAGGCCAGAGCTTTTAACTAGAAATTGTGTTGTCTGGGACACTCTTCACAAAATGCAGCCAGCAAAGATAGAATGATATATACCCTTTGACCAACTTTAAAAGAGAAATGTAATTGAGGTGTAAAGAGAGATCCTGGGGCAAAAAGCCCTGTGAGAGCTGGGATGCCCTTCCAATCCACAAAGGAACAGAATCCAGTAAAAGGCCACAGTTGTGGAGGCAACCTTTGGAAAGAAAGAACTCAGATCAAGTTGGGAAAAGAGATGTGGAAGTAAAAATCAAAAATTGTCCTTGCACTCAAGGATTTGTAATCCTTGGATTAAAAGAGAGTGATATGGTGTGTGTATTTGTATGTGTATTTTTGTCTCTGCATTTATAAGTATATGTATGTGTCTCCATGTCTGACTATGTCTGTATATGTATATGTAGGAGGGGATGAAACAATTTACAATGGATCTCTGTTTCAACCCTCAAATCAGAGCTTGTGGTCTGAAAAATAATCTCTCTCTCTCTCTCTTTCTGTCTCTCTCTTTCTGTCTCTCTCTTCTTTCTTTCTCTCTTTCTTTCCCTCTTTCTTTCCCTCTTTCTTTCTTTCTTTCTTTCTTTCTTTCTTTCTTTCTTTCTTCCTTTCTTTCTTCTCTTCCTTTCTTTTTAAATAATGAGGGATTAATTTATTAAGGAATTCCTCTAATGACTTAACTGGATAATCTCTGTTATAATGGTGAAAATTATTGACTCTAAAGGGCACTATAAATCAAGTCAACAAGATTTTAGATTTTTTTCTTTTGCATCATCATCATCATCATCATCATCATCATGTCATTGAAAGCTCACTATACTTAAAATAAGGAAACTTCAAACTGAGTCTTGACCCTAACACTAATTAACTTAATTAGACTGTGAGGAAGTTCCATAATATGTTTTGAGTATCCTTCACGGGTGTGTTGGAACCAGCTTGTACTGATGCATGAGAGTCAATTGTTACATTTTCTGTGGGTATATTTACTTGGCAAATTGCAAATGCTACAAATCAGGACTTGATTTTTTGTTTGGTTGATTGTCCAAGCTTTAAAAAGTGATACAGAAGATATTAATAAAACAGATAAAATTTTAAAATAAGTCTGCAGTTTTAGGATTCCAGTTGTTCAAATTTAGCACCACACCTTTGATATCAGATTCTTTATTATTAAAAAAGGTATAATAATAATCATGCTCCCTACCCAAAAGGATTATTGTGAGGAAAGTGCTTTGTAAATGATATAGAGCTATAGAAATGTATATTATTATTACCATCTCATTGTTGAGTAGTTAATATAGAATAATAAAGTCTCTAGGTCACAGAGATTAAAAAAAAGAAAAACAACAACCAAAAAACCTAAGCTAAGAGTATTTCTATAAGAAAAAGAAGGAGGGTGGGACTATAACTTTTTTGAAAAGAAAAGACATATACACAGTAAGAAAATAAAATAGGGAGCTCAATAGAAAAAATACTAGAATTAAGTGAAAAGACCATCTTAATTCTACCATTTACTTGTGACTTGAACAAGTGTTATAAATAAAAGGTCCAAAGGAGATGTATAGATGTACAATGATGTTGATGTATCTATCTGTACTCTCCTTAGCTACAGTTGACGGAGGAACACCTACTCCTAATACCCTTAACTGCTGCTGTAAGTTATCCCTTCTTTCTAACAGCTGCCTAAGGAAGGACCCTTGAGAGGTTAGATAGATGGGTAACCTTTCCAGTGCCAAGCTGGGGTTGGAAAGATTAGTATTAGGCTATCGATTTGCCTTGGATAACGTTTAGGATCTGACTTCATTTGACTCCCTTCCCAAGGGTCAGGATATAAAGATCACTCAGGAAGGTACTTGTTGTTGAGCACTCTTTATCTATACTCAGGGAAAGGATAACAAGTTTAAGAATTGGGGATTGGAGACCCTATAGATCTACTATCTATAAACTAGGTGACAGTCAGGAATGGAGGCTACTGATCAGGTGGAAGCTGGAGATTTGCTCACTCCCACTACCTCTGGCCAGACCTGGCCACAGTCAAGCCAGAGAATAGAGAAGCTATTGATGCAGCTGTATTGATGATTTTATTGTCTCAGCTTTCTCACTACCAGTGTTGGTGATGCACTAGCTCTCACAGTCTATCAGGAAATATTCAGATTTATTCTTACCCTCTTCTTCATAGACCTCCCTGCCACCCTTCACCATCCACTCAGAGATTTCCCAGTCCAGAGACCTCCAGAGAGACTCCCCTCAAAGTGGCTGTCAGGGATATTTATACCATGGGGCCAACTGACGTTTGCCCCTTGCTCATGGCACCTGGGAACATTCGGAGTCTTCCAACTGCCATCTCTGTCAGTCAAGGTGGCATCCATCAATTCCCAGATTATGAATATAACAATAAGTCAGTTTTCCCTTTAGATCTCAGTTTACTGATGTGTAAGATAGAAAGGGCTTAACAACAGGATCTCTAATATACATTTTAGTTCTGATTTTTTTTCCATCATCTATTAAAAAAATAAAAGAATGTGGTATTTCAAAGATGTCAATGTGGAAAATTACTCTTTTTCTTGTTGTTATTCAGTTATTTCAGGCCTGACACGTTGTGACCCCCTTTAGGTGAGTGGTCTATAATTTCCTTCTCCAGTTTATTTTACATATGAGGAAACTGAAGCAAATAGTTAAGCAACTTGTCCAGAGTCACTCAGCTAGTAAGTGTCTGAAATCAGATTTGAACTCAGGAAGATGAATCTTCCTGGCTTCAATCCTGGGATTCTATCCACTGGCTCCATCTAGCTGTCCCTGTTACTATTTAGTTAAGTCCAACCTCTTTGGACCCTGAAGACCATAGCATGCCAGTGGGGTTTTCTTGGCAAAGATATTGGAGTGATTTACTATTTCCTACTCTAGTGGATTAAGGCAAACATAGGTTAAGTGATTTTGATTTGTCCAAGGTCACACAGATAGTATCTGAGGCAGATTTGACCTCAGGTCCTCCTGACTCTTAAGTCGAGTGCTCTATCCCAAGCTGTCCTGGAAAGGAAAACATTTATTGCAAAAATCATAAGGTAACAATGCCTCACATTCTAGACACCTGTAGTCACTGGTTACCTGGATCAGCTATATCTCATGGATATTTGTGCAAGATAAAATAGGGCAGTCTGTTACTTTAAGTAACCAAGTGAAAGCAATTAGATGAATTAGATCTTACTGCCTAATACATCTGGACCACTACTCATTAGGACTTCTGAGGCAAAATTAAGCATTTTCAGCAAAACAAAAGCCCTTAGAATTAGGCAACTGCAGAGTTTTGTTTTTGTTTTTTGTTTTTTCCTCGTCTTTGCCTTTGGCTAGCCTTTGATGAAGTGTTATGCTCTTTTAGCAAAAGCAGTTTTCTTAATCCTGGAATCTACCCAAATCTTTAAGGCTGACTTCATTCTTTAGTTTTTAAATGATTTCTACTTCTCAGAGAGTAAATATGGCAGTTTAGGGGGAAAAAAAGCTAGCATAGAACCGAGTCAACTCTTCTAAACTGTAAAGATATTTTCTCTAATCAGCAACTCTAAGAAGCAACATTTTCATCCAATCAACTCTTTCAACAAGAAAAAAATTTTCCTGTTAATTCTTCTAAGCAGCAAATGAAAAATGAAAGCTTTGCATTCATTCTTTGGCCTAGCTTTGAGATTTTTTTTTTGGCCCATATTTTAAAACTCTTTAGACAGATTAAAGCAGTGTCCCTTGAGAAATGATTCCCCTATTTCTTATTGTGAAAAACTAAATCTACATTTTTTACAAGCAAAGACAAGACTAAACAACATTTGATTGTCCCATAGTCCACAAATAGTTCTGAAAGTGAGAGTTTCCCAGGATTAATCTTAAAATCCACATGTCAAACATATGAACTACAGGCTGAGAAACAAGACATTAGTTTTTGTTTTTGTTTTTTTGCTCTGAGAATCTTTTCCCCATTAGGTTGCTCTTTGATTGTTTTGTGGTTTTGGTTTTTTGCACAATTGCATTCATCTGTTTATTTTAATCAGTAAAATAGTCACAATCAGAAAGTGGTATTACTTTAGACTTACATTATCAAAAATATGAATGGAAATGATGATGAAAGGACTTGGTATTGACTTGAAACTAGCCATTTCCTTGGGCTCCTCTAGTAATTTTCTAAGAAGGTATTCTTATTCAAAATCAAATTGGAGGACAATAATAACATTAGAGAGGGTATTTGAGATTTTAAAGTCTTTGAACCTTTGCCTTCCAGGGTGTCATCATCTGTTGTTGGTGTTCAGTAGTTTCAATCATGTTTGATTCTTTATGACCCCATTTGGAGTTTTTTCCAGCAAAGATAGTAGAGTAGTTTTCCATTTCCTTCTTAGTTCATTTGACAGATGAAGACACTGATGCAAAGAGGGTTAAGCAACTTGCTTAGCGGTGCCACAGCTAGTTAGTGTCTGAGGCCAAATTTGAACTCATAAAAAATAAGTCTTTCTTTTTTCTAGGACTGGTGCTTTATCCACTGTGTCACCTAGTTGCCCAATGTCTTGATCTATTATTGCTCAAAATTTACTGTAATTAAAAAGTTATTTTTATCCCTGTTCCAAATAGCCCTCTCTGACCATCCATTTCTCATGTCCTCAAATTTATTACTATCAGAAAATGCTAATGTGCACCTGTTTGGCTAGCATTCTGAAAACAAAGTACTAAAAACTGAACAGTGGGGAGTTTTCTAAATTTAATATCCCTTTTTAATCTTTCCTCTAAACACCTGCCCTGGCACTGAAGAAATGTTCTTCCAGGCAGAATGTTCTTCTGCCTCCAAGGCAGCAGTGCATTCCTGAGGAGAGAGTATCCTATCCTGGCAATTCTGTATATCATCGTATAATCTTTTGCATCCATCATTCCCTTTTATCTTAGAATTACCTCTTATTATATGTGTGACCTTGGGAAAACCGCTTCCTATCTCTGGGCCTTAATTTCCTTCTCTGCAAGATAAACCAGTTGAATGGTATGATCTTTAAGGACCCTTTAAAGACTCTCTCTTAGAATTCCTAGTTTCCTTCATGTTTCAGCTTGAATATCACCTTCTAAGTGAGGTTTCCCTGGTTAAATTTTTTTAAAACATTTATTAATATTTGTTTTTAACATGGTTACATAATTCATGCTCTTACTTTCCCCTTCATCCCCCATACTCCCCCCCACCCATGGCCAATGCACATTTCCACTGGTTTTGACATGTGTCATTGATCAAGACCTATTTCCAAATTGTTGATAGTTGCATTGGTGTTAGGTGCATAGTTTTGAGTCTGCATCCCTAATCATGTCCACCTCAACCCATGCGTTCAAGCAGTTCTTTTTCTTCTATGTTTCCTCTCCTGCAGTCCTTCCTCTGAATGTAGGTAGCATCTTTTCCATAAATCCCTCAGAATTGTCGTGGGTCATTGCATTGCTGCTGGTACAGAAGTCCATTTCATTCGATTTTACCACAGTGTATCAGTCTCTGTGTACAATGTTCTTCTGGCTCTGCTCCTTTCACTCTGCATCAGTTCCTGGAGATCTTTCCAGTTCACCTAGAATTCCTCTAGTTTATTATTCCTTTGAGCTCAATATTATTCCATCACCAGCATATACCACAGTTTGTTCAGTCATTCCCCAATTGAAGGACATACCCTCCTTTTCCAGTTCTTTGCCACCACAAAAAGCACAGCTATAAATATTTTCGTACAAGTCTGTTTATTTATGATCTCTTTGGGGTACAAACCCAACAATGGTATGGCTGGATCAAAGGGCAGGAATTCTTTTATAGCCCTTTGAGCATAGTTCCATATTGCCAGCCACAATGGTTGTATCATTTCACAACTCCACCAGCAATGCATTAATGTCCCTATTTTGCCACATGCCCTCCAGCATTCATTACTCTCCCCTTCTTTCATTTTAGCCAATCTGCTAGGTGTGAGGTGATACCTCAGAGTTGTTTTGATTTGCATTTCTCTAATTATTAGAGATTTAGAACACTTTCTCATGTGCTTATTGATACTTTTGATTTCTTTACCTAAAAAATTGCCTATTCATGTCTCTTGACCATTTATCAATTGGGGGAATGGCATAATTGTTTATACAATTGATTTAACTCTTTGTATATTTGAGTAATTAGACCCCTGTCGGAGTTTTTTGTTATAAAGATTTTTTCCCAATTTGTTGTTTCCCTTCTGATTTTGACTACATTGTTTTTGTTTGTACAAAAGCTTTTTAGTTTAATGTAATGAAAACCATTTAATTTACATTTTGTAATTTTCTCTAACTCTTGCTTGGTTTTAAAGTCTTTCCTTTCCCACAGATCTGACAAGTAAACTATTCTGTGTTCACTTAACTTATTTATAGTTTCCCTCTTTATATTCAAGTCATTCACCCATTCTGAATTTATCTTGGTGTAGGGTGTGAGATGTTGATCTAGACCTAATCTCTCCCTTATTGTTTTCCAAATTTCCCAGCAGTTTTTGTCAAATAGTGGATTCATGTCCCAAAAGTTGGGCTCTTTGGGTTTATCATACACTGTCTTCTTGATGTCATTTACCCCAGGTCTATTCCACTGATCCTCCTCTCTGTCTCTTAGCCAGTACCATATTGTTTTGATGACTGCTGCTTTATAGTATAGTTTAATATCTGGTACTGCTAGGCCCCCTTCCTTCACTTTTTTTTCATTATTTCCCTTGATATTCTTGACCTTTTGTTATTCCAAATGAAATTTGTTATAGTTTTTCCTAATTCAGTGAAGAAGTTTTTTGGTAGTTTGACAGGTATGGTGCTAAATAGGTAAATTAATTTGGGTAGAATGGTCATTTTATTATGTTAGCTCTTCCTACCCATGAGCAATCAATGGCTTTCCAATTGTTGAGATCCAGTTTTATTTGTTTGGAAAGTGTTTTTTAGTTGTTTCCATATAATTGCTGTGTTTGTTTTGGTAGATAGATTCCTAAGTATTTTATATTGTCTAGGGTAATTTTAAATGGTGTTTCTCTTTCTACCTCTTGCTGCTGTGATGTGTTGGAAATATATAGAAATGCTGATGATTTATGTGCATTTATTTTGTATCCTGCAACTTTGTTAAAGTTGTTGATTATTTCTACAAGCTTCTTAGTTGATTCTCTAGGATTTTTTAAGTATACCATCATATCATCTGCAAAGAGTGATAGCTTAGTCTCCTCTTTGCCCACTTTGATACCTTCAATTTCTTTTTCTTCTCTAATTGCTTCTAGTACTATGTTGAATAATAGAGGTGATAATGGGCATTCTTGTTTCACTCCTGATCTTATTGGGAAGACTTCTAATTTATCCCCATTGCATATGATGTTTGTTGATGGTTTCAGGTATATACTGTTTATTATTTTTAGGAAAGGTCCTTCTATTACTATACTTTTCAGTGTTTTCAATAGGAATGGATGCTGTATTTTGTCAAAGGCTTTTTCAGCACCTATTGAGATGATCATGTGATTTTTGTTTGTTAGACTGTTGATATGGTCAATTATGTGGATGGTTTTCCTAATGTTGAACCATCCTTGCATTCCTGGTATAAATCCCACCTGATCATGGTGGATAATCTTCTTAATTACTTGCTGGAGTCTCTTTGCTAGTATTCTATTTAAGATTTTTGCATCTATGTTCATTAGGGAGATTGGACTGTAGTTTTCTTTCTCTGTTTTTGGTCTCCCTGGCTTTGGAATCAGTACCATATTTGTGTCATGAAAGGAATTTGGTAGGACTCCTTCTTTGCTTATCATATCAAATAATTTGTATATTATTGGGATTAGTTGCTCTTTGAATGTCTGATAGAATTCACTTCTGAATCCATCAGGCCCTGGGGACTTTTTCTTAGGGAGTTCCTTGATGGCTTGTTCAATTTCTTTTTCTGATATGGGATTATTTAGGTATTCTATTTCTTCTGCTGTTAATCTAGGCAGTTTATGTTTTTGTAAATATTCATCCATATCTCCTAAATTGTTATATTTATTGCCATATAATTGGGCAAAATAGTTTTTAGTGATTGCCTTAATTTCCCCTTCATTAGAGGTGAGGTCTCCCTTTTCATCTTTGATACTGTCAATTTGTTTTTTTTTTTCTTTCCTTTTTTTTATTAGATTGACCAGTACTTTGTCTATTTTATCTGTTTTTTCAAAGTACCAGCTTCTAGTCTTATTTATTAATTCAATAGTTCTCTTACTTTCAATTTTATTAATTTCTCCCTTGATTTTTAGTATTTCTAATTTAGTTTTCATCTCAGGATTTTTAATTTGCTCACTTTCTAGTTTTTTTAAGTTACAAGCCCAATTCACTAATCTCTGCCCTCCCTAATTTGTTAATATATGCTCTCAAGGTTATAAATTTCCCCCTGAGTGCCTTGGCTGCATCCCACAGAGGTTGGTAGGATGACTCATCATTGTCATTCTCTTCAATGAAATTATTGATTGTTTCTATGATTTCTTCTTTGACTTATTGGTTTTGGAGAATCATATTATTTAATTTCCAATTAGTTTTTGATTTTCCTGTCCAGGTGCCCTTACTAATTATTATTTTTATTGCATTATGATCTGAGAAGGTTACATTTATTATTTCTGCTCTTTTGCATTTGTTTGCAATGTTTCTATGCCCTATTACATGGTCGATCTTTGTGAATGTACCATGTGCAGCTGAAAAGAAGGTGTATTTCTTTTTGTCCCTATTTATTTTTCTCCACATATCAATTAAATCTAACTTTTGCAGGACTTCATTCACCTCTCTTACCTCTTTCTTATTTTTTTTTTTGGTTTGATTTATCTAGATCTGAAAGAGGAATATTTAGATCTCCCACTAGTATGGTTTTACTATCTATTTCCTTCTTGAGCTCTGCCAGTTTCTCCTTTATGAATTTGGATGCTATGCCACTTGGTGCGTACATATTGAGCAGTGTTATTTCCTCATTGTTTATACTGCCTTTCATCAGGATGTAATGACCTTCCCTGTCTTTTTTAATCCTATCTATTTTTACTTTGGCTTTGTCAGAAATCATAATAGCCACTCCTGTCTTCTTTTTCTCATTTGAAGCGTAGAAGATTTTGCTCAAGCCCTTAACCTTAAACTTGTGTATGTCTACCGGCCTCATATGTGTTTCTTGTAGACAACATATGGTGGGATTTTGGTTTCTAATCCACTCTGCTATTTGCTTCCATTTTATGAGCGAGTTCATCCCATTCACATTCAGTTATAATTATCAGTTGTGCATTCACTGACATTTTTGTATCTTCCCCTAGTCCTACTCCTTCTTCTTACACTATTTCCTTTTTAAACCAGTGATTTGCTTTAAGCCTTTATCCCTTATCCCCTCCCTTGATTAACTTCCCTTTCTACCCCCTCCCTTATTATTCCTCTCTTTATTTTTAAAAGCCTAATGAATTCCCTCCCCCTTCTTCTCCTCTCCCTTTTTTGACCTCCCCACTCTCCTGCCCCCCTTGGTTTATCCCTTCTGACTTTCTCAGTAGGGTTAGATAGAGTTTTATATCCCAATGGATAATATAGCTACTCTTCCCTCTCCAGGTTGATTACACTGAGAGTAAGGTTTAAATATTAACTCTTAATGCTCTCTTCCTCTCCTTCTTATAATAGTATTTGTCCCCTCCCCTTCCCATGCCCTCTTTGTGTGTAATAGAATATCCTATTTTTCTTATTCACTCAAGTTTCTCTTGGTGTCTCCTACTATTCAACCCCCTCTTTCCCACACCCCCATATCATCTTAGACCATTTAGTATTCCACCCTCTCCCTATGAATTATTCTTCTGATTACTGTAATTGTGAATACTATAATAGTGAATAGAGTTCACTACAGAGAATTATACATAGCATTTCTCCACATAGGAATACAGATAATTAGATCTTATTGAAGCCCTTAAAGAGGCAAATTTAAAAATTATGAGTTTTCTTTCTTTCCCCTCCGTTTCTTATTTACCTTTTCATGTTTCTCTTGATTTTTGTGGTTGGATATCAAACTTTCCATTTAGTCCTAGTCTTTTCTGTGCAAATACTTGGAAATCTTCAATTTTGTTGAATGCCTATACTTTCCCCTGGAAGTATATAGTCAGTTTTGATGGGTAGTTGATCCGTGGTTGAAGGTCCAGTTCTCTTGCCTTTCTGAATATCATATTCCAAGCCTTGTCGTCTTTTAGCATGGAGACTGCCAGATCCTGTGTGATCCTGATTGGTGCTCCTTGATATTTGAATTGTCTCTTTCTGGTTTCTTGTAAGATTTTTTTCTTTTACTTGGAAGCTCTTGAATTTGGCTATTATATTCCTGGGGATTGTCTTTTCTGGGTCTAGTGTAGAGGGTGATCTATGGATTGCCCTCTTGTTGTAGAACTTCAGGGCAATTTTGCTGAATAATTTCTTTTATTATGGAGTCCAAATTTCTATTAATTTCTGCTTTTTCAGGAAGACCAATGATTCTCAGATGGTCTCTTCTAGACTGGTTTTCTTGGTCTGTCACTTTCTCATTGAGATATTTCATGTTTCCTTCTATTTTATCAGTCTTTTGACTTTGTTTTATTTGTTCTTGCTGTCTTGAGAGATCATTAGCTTCTAATTGCTCAATGCTAGCCTTTAGGGACTGGTTTTCGGTTATAATCTTTTGGTATTCGGCTATGATCTTTTGGTTTTCCTTTTCAATCTGGTCATTTCTGGTGTTCAATTTGGTTATCAGTTCATTTGATTTCTGAGCCTCACTTTCCAATTGCAAAATTCTGCCTTTTAAACTGTTATTTTCTTGCCAGATCTCTTCCATCTTTCTCATCTTCTCTGATTTGAACTCTTCAATAGCTTGTGACCAGTTTTCATTATTTTGGGAAGGTTTGGATATGATTACTTGTTTGTTCTCCTCTGCTGTTTTCTCTGTTGTCTGGATTTACTCTGTGTAAAAGTTGTCGAGTGTTACCGTTTTTTTTTTCTTGATGATCTTTCTCTTCTGGGGTTTCCGATTTTGGCTTGCCATTGTTGTTAGCCTAGCCCCTTCTCAGCTTTATCCTCACACTCAGGGTCTGTCTGCGCTCTCTAGGCTCCCGTGTTCTTAGGTTTCATTGTTCTCGGGGTCAAGTCTCCTGGTGGTCCTCCCGGTCTGCCCCTCTGCCACGGGCTCCTTTGGCAGTCTCAGGCGCTGCTTCCACAGCCATGCTTCTGTCTGCACAGGTTCCTCACTAGAGGTCCAAGCCTGAGCTCAAGATCCTTGTTGGAGCCTAAGTCAATGCCTTCACCCGTAGCAGAGCTCAGGGTCTGTATTCAAAGTCCGCGTGCATTCTTTAGCCTCTTGGGGTCTTAAGTCTTGCTACTCTCAGGAACAGGCCCTGGAGCTGCCAATGACTTAATAGGTGCCCCTAACCTGCTTTAACTCTTGTGCGCTGGCCTTGGCACTGTACGTGGTGTGGGGCATGGGGGAGGGCTTCTTCCTCTCATGTTTTAGTGAGAGCTGTTTCACCCCTTTATAGTGTGGAAATGCCCCGATTCCACGTACCTTCAATGCTGTGCCCTGTTTTGGGGTGCCTTTGTTTGTCAGGATTTATTTTTATGTTCCCTTGAGGAGTCCTATATGCTTCGGTTAGGAGAGATCAAGCAGCTGCTCCTTACTCTGCTGCCATCTTAACCCGGAACTCCCTCTGGTTAAATTTTAATCTTTCCAAAGAAGGTAGATTTTATTATTTTTTTTTCTGTTCAGTGCCCAACACAATGTCCGGAATTTAGTAAATGTTTTGAAATTGTTTCTTGCTTGTTTGTTTTATCCTAGCCTGATATAATAACCGCAACACTAATATAGTACTTTAGTATTTACAAAACATTTTATGTATGTTATCTCATTTGGTCCTCTCAACAACTCTAGGAGGTAAATGCTGTTATTATTTTAAAAACATACTTTTTCTTAGAATTAATACGAGGATTGTTTTCAAGGGAAGACAATTGGGGCTTAAGTGAATTCACCTAATGGCATTAAATATTATTCTTATCATTCCCATTTTAAAGATGAGGATATAGAGACTGAAAGTGAGTAGGTGACTTAACTAGGGTCGCAAAGTTAGCAAGGGCCTTTGACAGCATTTTATATTAGATATTCCTGATTTCAAAGCTATCTCTCTAACATTGTGGCACCTAATTTCTACTTATATCCCATTACCATACTACATCATTGCTCAACTCCACTATTATGTTATATATATATATGTGTGTGTGTATATATAATAAAAAATAACTCTACTATTATGTAATAACCTTGCAGTATAATACTATTATGCTACTACTAATAATATTAGTTTACACTTATATAACCCTGTTCTCATATGGAATGGGATACAATAAGGCTTTGCCATTAAGGGTTTTACAAACCTAGTTGATAAGACTGATACATGTCATAAATAAATTATTTTAATTGTACATTATTTTTAATATTTTATTTTTCCCCAATTAAATGTAAAAACATTTTAACACTTAAAAAAATAAGTTCCAAATTATCTCCCTCCCTTTCACTTTCCCTCCTTTCCTCTCCTCTATCCTAAATTCTAAATTAGAGCTCAGCTCACTCTTACATTCCCTGGCAGGTAGCTTTGAAATAGCTCTTTAGTCAGAGAATAAACTAAACCAGAACTGCCTGAAGAATGGTTTTCCACCTTCTGCCAGAAGTGCTGGTGCCAAGTTTTCCTGCATTGCTGCATAGCCCCAGGATGACCCATGCTCAGACTTACTGTTCCAAACTCTGAAATCCACATCATAGGAGCATCCCAAGCAGACTGCCTACAGGAGCTGAAATCCCTATCATACTCAATCTTTTCATAAAACCAGCCAATTCAACACAGTAAGCCATTGTCAGCCAGAAGCTCCTTAACTTGAATTAATTGATGAAATTAACATAAGCAGAGAGCATGGCCCACAGGAAATGAGGCACAGGACAGGAATGATTTGATGAGGGAGATAAAGAAATGAGGTCAGGGATCTTCTCAGATCCTAGGATTTAGAACTGCACATAAATGACTCCTGAGGCCATATAATCCAAACTAATACCTGAACTATAATTCCTATAGTTTCACTCTCTTGTAGGATCAAAGATCTGGAAGCAACTTTAGGGACTATTTAGTGATTATTCCATTTTACAGTGGAAAAACCCGAGACTCAAAGAAGCTATATGACTTCCCAAGGCTACACAGGGTATACTATCCCGGACCTCCATTTCTTCATTATCAAGGTGAGATGATCGAATTCTAAATTATAGCATCTTATACTTCTTTGATCCCTTTATCTCTAAGCAATATTGTTCAGGAATTGCCTCTCAAGTCGTCATTGGAGTCAACCCATATCCTACCATCTTAGACTTTAAACTTAAAATATTTCATAATAGAAAGCCAAAGAAATTTTATATTCACAAAGATATGATTCTTTTTTAAGTCCACATCTCAACTTTTAATGATGGTCATACCCCAATTCTCTGCCCTAGTCTTTCCCTCTCCAAACTCTCTGGGTGACATCTCTGCTTATGACTATGCATCCTTACTTCCAAGATTAGTCTCTCTTTTGAGGCCTACATCTGCATCCTCAAATGTTAATTGGTTATTCAAAATAGGCTTCATTTGGTCATTTTAAATTCATTATGTCATACCGATTCATTATACTTCTCCACAAACTCATCTTCCTCTTTTCTAAATGTCCTATCAAGGTCACCACTTTCAGAAATTCTGACTTGACTCTCAAGCTTTAATCTGTTAATTAATCTCCTTTCAAATGAGATGCCAAGTCTTTTCAGTTCTACCTCTCTATGATCCGCATTTGTACTTTTCTTTCCAAGTGTGCTCTACCTCAACTCATCCTAATCACATTTCAGTTCTTTTCTGGAATATTGCAAATAGCCTCCTAATGGGTCTCCTATCCTCATTTTTCACATGGCTGTCATAGTAACATTCTACTGTTCTTTTACAGCACCCATTTGCAAAAGTCTCAATTCGTTAAAAGTCATTAAGATCTTTCTCAAGAGAGAAATAGACACGAAAATATATCTTGATTATTTTACCTCAGTAAGTTATTGAGGAGTACAAAAGATTGCATCAATTTACCATCCATCAGCCAGGAGGTTTATGACACTCCATATTAAGAGCCTTGACGTTTTCAATTATTTATAGACACATTTCAAACAGATCAGGACTTTTTTTTTTTTTTTTGTCTTCCAAGTTTCAAGTATACAAGACCATGTACTTGATTCTCTTGGCATTTGACTTTATCTTGAAACAAGATGTGGACACATTAGAATGGGTGCTTAATAAATGTCTGTTGTCTGAAAAAAAGATTCCTAAAATGATGAAGAGAATGATTTTTTTCCCACAGTATACAACATAAAGTCATAACATTTAGAATAAGAAGGTTTTTCTAAAGGCATTCAGCTTCCTCATTGTACATATGAAGAAACTGTGAAAGAGAACATTGAAACTACTATTCAAAATTTCCAGAATTATTTTACTAATCAGGGTACTCAGATGAAGTGACTTTCCTAGGGTTATTCAGCTACTCAAGGAAAAAGCTGGAAATATAAAATAATAGAATCTCTATCTAATACAGCCCTCTGTTAGATTCATTATTTTTCTCTAAAACACACCCCTTTTTGGGCATTATAAAATCTGACTAGGTAGCATTTATAGAGCCTGCCTTTCTATAAATATTGTCTCATTTGATCCTCACAATGATGCTATAATTATCCCCATTTTACAGATGAGGAAACTGAGGCTTGCAGAGGTTAAGTGATTTTTTTAAACCCTTAACTTCTCTGTATTGGCTCTTAGGTGGAAGATTGGTAAGGGTGGGCAATGGGGGTCAAGTGACTTGCCCAGGGTCACATAGCTGGGAAGTTTCTGAGGCTGGATTTGAACCTAGGACCTCCCATCTGTAGGCCTGACTCTCAATCCACTGAGCTACCCAGCTGTCCCTTTTAGTGATTTTTCCAGGATTACATAGCTAAGTAAGTTTTAGAGACAGTATTTGAACTCACTTCTTTTTGACTCCAACTCCATTACTCTATCTGTCCTATATACCACCTACCTGCCTTTCCTTGAATAGCTCATTGAATGATCAATTCATCATCTACTAGTTGACAGTCTTTTCCATTTTGGATTCCTCTAAAATCAAAAATTCCTGATGTCCTCACCTCTGAAACACAGTTATGACTATTAAGACTACTTTTGGGCAGTTCCATGGCCTTCCACTGAACCACACTTGTTACTAGTATAGCTACTCATAAGGTCATAGAAGTGGAGCTAGAAGGGACTTCAGAATTCATCTGGTCCCAAGAAAGCATCACTGACAAGTGGCTGTTTAGTTCTTGCTTGAGCCACCACGGATAGCAAAGTCACAACATTCTTGTTTGAATCTGTGTAACATCTCTGACATATCAGATGAATCAATGATACTTAGATTGTTCTGTAATCTTGCTGTGATAGGCATTCAACTTAGTGGGGAGGATGACATGCCTTCTTTTACCTAAAATCCATATTCACATCCTTCCACTATTCTCCACAGAGGGAGGGTCCTGCCAATATGATATGAGCTACAAAATGCTACAATTTTGGGGATGCCAGTGAAGTATATGGACTTTCTATTGGTTACTCATTGCTCAGGAAAAAAAAAACAAAAGCAAAAACAAAAATAATTGATCATTTTCACCTTCAAGTGCTCATCAGACTGAGAAAATCTATTAACTCAGAATGTTAGGATGTTAGGTGAACCCTTGCAGAGAAGCATGAGTTTCCAAATTAATTTAGTTGGCAAAGATTTTCATTGGAATATGAGTTGTTGATGAAGCCATACTTTACTTACTGCAATACAAAAGTCATTCCAAATGATTGATGTCACCACGTGGTTTCCCAGTGGGTGTTCTTTCCTGAGCAATAAAATCAGGGCCAATTATTATGGAAAAGATAAATGAATAGGATTAAATTTCAAGGTAGCATGGCAAAGAGAAGAGAGAGACAGAAAGACACAGAGAGAGAAAGATGGAGAGAAAGAGGCAGAGAGGGAAAAAAAACAGATAGAGAGAGACAGAGAAAAATTGTATAATTTCCAAATTTGATTCCAACTCTGTGAATCAACTGTAAAGTTCTCCTACAGTTAATCTGACATGACTCACCTTCTTTCACTTTCACATAATTTCTTTTAAATCTGCATTTAAAACTGATTTGGACAAAAACAAAAACAACAACAAAAATACCTTGTGCCCCATACTCATCCATTGTACGGCTGTCATCTACATCCTGTACAGTACATTTCTTTCTTTGAAGCATAGCAGAAGAGCTATTTCACCATAATTTTATTCACAAATGTCTGAATCTGCATTTTATAAATAGTAAGATAATTTTGAGAAGTCTATTCATCAGAAATTTTAAAGATTTGGAAATATTTACCAATGGAAATGTCTCTCCCTTGATTCTGGGGTAATGTTTAGATTAAGAAATAAAAAATCTTTTTTTTTCTGGTAATTGTAAACTTTTAAAGAAACGTAGTATCCATCAAACCTTTTCTCTGGATAAGAAATTGGAAAACAGTTCTCCTTTCTATCATCTCCCCCCACCTTTTTTTTGAGGGGAAGGAGATGGAAAGAGATGGGTAGCATTTGTTCTTGTCATATTTTCCTTCCTCCTCCCCCCAAAAAATAGCAAAAATAGAGTTTTCCCTTTGATATACATCACTATAATCATTGTCTTTTAGCTAAAAATTGAACTCTAAGATTTGATGTGCTAACATTCTAAAAAGTCCCTTTCAGCTCTAACATACTTTTTGCTATTTTCTCCCTTTCTATATTCAAAAAATCCTTCAAGCTCAAATATATTAGGACTAAAGCAATCTGATTCTATAATTTGAACTGGATTTAAAAGACTTCCAACTTCACTGGAAATACTAAAAAATTTAGTTGGACTTTTGATATGAGTATAAATTAAAGATGATAATGAAAATATGAGATTTATGAAAATACCATAGAGTAAGAGAAAAGGGGCTAATCTAATCTAGTTCTTTAATCTTATTTCACAATTTTTTAATTTTGTTGTGAGAAAACCTTTATATTGCTCCAGAGAAAATGCAAAAAATAGATAAAGGAGTAGAGGCCACAAGCATGTTTAATCAGAAGGGAACATCCAAATATAATATATCATTTTATACTCCTGTGAATTCCTTTTTCACAGGGTTCTATGCAACCCTTTTTCCTTCCCTACACATCACCTCAGACTGACTAGTACTATTCTATGGTTTAGAGGCTAAACCTATCTTAACAAGTGCTGAATAAGAATCAAACATGAAGTCTCCAAATAAATCACTCTATTAGTTGAGGGTATCAATAAGTAAAGTCCAGAGATCCTGCTTCTATGTCAGTTTTGCTAATTATGTCTTTCTTCATCAAGAAAGTTACTACATAGGAATGATTTGAGTAATTTTTTTTTCTTTAAGTGTTGTCCTGACCAACTCTGGAACTTAAGAATTCTCAAACTTGAGGAAAATCAACAAAGTAACCCCAAGGTTGACATTACCCAGGAAATCTTCCTCCAACAGGAGGCAAAATTCAATGAGCATACCACCATGGAACTAAGATTTTCTCATCTTCCACCTAGGGTATTGGAATTTTAGGAAAATTATAGATAAACTCCCTTTTGAAGAGAAGGTGAAATATACAGTGTTTCTACCATACGTTCTTGCAAGAGATCTATTAAAATTCCATTTGCTTCCATCTCATGTGCTAGCAAAATCTAGTCTCAGATTCTCATCTCTCAGGCCATAGATAAGTACATGTCTACCTCAGCCATGAACTTTTATTCCAAATTATCATTAAATTCTCCAGAAGAGAAAGGGGAAAAAGTTCCTTATAACTAATCCTAGACCAAAACTGTTCAGCAATCCAAAGACTGTGAAAAGGATAAAGCAAAACAAGAACTGAACATCATCCAGATTCAGATTCTGACTGATCTTGGACCATTCATTGAATTCTCTAAGATTTGGTTTCCTTTGTGATACATGAAAGAAGCTGACTTACCCTCTAATAATCTAGAGAACTTCCTCTAATACTATTAACAAAACATCAATATAAACTCCCTTTTTTACAGTGCTTTACCATTTATCAACTCCTTTCTCAGGGGTATCAATATATCTCTGTTATAAATTGGCCTGGTATGGACCTGGTCCATTTTTTCACTTGTTCATATCCTCAATTTGAGTTAGAAGGGATGTTGGCAGCTGTATGGTCCAGTCAGTACACAAAAGACATTATCCAACCTCTGTTTTAATTCCTTCAAGGAAAGCCAAACAATAACCTCATGAGAGAACTACCCTCTTGGACTAAAGTAAAGAAATCTAACTTCTCCTCTGAGATAGCTCTTTAAAAATCCAAAGACAGTTGTGTCTCCTACACATACTTCCAATCTTTTTTTCTTCAGTGCCTTCAAACTCTGCTCATCTGATTTGAATTCCAGGCTCTTCATCACCATGTTCAGTCTCTTTTCCAATTTATCAGTATCTTCCTCAACCGTGGAACTGAGAACTGAACACTATGTCCTTGATGAAGTCTGATCAGGTACAGAAGTGCTTTTACCTCTCTATTCTGGGAAGATTAACTTATATTAATTTAGTCCAAGAATACATAAGCCTTTTTTGGATGATAAATCTCACTGTTGGCTTATATTAAGCTCACAGAGTACAGAATTGATCAGATTATTTTCAAACAATAACTACCTCAACATGTCTCTTCTTTTTCCTACTTATGAAGTCCAAACCCAAGTGAACACTAATCACCTTACTAGCTTCAGCCTAATTATCTAACCTTTTCAGAACCTTTTGGATCCTGCCCCTACCATCTTGTGTGTTAGTGATCACTCTCAATTGTGTATTGTTTTCAGTTTTGTAAGCAAAAGGTATATATGCTTTGAAAAAATTCGTTGATGAAAGTGTTGAACATCACAGAACAAAGCACAAATGACTAGAATACTCCAAAGGAGGCTTCCTGCCACAATGACCTGACCATGTTTGGCAAAAACCCACATGTTTTTCATGTCCACAAATAATATACTATAACTTCCCGATATCCTATTTCCTCTTTTCATTACCTTTTTGGTTACCTAGGATTTTGATTCTTCTGAGATTTTGATCTATGAATCTTCACTATAAATATTGCCAAGAGAAGATAGATAGCTAAGAGTTTCAGAGGATAGAATGTTGGACTGAGCTCAAGTTCATCCTCAACTACTCAGTAGTTGTGTGTCCTAAAGTAAGTCATTTACTCAGACTTAATTTCCCTCCCTTATGGAATGGGAATAATAATATCACCAAGTCTCTCAGACAAAATGAGATATTTTTAAAATGTTTTAAAACCTAGCTATATAAATACGATCTATTATTGTACTAATACTAGTGTTAAAAATGTGTTTTTATGGCTACAAGTGTCTTATGATCATTGAAAGCATTAAAAGATTCCCAAAATTTATTCCAGTCTTTCCCTCTTTAATCATGACCTCAACTGATTGTACCTAGGCACATTTCTAGCACTTATCCAAGAAATAGATGTACTGCTGGGCTCATAAAAGGAAGTAACCCTTCAACTGCAGGCCATTGACAGAGTGGTACATATTTTTATACCACTTCTCCAGTTCAGTTGGGTCAATTAGTTTCAATTCAATTTCATTCAGGAAGACTGTGCAATTAGCATAATATCACTCAAGAATTGGAACATTTTCCAAATCTGTCCATCAAAGAGAGACTCCTGTTCTACTTGGGCAACAGAAAACATTATTGGTGAAGCTGGCCAGCAGTATTTTTTGTGCTACCTTAAGGAAATAGAAAAAAAAATTCCTTTATGTCAGTGAACACTTTTCCCCATCCATAACAAATTAGAAGCAACATCAAAATTTATCTTCCTGTGACCCACATTAACTTTACATCTAAAACTCAATCCATAATTGAATACATTTGATGGTTCCTATCAGCCTGAAAAATAGCTCTTCAGATATTGAAACAATAAAAGATCTCTCCAGGAAGAAGGAAAAGATATTAGTTTCTCTTCCCAAGGAGGCAAAAATCACTAGTGTTCAACAGTGCAATTATTTTACTCAACAAGTCATCTGTGTATTTCTTCAGCTTTGGAAATAAGTGGAGGGCATTTACTATTATCTGTAACTGTTTTCAGTTTGATCCTGCAAGCCCTTCCAGTGCATGAGGAGCTGTTCAAGGTAGTGTTTGGGATACAAATTGAGAAGGCACAAATCTGTGTCCTTGAGAAACTTACATATTTTCCAACATTCTTATTAACTATTAATGTCAATAAGTATCACAAATAATCTTATGCAATGTAATTAACAGTTTATACTTCTATACCTCAGTCATAACATAGAACACTACAATTAATTTGTATTATACAAAATCATATGTCTAATGAAATCACCAATATGATTTCATTGGTGTGAGGATCTTAATGGTGAGGAAAAACCCTCTGGCAATGAAAACCTGCAACTATTTTTCAACTCGTAGTTTGAAAAAAATTTCCTAGGGCAATCCAAGCTTCTATGACTAGTTGAAGATCATAAAGCCAGAATGTTCAGAAGTTTGATTTAGTTCTAGACATTTTAGAGTTCAAATCCTCTTCTCTATACACAAAATATAAAATATTATAATTAATAAAACATTCTCATACATTTTAACTTCATTATTCCCAAATTATGTTAATATTTATAATTTTTACCATCACAATAGCCCCCCAAGATAAACAAAAAAAATTTAATTCACCCCCTTACAGAGAAGAGGAAATTGAGAGGAGAATTTGAATAAGTTCTTAGAATAAGAAATCTTAATATTCAAAGAAAAAAATTATAAATGTTAGAGCTGGAAGGTCCCTGGTACATATACCATTATACTGGAAGGTACTATGGAATAAAGAGCATTAGAACGCTGAAAACCAAACATCAGAGATGGAAGGACATTTGTGGATTATCTAGTCTAATATATTGCTTAATAGGCAAGGAGACTGAGGTTTGGAGAAGTGTAGCAACTTTCCCAATAAATATTAGAGCTAGAATGAAGACCAAAATGATTTTTCTCCACATTTCACTGCCTTTCTAATCCAAAATGGTGGCCAGGTATCTTAGCAATTCTTCATAATACATATTGTCAGTATTCCCTGATGATTACTCTCTGATGAAATGTATTTCCAGTAATCATGGTGTATTTTCATTAAAGCACCTTGTTGACTGACCATTTTATTCACCTCTGAGATGGACTGATTTTTACTTTTTTGCCTTGCTAATGGGAAAAATATAGAGTTACAACCTACGATTCTGTTATTCTGCTTCTATGACAATATTTTTCATGCTTGAAAGTAAGGATATTTGAAAATAATTTAATTCCATGGAGGCAACATGGTATTAGTGGAAGACAACACCAAACTATGGTTATGTGACCTGTGTTCTAATTAGAGTTTTGTCCCTACTTCACTCTTCATGCAAGTTGCTTCAGCTTTTTGGACTTCACTTTCCTCATATGGAAAAATAAGGGATTTGACTAGATGGTGTCTAAAGACCTATTACTAAAATCCTCTGTTTAAAGATTCTTTCTATTTCTACTGGTCTATGTTCTTTGTTCTAACATTCTCTATCCTAAGAGTCCTTCCAGGTACAACATTTTGTATCCTAATATTCTGAGGGCACTTGCAGGTTGAATGTTCTGAAATTAAGGTATAACTTAATTCATCTTTATTTTTTATACTCTTGGAATTTTAAAAAAATCTTAAGAAGGAATAAGAAGGAGGTTATCTTTGGAACAAAATAAAATTGTAGCAATATCTTTCATGGCAACAACTTATCATGGATGCCTGTTAAGGCTTATTTACCCTGAATTCCCACTATATAAAATAGTCCCACCACCTAAGTCTGATGATCAAAGCTCTCAATAAACTAGAAAACACCTACTGTTGCAAACTTTCCCCACACAGCTCTTTACAAGGGCCCACAAAGCAGCAAAATGGACTGTTTTCCTATGAATAAGAGATGGAATTTTGTGCCTTGAGAAGAACAGTAGTCTAGAATTTAAGAATCTTTTGATAATAATCTTGATTTTTCCATTAACCTTATATTTTCCAATCTCTCTGAACTTCAATTTCCTTATATAAAAATTTAGGGGCTTTTGTCAGATGATCTTAAATTCAAAGGGATCATTAGTTCCCTTTTAGCATTACACTATTATGATTCTATGATTCTTTGTGTTTACCTTTCCATTCCTTCAATCCACCTTTGGTAACACTATTCCCTACTCCTGAAATATCTTCCTCCTTCAAACTCTATTAGGATTCTTCTTCTTCAAGATTTTGCTTAAAATTCATATTTTTAGAAAAAACTTCTGTGATTATTCTAAGTAGAGGACTCTCTGTGGCTCTTTGTGTCTTTCATAATCTTTAACACATTCCACTTTGAAGAGTATTTAACTTCATTTTATCTCCCCTATATTTTGTAGAACCCCATATTCTGAAACTCTCAGGATACAACTCAACAGATTCTGAACAATCAATGAATATTTGTTAATTGATTGATGATGAGTATCCCTTTTATGTGGAAGACACTCTCCTTAAAATAATCAAAATCTACATTCTTCTCTTCAGTCATTTGTATCTTGTTGAAAGCTATCCAACATCTCCAGATAATCTGATAAGGACAGCTTAGTTGATAAGAAAGTAACTGGACACAGGAGATCTTTCTGTTAGCTCATAGCTGCTTCTCCTTGACCAGCAGCATGAAGTTGTATTTATATAGATTTCAAGAAGCATTTCACACAAAAGAACCCCAAGAAATTTCGCAGTTGCTCAGTCAAGCCAAAGTTACAGAATTACGTCATCATTAGTATATGGTTTTACAAAACACAATAAAGTTATAGTTTTACAAAGAATTTTCTCATGAAGATAATACTGGATGAGAAAAAAGTCCCAAGGCTGAGTCTTATACCTTATTGGGAGGAAGGCACCTGCTGGATGAGTCTTGCCTAACTTTTGTCCAGTTTTGACCTTGACTGTCTGAGAACAGTTTTGAGCTTAATTTTCTGCATTTCTGTCTTAAAGAGAAACTGTTAACCTCTTAACTACTGGTCTGCTAGGAACTTAAAGTTTTCCAATAAGGCTATAATGTTTTTCAATAAGAAATGGTATGGATCATAAAAGGGGTCAAAAGAGGAGTCTCAGATTATTTTTATCTATTTGAGACTCTGTTTCTCTTATTGGCCTCCCACATATTCTCCATTTTCTTTTAAATTAAAGTGATTTATTACACAGCAAAACCTTTATTAATGAAAAGAGTCATTGAGTAGTTACAACCATCAGCTACAGCTGGATCTGATGGGATTCATCGTTTATGTTATTTCTCTATGGCTCATAGCAGTATCTAGTAATCATAGCTGATATTTATATATTACCACAATAATCCTATGAGGCAGATGCTATGACTCTTATGTCCCTATTTTACGGATGAGGAAACTGAGATGCTGTGATTTCCCAATGATTATAGAGCTGGTTAGTATTAGTATCAAGATTTGAAACTCTTAAATTCTCCCTCACTACAAGCCCTGCATTATATTCATTATGACATAATGCTTCAACCATAATTTTAAAAGATTTTAACATATTAATCAAATCATCATTTCTACCTTCTTTACATTGGAAAGTAAGTTTACCTAGGATACTATAATAGATAGAGCCTGAGTTTTGATAGGAAAACATATGTTTCCTATGTTGACTCAGTTACTAACTGGGTAATTTAACATAAATGAACTCTATCAATTAGAACCTCAGATTTCTCATTGGTAAAAATGAGAGTTATTTTGTTTGTTATTTCTGAATCTGTACACAAATATTTGATTCAATTCATCAAGCATTTTTAATGTGGTTAGTAAGGCTAGCCTCTGGTTAAGTGTCTGGAGACAGAAATATAAAAAAAAATAGCTCTTATCCTCAGAAAGAGTCTATAGGTGTGTGCATGTACATATGCACTTTGTAAATGACTAAATGCCTTTAAAATATGTTTTATTTTCTTAGCCAGGGACCCCAGGCATGAGACCTTAAAGGGAAAGAATATATTTTCTCAGGAGAATAAATAATTCAGTTAAATAAATATTTCTATGTCCAAAGCACTGTGCTACAGGATTCAGTGGGTGGTGCATTGGACTTTGGGTCAAGAAGTACTGAGTTCAGAATCCATATCTGACACTAGCTGAGTGACCTGGTAAGACTGGAAAAATAATGAAGACAAGTCACATTGAATAGAGACAAGCAAGATAGTCAAGATTTGGAGCAATCCTGAATGAAGATTGAAGGCAGCAGTAAGAAAACCATTAAAAAGATGTGACTATAATGCTCAAAATAATCACACATAAGCTATTATGGATACTGTAGGCTCCTAATAGATATTTATTAAGATTTTTTGAGGAAGGAATCAGTCACAATTGCTTCCTAACACTTACAATTGTCTAAAAGCAGCATGGGCTTCCCTAGTAGGCAGGCAATTCCCCATCACTGAAGATGCTACAGAGGCTAGGTGACCACCTATTAGGGCATAATTGTAAGAATACTGAATGACTTGCTGGAGATGCTGAAGAGAGGATTTCTAATTCTGAACAGGTGGAATTTTAAGCAATAGGTTCTTGTGGTGCAACCAAAATAAGAATTGATTTTTTGGCAGAAGACCGTGGTTCGGATTCCTGCTATACTATTTAATAATTAAATTACCTTGTGCAAATTGCTTAACATCTTGGAATCTTCATTTCCCCATCTGTAAAATGAAGAAGTTAGAGTAACCTTTAAGATGTAGCTCAAAATTTTATGGTCATTTTCAAGTCATCAGGAAGATCAGTCCTAGCAGAATTCAGTCATTACCAGGTTACCTTCAGGGTGATGAGCTTTTCAGTCATTTTAGCTTTCAAAAATCATTTTGTAAGGTTAGTAGCAGTGAAGAGAGTAATCACACTGACAGAATCAATGTTTTTTACATATTGGTAGATGATACCTTCCAGGTTTTCTTTTAGAGGCAAGATGATGAAGGTTGTTTTTTGTTGCCTCTGAAGCCAAAAGTTTCAAGCATCACAATCACAACCTAGTCTCTGATTAAGAAATGACAAGTATTTTAGAAAGAATGCTGGAATTTGTCATCAGGGGATCTGTGTTCAAGCCTCTTATTACAAGTCACACTAGTTGCTGCTCATTACTTATATAATGTTGAGAAAACCATTTAATTTCTCTTGATTTCAGTTTCTTCCTCAATGAAATGAAGGATTGAATTAGACAACATTTAAGATACCTTCCAACTTTAAATATTTGATTGTGTGGTCTCACAACTGTATATTGTCTGTTTTGTTTGTTTCTTTTTACTTTGGGGAATAATATAAACTTACTTCACTCACATTAAGGGAATTCAAAAAGTGACCTTACAACTGTTTATTAAGTCTACTTTTTCTTTCTTCCTTCCTTTTTATTTTTACTTTGGGGAATAATAAAAACCTACTTCACTCATGTTAAGGGAATTCAAAAAATGGTCTAAGGTGCCCTAGCTTTTAAAACTCCTATTCTTTCAGGTATGGAAAGCAAGAATCACTTAGACTGATAGTGATGACTTTCCATCACTGTAGCTTTCCTGTGCCATCTTTTTAATTAAAAATCTCACTTACTCATGTGTTAAATCTTTGGGACTTATTTGAAAGGTTATCTTCAGATAGATTCTGAACTTATCTCATTACGGTTTGCATTTCTCACATTTCCCCACTTTGTCTACAATATTTTGGGGGGATATTTAAAAAATTTTTTTGGAAATCTAGAGAAACCATATCCACATTACCTTACTCTACTACTCATTATTAATACTCAGTCCTCCATCCCAAAAATTAAAAAAAGAAAGAGCATAGTCCATAAAGATTTATTCTTAAGTATTTTATGTTTCCATTTTGAATAATAGTGCTTTCCTTTTTGAGGTACTCACAAACTGTCCCTTTAGTAATCTGTTCTAGAAATTTACTAGGAATTGATGTCAAACACATTGGCTTGGAGAAGAATTTACCTTCTCCTTAATTTCTTTTTAAACTAAAATAATGTTTGTCCATTACTAATTCTAGTGTTCTTTCTTACTAAGATTCCTAAAAAATTTTCTGCTTGGCATTCAAGTCCTTCCATGTTCTTACTTAAATCTCTAGTCTTATCTTACCTTCTTCTTCAAGTATTCTATGCTTCAGGCATACCATTCCATCCCATGAACCTGTTACATGATTTTCTTCCTTTGGGTCTTTGCTGACTCCATTTTCTCATCCTAGAATGATTTCTTCCCACAGACCCCATAGCTTTCGACATGGTATTTAAATGTTCTCTTCTCCACGAAGCCTTAGTTGATCACCCAATGGGAATTTGTTTTAACATTCTAAATCCTATATTAAAGAATTCTGGATTGAAAGATATTTTCTAGTTCTATCCTCCTATTTTATATATTATAGGATTATTTATTTAGTCCGTTAACAAGCTTTTATATATGGCCTCAAGGAACTCACATGGAAATGGGGGAGATAACTTATAATTAACAAAGTCTATAAATGAAATATTCAGAGGAAAGAAGGTAAATTCAGAGAGATGAGTACTAGCAGATGAGAACTCTTATAGAAGGTGGGACTTGAGCTGAGTCTGGAAGGAGTCAGGCAAACTAAGGGAGAAAGTTGAGGAAGCAGAATATTCCAAGCATGGTGGGGTGTGAGGAAGATAGATTGTCCTGTGCATGAGGCTGTGAAGTGGGTCAATGTAGCTCAGTTACAGACTGCCTAGAGGAGAGTAAGATATAAGATATGCAAGTTAGGAAGACAGTTTATAAAGAACTTTTAATGCTGAATAGAAGACTTTGCATGTCATTCTGGAGTCATGAGGGAAGTACTAGACCTCATCAGATAGGAGAATGACATATCCACTTTAAAATTACTATGGAGAACAGGTATAGAGGCTCAGTGGATTGAGACCCAGACCTAAAGATGAATGATCCTGGATTCAAATCTAGTCCTAGATACTTGTGTGACCCTGGGAAAGTCACTTAAGCTCCATTACCTAGCTCTTATTACTTTTCTACCTTGTAGTAGAAAATACACTACTCAGTATTGATTCTAAGACGGAAGGTAAAGGTTTAAAAAAAAAGAAAAAATTCTTTGGTAATTGAGTGGAAGGTAGGAGAGGGGGATACAGATTTGAAACAGGAGGACTGATTAGAAGACTATTGCAATGGCCCAGGTGAGATAAAGTAAAGACCCAACCTAGGGTTGTACCTATATGAATAAAAAGTAGGGTATATATACAAGACATGTGAATAAAGACATGATAAGTTTTAGCAGTGACAGATATGTGGGATGACTGTGAGGTGTAGAGGCTGCTATGAGGACAGATGGCTGAGCGGATGCTGCTGCTCTTGACAATACAAATAAGGAAGTTCTAAAGAGGCTGATTTGGGGGTAGAACGGTAATGAGTTCTGTTCTGGATATGTTTAGCTTAAGATGTCTTAGGGACATATAGATCACGATATACAAAAATTCGGTGATACATCACTCTCATCTCTTAAGAGAGCCTAAGGCTGAATATATGGTCAGCTAGGTGGTAGAGCAAAGGGCCTAAAGCCAGGAAGATGAGTCTTCCTGAGTTCAAATCTGGCCTCCTACACTAACTAGCTGCGTGACCCTAGACAAGTCAGTTAACTCTGTCTCAGTTTCCCCATCTGTAAAATAAGCTAGAGAAGGAAATGGTAAACTGCTCTAGTATCTTTGCCAAGAAAATCCCAAATGGTGTCATGAAGAGTTAGATATGACTGAAAGTGACCAAAAGGCAAAAAAAAAAAAAAATTCATTAGAGAGCCCAGGGCTAACAATAGAGATCTGGGAATCATCTGCAGAAAGATAATGCCTGAACCAATGGGAACTGATGATATTATCAAGTAAGAATATAGATGAAAAGAGAGCCTATGACAGCAGTGAATCAGATATTCTAAAGGTCCTTTGAGCTCTAAAAATTCTGTTCAGTATTATAGGCTTTTATAGTTTAAAGATGTTTCCATGTAGCATCTAATGGATTCTCTAATGTTTTATATTCTAGTGTATATCCAAACCCTAATATTCTATATTTTACCACCTCAGAGCCTTTTCAACTCTAAAGCTCCATAAAGACATATAAATCTTGATTAAGTGCACAGTATTAGCTAGGTGATTTAAAAAAAAAAAGATTGAATTCTTTTAAGACAGGCCTGTGGAAATGGCAACATTCAACTGAAGAAGTTTTTTTGAAACGTTTTATGATTATTTGAGAAAAGAATCTCTTGCTCAGTTTGAAGTATATAATGTTGTTCTCAATTAGATTAAATATTGAGTCTACTTTACCAACTGTTAGCAAAATTGCTTAACACTGCACACAATTTAGGCCATTGCTCTTAATGCAGAATGGATGGAGGCAAACCACACAGAAATGGGAGTACCAAATCTCTTTAGTGACTTTAAAAACTGACTTAGATAGATTCAGTACTTTGACTAAAGGAGTGTGATACCTTGTCTTCTGTAGTAGAAAAATGGTATTACTTAAGCAGACTTAATTAAACAATTGCTTTCTGCAGGACCACTTTGATAAATATTTTTGGGGAAATAATGTACTCAGGCTATTTGAAGAATCTAACAAACATAGGACAGAAAGGTAAAATGGGAGAAAAGCAATTGTGGCATAATGAAACCGGCAGTAGTCCCAGCTCTACCTCTAATGAGCTCTGACTTTGAGTAGACTATTTTGCTTCATGAAATAGAGCTATTGGGACTTTTAACTCTATATATTTCTCTATATATATATTCTCTTCTTTTTACAGATAAGGACACTGATTCTGAAAAAAAGGAAGGTGACTTCTCCAAAATCATACTAGTAAATCTTATTGAGAAGATAAAAAATGCTAAACTTTACACAAAAAACTATTTCTACTCTGCCAATACATGATTTCTCTGGTCATGCTTAATTCCAAAAGACTGATATTTTATAAAAGCAAGAATAAATTTGTCCAATTCCACTCTAGGGAAACAATTGAAATGGTCTGCATTGCCTCTAAAATTCTTTCAGAAATCAGAAATTAATAATTAAGTCTGTTTTGACTTCCTGACATGGACTAGGTACTTTTAGAGATTTAAATCAGTAGAAGACAGTTTTCTTTCTCACTCCTGCTGCTTCACCTTCTCCAGAGAGCTTAAAGTTATATAATAGTAGGTAACTTTAAATCTTGTCACTAACCTCAATTCAATTTAATTCAGATTTTTTAAAAAATCATTATCTATTGCATATAAAGCCCTTTTCAGAATACTATTGTTGTTCAGTTGTTTCAGTTCTGTTCGGCACAATACCTTGTTTTGGGTTTTCTTATCAAAGATACTGGAGTGGTTTGCCATTTCCTTCTGCAGCTTGTTTTATAGAAGAGGAAACTGAGGCAAATAAAGTGACTTGCCCAGGATCACATAGCTGGTAAGTGTGAGGACAAATTTGAACTCAAGTCTTTACAATTTCAGGTCCTATACTGTAGCCACTGCACTACTTACCTGCCTAGGACATTAAAAAAGACAAAAAGTTAAAAGAAATCAAAGCTTTTGTGATGCTTACAGTCTAGGAAGTGGGATGAATACAGATAGAAGTACTCCATGTTCCAAATCAATTGAAATTTTTATTTTATTTTATTTTTTAGAAAAATTTTTCCATGGTTACATGATTCATATTCTTACTCTCCCTTCCACCCCCCAACTCCCTAACACCCCCACCTGCCCATAGCCAATGTGCATTTCCACTGCTTTCTTCATGTGTCATCTATCAAGACCTATTTCCATATTATTGATAGTTGTACTAGGGCAGACCTTTAGAGTCTACATCCCAAATCATGTCCACATCAAACCATGTGTTCAAGCAGTTGTTTTTCTTCTGTGTTTCCACTCCTGTACGTCCTCTGAATGTGGGTAGCATCTTTTCCATAAATCCCTCAGAATTGTCCTGGGTCATTGCATTACTGTTAGTACAGAAGTCCATTACATTTGATTTTACCACAGTATATCAGTCTCTGTGTACAATGTTCTCCTGGTTCTGTTCCTTTCACTATGCATCAATTCCTGAAGGTCTTTCCAGTTCTCCAGTTTATTACTCCTTTGAGCACAATAGTATTCCATCACCAGCAGATACCACAATTTGTTCAGCCATTCCCCAATAGAAGGGCATACCCTCCTTTTCCAGTTTTTTGCCACCACAAAAAGCAGTCTTTAATTGCTCTTTGGGCGTAGTTCTAAATTGCAATGCATTAATGTCCCAATTTTGCCACATCCCCTCCAGCATTCATTACTCTCCCCTGCTTTAATTTTAGCCAATCTGCTAGGTGTGAGGTGATACCTCAGAGTTGTTTTGATTTGCATTTCTCTAATTATTAGAGCTTTAGAACACTTTCTCATGTACTTATTGATAGTTTTGATTTCTTTATCTGAAAATTGCCTTTTCTTGTCCCTTACCCACTTATCAATTGAGAAATGGCTTGATTTTTTTTGTACAATTGATTTAGCTCCTTGTATATTTGAGTAATTAGACCTTTGTCAGAGTTTTTTGTTATAAAGATTTGTTACCAGTTTGTTGTTTCCCTTCTGATTTTGGTTGTACAAAACCTTTTTAATTTAATATAATCAAAATTATTTATTTTATATTTTGTAAATTTTCTAACTCTTGCTTGGTTTTAAAATCCTCTTGAATACCCTGCCCTCTAATTATCAACCTCCTTGAATCTCAAGACTAACATTTTTACTTAACCTCAGCCACCCACAAGTCATATGTGTATTCATAATTGAGCCAAGTCATTTAACATGAGTTTTTAAATGCTTTCTGGTCATAATTTTTATCCTTATGTCTTTATTATCTCTCTATCATTCTTTTATTTTCTCCTTTTCTTATCTTTCTATCTATCTCTCTGTCTCTTTATCTATCTCTCTACCTATCTATTACTGTATCTCATTCCTGATTTTTAGTCCTGGTGATATGAACCTTGAGGACCAGAGATAAGGAAAATGATCTTTCTGTAATTTTTTTGCCTTACTTCGTTGTTGTACACAGAATTCTTTAACAAATTACAGTCTTGACCACAGTAGATGGATCTAAGGACCCTATTAATTTTGAAGTTTCAAATGCATTTCAGATATAAGGGACAACTTTGTGAATGTATAGAGGGAGAAAATGGTCTGTCAAGTTCAGAGGAAAGCTTGTTGTATAGACTGAAGAAAAGGTAGGGTAAAAGGATGAGTGGGAAAATGAGGGTAGAGATATTGGTAGGGACCCTATTTTATAGCACCTTAAATGCTAAGGTATTTCTACTTTTCCCTAAAGACAAAAGGAAATTATGAAAGTTTTCTAAGCAAAATGATGTGAAGAGACCTCTGGCTTAGGAAAGTTTTGGGGTTGGCTTTGTTTTGTTTGTTCGTTTGTTTTGGTAGGATGTATTGAAGTTGGATCAGATTGGAGGTAGAGAAACAACTTAAGAAGAATAGTCTGGGCATTTGGTAATGAAGGGCTGAACTAGGGTGGTGGCCATATGAGTAAGAAGAGGGGGATGGATGTGAGAAATGGCTGTGGAGGTGGAATCAACATGATTTGGCAACTTTGCTAGATGTGGTAATAGTGATGAGGAGAGTGAGAAAGAGGGTGGAATCAAATATAACTAAAAGGTAACAAACTTCCTTGATTGGTAAACATAATGCCCCCTCTAGAAATAAGGAATTTTGGAGGAAGAAGAGTTTTCTATTGCAAATATACTTCTCAAAAATAATCCACAGAGTGACTTACATTTCTGTAGTACTGCACAGTTTCCAAAGTGCTTCATCACAATGATTCTTTTAGCTAGTTAATTATTATCCTGAGCTTTCAGATCAGTTTTCAAACATTCATAAAGCACCTGCTACATACTAAGCAAAACTCTAGGAATAAAAGAAGGAATAACATCTGTATTTTGAAGGAGTATACCTTCTTTTTTTTTATTTAGAACATTTTTCCATGGTTAGATTCATGATCCTCCCCACCCCAGCTTTCTCCTCCCGGCTCCCAAAGCCAACAAGCAGTTCCACTGGGTTATACATGTATCATTTTTCAAAACCTCTTTCCATGTTATTCATATTTGCAGTAGAGCAATAACATCAAAACCCTTATCACATCTCTATTGCACTACGTGGTTGATCATATATTTTTCTAATGCATTTCTGGTTCCACAGTTCTTTCTCTGGACATGGGTAGTGTTCTTTCTCCTAAATTCCTTTGGGTTGTCCTGGTTCATTGCATTGCTGCAGGTAGAAAAGTCCATTACATTCCATCGTGCCATAATGTATCAGACTCTGTGTATAATGTTCTTCTGGTTCTGATCCTTTTGCTCTGCATTTATTCCTAGAGGTTGTTCCAGTTCACATGGAATTCCTCAATTTCTTTATTCCTTTCAGCACAATAGTATTCCATCACCAGCATATACCACAATTTATTCAATCATTCCCCACTCGATGGACAACCCTCATTTTCCAATTTTTTTGCCACCACAAAGAGGACATCTATGAATAATTTTGTACAAATCTTTTTTCCTTATTATCTCTTTGGGGTACAAACCCAGCGGTGGTATGGCTGAATCTAAGGGTGGGCAGTCATTTAAAGACCTTTGTGCATAGTTCCAAATTGCCCTCCAGAATGGTTGGACCAATTCACAACTCCAAAAGCAGTGTATTAGTGTCCCAATTTTGCCACAGCCCTTCCAAAATTTATCGCTTTTCTTTGCTGCCATATTTGTCAATCTGCTAAGTGTAAGGTGGTACCTCAGAGTTGTTTAATTTGCATTTCTCTCATCAGGAGGGATTTAGAACATTTTTTCATGAGCTTATTGACAGTTTTGATTTCATCATGCGAAAACTTCCTATTTATATCCCTTGACCATTTCTTGTTTGGGGAATGGCTTGATTTTTTGTAAATTTGCCTTAGTTCCTTATATTTTGGGGAAATTAAACCTTTGTCAGGGAGTTTTTTTTATAAAAATGTTTTTCCAGTTTGTTGCTTTCCTACTAATTTTGATTGCATTGGTTTTGTCTGTACAAACCCTTTTTAATTTGATGTCATCAAAATCATTCATTTTACATTTTGTAATGTCCTCTATCTCTTCTTTGGTCCTAAATTCCTTCCTTTCCCACAGATCTGACAGTTATACTATTCTATGTTCACCTAATTTATTAATAGTTTCCTTCTTTATATTTAAGTCATATACCCATTTTGAATTTATCTTGGTATAGGGTATGAGATGTTGATCTAAACATAATTTTTCCTATTTTTTCCAATTCTCCTAGAAGTTTTTGTCAAATAGCGAGTTCTTGTCCCAAAAGATAAAATCTTTGGGTTGATGGAGCACTAGCTTGCAGAGGTCATTTACTCCTAGTCTATTCCTCTGATCTACCCTTCTGTCTCTTAGCCAGTACCATATTGTTTTTATGACCACTGCTTTATAGTACAGTTTAAGATCTGATACTGCTAGGCCCCCATTCTTCACATTTTTTTTTCATTATTTCCCTTGATATTCCTGATCTCTTATTCTTCCAGATGAAGTTTGTCATCGTTTTTTCTAATTATATAAAAAAGTCTTGATAGTTTTATAGGTATGGCACTGAATAAGTAGATAAATATGGGGGATATTATCATTTTTATTATGTTAACTCATCCTAACCAGGAACAATTAATGCCTTTCCAGTTATTTAGATCTAGTTTTAATTGTGTGAAAAGTGTTTTGTAGTTGTGTTCATATTAATTCCCATGTTGTTTTTTTTTGGCAGATCGATTCCTAAATATTTTATATTGTCTAGAGCAGGGGTCGGCAACCTTTTTGGTCCTGAGAGCCATAAATGCCACATTTTTTAAAATGTAATTTCGTGAGAGCCTTACAGTGCTCACAGTGCGTGCTCATGTAACAGTGCCTGAAAAAAAATTGACTTTATGGCTCCTGCAGAAAGAGCTATATCTGGCCCTCAAAAGAGCTAGATATGGCTCGAGAGCCATACGTTGCCAACCCCTGATCTAGAGTGATTTTAAATGGAGTTTCTCTTTCTATCTCCAGCTGCTGAGTTTTGTTGGAAATATATAGAAATGCTGATAATTTATGTGGGTTTATTTTGTACCTTGCAACTTTACTTAAGTTGTTAATTATTTCCACTAGCCTTTTAGGTGATTTTCTGGGGATCTTTAAGTATGACATCATATCATCTGCAAAGAGTAATAGTTTAGTCTCCTCTCTGCCTACTTTAATCCCTTCATTTTTTTTTCTTCTTCTCTAATTGCTACTACTAGCATTTCTAGTACAATATTGAATTAAAAAGGTGATAATGGGAATCCTTGCTTCATTCCTGATCTTATTGGGAAGGTTTCTAACTTGTCCTCATTGCAGATATTTGCTGATAGTTTTAAATATATACTGTTTATCATTTTGAGGAATGCCCCTTCTATTCCTATACTTTCTAGTGTTTTCAATAGGAATGAGTGCTATATTTTGTCAAAGGCTTTTTCTGCATCTATTGAGATAATTATGTGATTTCTGTTGGTTTGATTATTGATACGGTCAATTTATGTGGATGGTTTTCCTAATATTAAGCCATCCTTGCATTCCTGGTTTAAATCCCACCTGATCATAGTAAATAATTCTCATAATCATTTGATGGAGTCTTTTTGCTAGTTCTATTTAAGGTTTTTGTATGTATATTCATTAAGGAGAATGGTCTGTAGTTTTCTTCCTTTGTTTTTGGTCTGCCTGTCTTTGGAATCAGTACCATATTTGTTTCATAAAAGGAATTTGGTAAAACTTCTTCTTTGCTTATTTTGTCAAATAATTTGTATAGTACTGGTATTGGTTGTTCTTTAAATGTTTGATAAAATTCACTTGTGAATCCATCTGGCCCTAGGGATTTTTTCTTAGGAAGGTCCTTGATGGCTTGTCCAATTTCTTTTTCTGAGATGAGATTGTTTAAGAATTCTATTTCCTCTTTTGTAAATCTGGGCAGTTTATATTTTTGTAAATATTCACCCATTTCACTTAGATTGTCATATTCATTGCCATATAATTGGGTAAAATAGTTCTTAATAATTACCCTAATTTCTTCTTCCTTAGAGATGAGATTGCCCCTTTCATCTTTGATACTGTTAATTTGATTTTTCTCCTTTCTTTATTTTCATTAGATTTACTAGTACTTTATCTATTTTATTTATTTTTTCAAAATACCAGCTGCTATTCTTATTTATTAGTTCAATTGTCCTTTTACTTTCAATTTGATTAATTTCTCCTTTAATTTTTAGGATTTCCAATTTAGTTTTTATCTGGGGATTTTTACATTGTTCTTTTTCTAATTTTTTAAGTTGCAATCCCAATTTATTGATTGCCTCCCTCTCTATTTTGTTGGTATAGGCACTCAGGGATATAAATTTTTTCCCTGAGTAGTGCTTTACCTGTATCCCATAGGTTTTGATATATTGTCTCCTCATTCTCATTCTCTTTAATGAAGTATGTAATTGTTTCTATGATTTCTTCTTTGAACCACATGTTTTGAAGATTAAATTATTTAATTTCCAATTAACTTTAAATTTGCCTTTCCATGGACTCTTGTTAATTTTAATTTCTACCACACTATGATCTGGAAAAGTGTCATTTATTATTTCTGCTTTCCTGCATTTGTTCACAATATTTCTATGCCCCAGTAGCATGATTGATATTTGTATATGTACCATGTATTGCTGAGAAGAAGGTATATTCCTTTTTATCCCTGTTCAGTTTTCTCCAGTTATCTATTAACTCTAATTTTTCTAGCATTTCATTTAGTTCCCTTTCTTCTTTCTGATTTGTTTTTTAGTTTGATTTATCTATTTCTGAGAAGGGAAGATTAAGATCCATCATGTTTAGTAATGATATTACTTTATTGTTTATTGTACCTTTTAACAAAATGTAGTTTGCTTCCTTATCTTTTAATCAGATCAATTTCTATTTTGGCTTTGTCTGTTATCATGATTGATACTCCTTCTTTTTTTCTTACTTTAGGTGATGCATAATATATTCTGTTTCAGCCTTTTACCTTGAATCTATGTGTGTCACCCTACCTCAGATGTGTTTCTTATAAACAACATATAACAGGATTCTGGTTTTTAGTCCATTCTACTATCCACTTCCATTTAGTGGGTGAATTCATCCCATTCACATTCAGCGTTATAATTACCAATTGTATATTAGACTTCATCATATTATTTCCTTTATATCTTGCTCTATTCCCTTTCACTTTGTTCCTTCTCACTAGTATTTTGCTTTTTTTCAACCCCTCAGTTTTCCCTCCCTTCTATTATTGCCTGAAATAAGTAACTGGGGTAACAAGTGAAACACAAGGATAACAAACACAATCAGGACCACACCCACAAACCCACAAGTGATAGGACTCACAAGGTACACTGGAAGCCTACACAAGAGATGTGAGAAATGGGTAATGACAGAGTACACATACACAGGCTGGTAACTGACAGTTGGCAGTTATTGGACCACCAGCCTAGCCAAAGAAATTCAGGGATTGAAAGTTATCGTTCTGTGGGCTCTTTTGTGGGGTAGAGGAAGCACAAGAAGTATAAAAAAACAGTTTAATGGAGAGTTTAAGGAGTAGGTGATAAGGGAAAGGTCACGCTAAATATAAATAGGTAAGGATAAACTCAAGGGACTTGAAGGTGGGAAACAAACTACACTGACAATAACACAGGCTGTCAGGATAAGCCTGACTGGTCAGAAGGGGGATTGGATATCTCACTACTGGGTCATCTTCAGCTGCAACAATGATCTCAGCTTTCTAGGTACTCAGGTACCGCAGCAAATAAATCCTCAAGGAGATGA
The DNA here is from genome assembly GCF_016433145.1 of Gracilinanus agilis. Classification (NCBI taxonomy): domain Eukaryota; kingdom Metazoa; phylum Chordata; class Mammalia; order Didelphimorphia; family Didelphidae; genus Gracilinanus; species Gracilinanus agilis. The sequence goes on along the minus strand of NC_058130.1, from coordinate 691,672,238 downwards.
AGTCAGGGAGATGAACTAGTCTGGAATGTCCACCATCCAGAACTAAATTCACTGCTCAATATGATCTTCTTCACAGGATAGATGGTTTCTTGTAGGAGATAATCCATTTTCCTAGGTTCTTAACTTCAGACAGTAAGTCAAGCACCTAACTGCCAACAGCCACACACACACACAAAGTCTCTCAGGAAAAAAACAAACAAACAAAAAACCTTCCTTCTCCTCTCAATGTTCCATACTTGGAACCTTCAGCACTTGCCTAACAGCTCTGTCTGCTAACTAATGCTTTTTTACTTAAAACTCCTAATTTCCTCATAACATGCCCCCCCCTTCCCTTATATTGTTCTCTTTCTACTTCTCTGAAGGATAAGATAGAATTCTATGCCCCACTGAGTATACTCATTTTTTCTTCTCTGAGCCAGTTACAGAGAGAGTAAAGTTTAAGTTTTGCCCATCACCATCCTTATCCTCCCCTCCCTGTATTGATTTTTCTCACCTTTTTATGTTATATAATTTAACCCATTCTATGTCTCTGTTCCCTTTTCTCTTGGTGCAACTTCTCTTTCAGCTTTGATTGATTTTTTGCATGTCATTCAAATGTATACATATCATATCATACATACATAGCATTGCATATCATCACATTTACATATATATATCATATGTCATCATATATATCATATTATCATAATCATCTTACTTTTCCACCCTATTTCTGAGTAAATTCCTTCTATCTTCTCTACTACTAAGAGCAATTTTTGAGAATTATAGAAATCCTCTTTCCATGAAGACATATAAACATTTTGGCCTTAAGGAATCCCTTAAATTGCTCTTTCTTATTTACCTTTCTGGCCTTCTCTTGTTTCTCTTATTTGGCCTTCAGATTTTTCATCTAGGTCTGGTTTATTCCTTGGGAATTCTTGAAAATCTTCTATCTTATTGAATGACCATTTTTTCCCCTAAAAGGGTATATATTCAGTTTTGCTGGATAGGTGACTGTGGGTTGGAAATCCAAATCTTTCACCTTTCTGAATATCATATTCCATGCCTTCTGATCTTTTAATGTAGATGTTGCTAGGTCCTGAGTGATCCTGATTATAACTCCTTGGTATTTGAATGGTTTCTTTCTGGCTACCTGAAGTATTTTTTCCTTGGCTTGGTGGCTCTTCAACCTGGCTGTTACATTCCTGGAAGTTGTCAGTTGATGATTTTTTTCTGGATATGATCTGTGAATTCTTTTAATTTCAATTTTATTTTCTTGTTTAATGATCTCTGGGCAATTTTCTTTGATAATTTCTTGCAATATGATATCTAAGGTTCTTTCTTCATTATGGCTTTCAGGTAATCCAATAATTCTCAGATTGTCCTTCCTAGACCTGTTTTCCAGGTCATTTGTTTTATTCAATAAGATATTTGATGTTTTCTTCTGTTTTTTTTATTCCTTTGATTCTACTTTATTAATTTCTCATGAAATTATTAGTTTCTAGATTTTTAAGACCTGATTTTCCTCTGTCGGTTTTTTGGATCTCCTTTTTTGAATTGGCCCATTTCTTCTTGCATCACTTTAATTGCTCCTTGCATCACTTTCCTTTCTTCTTGCAGCACTTTTGTATCTCCTCCCCACTTTTCCTCTACCTCTAGTAATTGGTTTTTGAAGTCTTTTTTTTGAGCTCTTTCAAAGTCTGTGTCCAATCCATATTTTTCTTTTAGACTTTGAGTGTGTTTCCTTTGCCTTCACTGTCCCCTTCTGTGTTTTGCACCTTGCTCTTTGTTTCCATAAAAAGTCTTTAGAGTTAGGTTTTTTTTTATTGTTTGCTCATTTTTCCTATCTAATTATAGCTAGGCTCTGTTTTCTGGGGAGTTGGGGTACCCTTTTAAACTTCAGTTCTTCCTTGATGTCATTTTCAGCTTATTTTCTGGCTTGTTATTTGTTTACCCTATAGTCTTAGGGCTGAGAGCTCTGACAGTCTCTTCCCCCTGCTGATTCAATTGACTCTTTAGATACTGGTAGCTTAAAGACTTTCCTCAGGCTTGGGTGTAAGCTTTTTATTTCAGGCTGAACTTGATCAGATCAGGTACTGATCAGATTCTAGCCCCAGAATTAGACTCACAGTTTTGGTCTCTAGATGTTCTTGATTAAATCAGGTGTATCCTTGATTGCCCTCTCCTGGAGCTCCACCCCTAATTTTGGGCAAAGTGATTCTGGGGAGCCTTCCGCTGAGAACTGTGTCCTCACTCCAAATGATGGATTATGTCCTCACCCCAAGCCCAGACAGGGATTCCTGGCTTCACTCTGGGCCCATGAGGATTGACCCCCTTCAGCCAAGATTTCCTTGGGCCTGGATTCTGGACTTCTCCACAGGTTTGCAATTTCAAGTGGTGTTAATTGACTTGGACCTCCAATTGCCTGGCAGGCTCTCAGGATCTAATTTAGCTTGGGCTTAAGTTCAGGAACCTGTGAGAGCAGATGTGTGAGGCGGTTGGGTGTGGGGTTTGCTCTTGACTTGTTCTTCATTTGCTGTTATGCCCCCTGCTAGCTATACTCTCCTTTCACCTCAGTTCTTCAGATGATCTCTGCCTACCTTTTGGGTTTTTCTTTATTTTGAAGGTTGTTTCCCTCTCTATTTCTTTCACTGCTGTATTCATTTTGTGGAGATATTTTACTCTTTTTCAGAGATGATTTTCATAGTGAAATGGCATGCCTCTGCCCTGTACTCTTCCATCTTGGCTCCACTGAGTATACTTTCTAAACTAAGGCTAAACAATGTTTTTATTTCTTTAAGGTCATGCAGATAGTAAATCTGAAAAACCGAAATTCAAACACAGGTCTCCCAAATTCAAGCTCAGAATATTTTATATTTATCTAAATCTCCTTCCTTGCCTTTTAGAAAAAAAGATGTAGATATATCACAGAGCATGTGGGAAGGCATTTTAGGTCTGGGTGTTACTATGAATAAAGGGACAGAGGCAGGAATACACCAGCTAGGTAGCTCAATGGATAGAGAGCTGGACCTGGAGTCAGGAATCCTGAATTCAAATCCCAACACAGACATGTACTAGCTGTGTGACCCTGGGACAAATCACTTAAATTCTGTTTGCCTTAATGCACTGGAAAAGACAAATCATGCTAGTATTTTTGTGCTAAGAAATCCCCAAGGAAAGTAAGATCCATTGGGACCATAAAGAGTCAGACACAAACTGAATGACTGAACAAATGCTATGATTAGTGAAAAAAGAAGGAAGCTGAGGAAGATTTTAGAGGCTTAAAAATCAAAACAGGAAGAGATGAAATTAGAAAATCCTAGGTCTGAATCCTGGCTGTGCTACTTAAGAGCTACTCTAACATGAGCAAGATATATACTTTTCTGAATTTCATTCATCTATAAAATGAAAATGATCATATTATTACCACATACTTCACAGACCTGTTATGAGGAAAGGGCTTTCTAACCTGTAACACTAGAAGTTACTGTTATGCAAGTTTTTCTTGTAAAATAGTTGTAAGTACTTCAACATCCTCGAATTAGGGGGTTGCAAACAGGCATAGGCAGAGGATTGGCCCATTGTGGAGGGGGAAACCAGGCTTGGTTGCAATGAGCAATAGAATCCTATTGAAGTCCTTGGACCTCATAGTGACAGGGCAAAGGTGATATTTTTGAGGATTCTGGCAGTAGTGCATAAAAAGAGTTCAGGCATGGAAGGCTGTACCATATCTCATCAGTATATTAAAGGATATAGTATCTTTGGACTCATTCAGACTTAAAGCCATAGAGGACCTTAGCTATTATCTAATTCAGAATACTTTATGGATCAGAAAATCAAGGCTCAGAGGCAAAGGGACTTACCCAAAGTCACATAAATAGAGCTCCCTCCTGTAATCACATCCAGGTTTTCCAATATAAAATCTTACGTTCTCTAAAAGTCATAGAAATTTATTTTTTTAGATATTTGGAAAGTCCAAATTTTTGTTTGTTTGGTATTGTTTATTCCCTTGAGTTAACATAATGTAGTTGGAAGAGTAAGGCATTTGGAATTAGTATTCATAGGAACAAATTTCAGCTTTAAAAGTGATTAAGTCTCTGATCATGCGTAGATTACTTAATCTTTATGAGACTTAATTTTCTCATTAATATAATGGGGATAATCTAGTAGTATATACCTCAAAGGAATGTTGAAAGGAAAGAGTTTTGTAAAATTTAAATTGCTAAATAAATGTGTGTGATTTTTAATATTATGAAGCATAGGACATACTGTCTTGGGAATGGAAGGAGTATACTACAATATCCCTTTGGTTTCCTTAAATTTTATTATAAAAACTTCTATTGACAACATTCAATTAATGTGGGACAATCTTTGGGAATTCCTAGGTGGATCTTGGCAAGACGACAGGCAATAACTCAAAGAAAGCAACTAGTAGAAGGTCAATAGCTGGATTTTGTGAAGCTGCCATGATTTATAATTTATGAACCACTGGCCATACTTCAAGCCAACCCAACTTTTGTGTTCCATGTGATTTTTTTTTTTTTGGTAATGGAATAATAACCATTTATGATCATGAAAAGTTTGGATAGCAATTTTCTTTTTTTACTACTATCTGATCCTACACAGTCTCATTCGCTTGAAAAATAATTATCATCATTAGGAATATATATCTAATTTATTTTTATCAGGCAGTTTCCCTTTGGTTTTCACAGTTGTCACTCTTAAAAGCAATATTTTGAATTGGATTCACGTTTCATTTAACAGTAATTCTTTTCATTTAACAGCAAGTGATTCTGCTCATGAACAATTTCATCCCATAGTCTCATGAAACAAAAAGAATAATATTTAAGTCATTCTAAATAAATGGGAGTACAGGGAAAGGAGTCATGAATTGGGCAGATGGAAACCTGGTTTCTAATACCAGCTCAGTCCCCAAATTACTATTTGGGAAATCTTGGGAAAATCACTTTTCATCTTTATGCCTCAGAATCCTCATCTGTAAAGATGAAAATGTTAGACAATTTTCTTTTTTTCTCATTGTGAAATATGCAAATTTAGAGACATCTCTATCCCAAATGTTTATACAGACTATTTTGCCTGACAGGTGATGGAGTCTTGAGCTCTTTGTGGTCTGATCAATCACAGTTAGACATTGACCCTAATTGTCATGCTATCTTGTCCTCTAGGTATGAAAGACAACAACAATTAGACAAGAACATGTCTAAAGTCCTTTCACATCTCTAACATAACAATGGTCTAACAGTCTTTGTTGCTAGTACAATTTGACATGATGGAGGGCTACCAGATGGCAGTAGATAGAGTACTAGACTTAAAGTCTATATAATTTGAGTTTGAATTCTGCCTTTGGCACTTAATAATTGTGTGATCCTCAACAAGTCACTTTTTCAGCATCAGTTTCCTCATCTGTAAAGTAGAGATTGATGATTGTACCCACATCATAATGTTTTTATGAAAATCAAATTATATAACCTCTGCAAAGTGCTTTGTGATCATTAAAGTGCTATTAAAATGCTATTTATCATGGAAGTTATTATGAATTTTTAAATCATTAATTATAAATATTAATATTATATTATGTGGATCTATAGTCCTAATTCTGCTCTGTACAAAATAATTATATTGTCAACAAATATAGAAATATTTCATTTGTTCCGAGAATGCATGTGAATAGTGGCAAGTAGGTGGTACAGTTAAATAAGAGTCCTGGGCCTTGACTCAAAAAGACTTAACTTCAAATTTGACCCCAGACCCTTCCTATCTGTGTGACCTTACACAAGGGGTCTTCTGCTTACCTCAGCTTCCTTAGCTATAAAATGGGGAAAATATTATCCTAAGGTTGTTGTTAGGAATAAATGAGATTATATTTGTAAAGTGCTTAGCACAGTGCCTAGCACATAGTTGCTATATAAGTGCTAGCTGTTTTCATGTAAATTTGTTATTATTTCAAAGCAGATGGAATTATAATAGTCAAGCTATCTCTTTCAATTTAGATGATTACTCCTAGAACCCTCTGACACTGGAGTTATTTTCCTGGCACTTTCTCCTCTTAGGGGGTGGGCACAAAATTAGTGTTGCAGATCAAAGACTGAAAACCTTTTAAACATTCATTTTAATTTCCTGTGCCAGTATTCTAAGTTTACCAATCTTGGACTCTTGTTCATAATTGCAATTCTTTCATGAGACGTGATACTGATGCAATAGTCATTGTTTTATTTATTTTTATTTATTTTACTTTTATTTTGTTTTTGTTTCCTTTTTCATGAACACATTAATATATGCTTTGGACTTATTAATTCTGAGGATTGATTTCAGGGATTCCTGTAAAGAAAGCAGGGAATCAGTGGGACCCCTCTAATTCTATTACCATGTAAATAAACCCTTCTAAAGACAAACAGATTATTTGCAATTAAACTATTTATCCCTACTTTATGCAGTGTATGCATTGAGGTATTTATTTACATAATGAGCTATGAATTATTCAGGCCTAATATATCAACTTACATAATTATCCTTGAGTTCCTATAAAAAGGTCCTTAATATGACATGATTTCTTAATTATATTAGAAATTGGACCATTTCTTAAGTCTTATGGGAGAAAACATTACCATTTTAGCACATCAGTAGACAGAGTAAGAGGTAGAAAGAATTTAAATGTTACATAGCCTTAGGAAACGAGTGACTTCTATAATAAATTTCCATGCAAAGATCTAAGGAAGGAGAGCCATGATTTCCAATATCATAATTTTTATTAAGTGTTTTCAGTGTGATAGCTCCTATGTAAGGTAGATATTTTGCTTTATTTTGGTTTTGTTTATTTGCTTATTTTCCATGCCTCTGTTTCCCTAGCTTGCCCAATCTAAAAGTGTAATACTCATTCATAGGCCAGAAATACTTATTAATAGCATGGAAGCTTTGGCCAACTCTATTTCTGACCTGGATTATGTCACCTCTCCTTTAAGCCACCTAGGCTTCCTTTATCTAGTATTCAATTGAACTTAATTTTTCAAAAAAACTTAACTAATAGCCAAGGTACCATGTCAGGCACTGGAGATATCTGAACAAAATGAAATACATTCTGTATCTTCAGAGAGCTTAGATTCTTCATTGGAGATATATCCCATAAAATAAATATGTGAAAATTTAAAGGTCTCTTTCTCTCAGGATTCTAGATAGCTGATGTTTTGCTATAATATCAATTATTTTAAATAAATAGAATGTTAATATATTTCATTTTTTATACCTGTGTGTTTTTTTGATACCTGCATGTTTTCTTTTTAAACCCCTAACTTCTGTGTATCAACTCCTATGTGGAAGAGTGGTAAGGATGGGCAATGGGGGTTAAGTGACTTGCCCAGGGTCATACAGCTGGGAAGTGTCTGAAGCCAGATTTGAACCTAGGACCTCCCATCTCTAGGCCTGACTCTCCATCCCCTGAGCTGCCCAGCTGCCTGTGACCTGCATGTTTTATACCTATATTGCCCATTCTTTCCCAAACATGTAGTCTAAAAAAAATGAAGAAAGGTTAAAAAAGTTCCACAAAATTAAGCATACCAAATAATCTATGTTATATCAAATATATCAGACTTATGATTTTCTACTTCTTCAAAGGAATAGAATAGTGTCTTCTCATATGTCTTTACTGAGATCAAGCTTGCTTGTTATTTTTTCACAAAATTCATTTTTTATTGTTTTGTGATTCTTTATTCCATTAATATTGATATAGTCATTATATATACGTATATACACATGCATGTAGTTGTTTTTTATTTGGTTTCTCTTTAATTTGCATGAGTTTATAGTTCTTTCCATGCTTTTCTGTACTGATCATGATCATCTGTTCTTTGCTCAGTCTTTTTCAGTTGTGTCTGACTCTTCATGACCCTATTTGGGCTTTCTTTGACAAAGACATTGGAGTGGTTTGCTATTTCTTTCTCCAGCTTATTTTCAGATGAGAAAACTGAGGCAAACAAGATTAAGTGAATTGCCAGGGTCATGCAGCTATTAAAAGTCTGAGACCACATTTGAACTCAGGAAAATAAGTCTTCTAGACTCCAGGCCCAGTATTCTATCCAATCCCCCATTTAACTACCCCTTCCTCTATTCTTACAATATAGTAATATTCCTTATATATTCTGTGCAATATTCCAAGACAATATAGTAATAGTTGATATGCATATTCCAGATTTCTTTGGAGAATGCTTTTAACCAATTTACAGTTCCCTAAACAATTTGTTATTTAGTTCAGCTTTGAATAATCACTCCAATACTCATTCTTTTTATCTTTTATCATCTTTTCCAGTTTGCTGGGTGTGAGATAAAACCTCAGTGGTGTTTTAATGTAGTAACATTTACATTCATATGAATGTTGCTCTTGTCCTCCATTTCTTCATCCAATCAATGTGAGTGGAAAGAAATTTCAGAATATTCCCATCTGAAAAATTCTATGACTAATCTACTCTTCTGACTTAGAAATAAGAAACAAGAACAATACAAAACAGGCATGCCAGGAACTAATTCTCAGCCTACTTCACTTGGCTTTTTCCCTTCTTTTATATTAAACATCCAAACTGGAATAAGATTTTCTGAGAAACCTTATTCAAGTGTTTAAGGCTTTTTCTTTTTCTTTTCTTTCTTTCTTTCTTTTTTTTTTTTTTTTTTGGTAGAGGCAGCAGCAAGGCGGAAAGGTTAAGGGTACATGAATGTACAAATTTATCATATCCCACTGGATGGTCAATGTCAAGTGGATGGAGAGAAAGAGTCAGTTCTGTGATAGTTGTTAGGTACAAGGGCAGAGAGTCTGCAGTCAAAGGGCTAAATAGGGTGGCCTGAGAGGAGAAAAAGACAATCCGAATACTGGAAAATTTGGATCAAGTATGATAGAGGAAGAACACAGGACTTGGAGTCTGAAGATCTAGGTTCTAATTCTGGCTCTAGTCACTTAGTAACTATAGGACCTTTATCAAATGACTTAACTTTTGGCCTCAATTTTCTCAACTGCAAAATGAAGTGGTTTGGGCAAGAATATCTTGGAGTACTTTTCTACCTTAGACATTTTGTGATCATGAGATTCTCATGGGGGACTTGATCTTTGACATCTGTTCTGGCACTTTACATTTTATGAAAGACACAAAACTTGCTTTGGTGGTCCCTTTCAACTCTGACATTCTATAATTCCATGACATACACAGAACACTTTAAAATCTACGGGGAAATCAACGGATTGCTTTGTTTCTGGACGGCTTCATTTTAAATGAATTCTTGTGTGCTAGCCACCATCTCAGGCTCATCTCCAAGGGACTGGCTTACTGAAGAAGGTCAAGATCAGATAATGCTTTCAATAGTGAATACATTTCTCAGTGACTGTAATGCCTTTGAAAGTCAATGTTTTATAGAGCAATAGCAGACGTAGCAAATAGCAGGCTGAGGTCTTGTTAGCCTACTTGGTTAGTTGATGACATTTACAGCACTCAGCTCTGGGCTTGATTGCAGTCTTTTCCATGTTCACAGACCACTTTCCCTTAACTCTAGGCAGTCATTTGGCTGATATATATACCAGGTGCTGACCCAGGTGACCAGGCTAGAGAGTGTGGCTGGCTGACTGGCAGTCCATCTAGGGCTGTATACTTTAAGTGCAAATGGAAACTCAGCCCCAAACCATATTAACATTATTTTACTGTAAATACTGGCTTATTCTTGAATGAGAACAATTAATCCAATTCGGTATTGTATTGAATAAATATCCAATGATATAGAATATTGGATTTAGAGATGAAAGAGACTTTTGAGGTCATCTAGTCTCCTCTTTTAAGAAGTAAATAGTTAGCAAGATAGGTAAATTAGTTTACCCACCATCATAGAGCTAGTAATGGGCAGATCTACAATCCAAAATCAAACGTTTGATGCCGAATCCAGCATTCCATATACTATATTATACTGACATATACTCTGTTCAGCTGAATATAGGCTCCTTTTGAATATAAGCAATGCCCTTAATACAAGATCTCTCTGATAGGAAATACATACATACTCATCCATATGTATAAACACTGAATATAAATGACATAAAATTTGATAGTATATGATTCAAAAATCCATGACTATATTGGCATGAGATCCTTCAACAATATAGATCACAACTTCCTTGCATTGGCAAGTGGCTCTCAACAGTTGCTATTTTCCTATGGTCATATGACAAGTGGGCAACATTCTGGTAATGAATTTTTTCCAACTTAATCTGGTCATTCTGATAAATAGATATAGTTTATTGCCAAATCATCCTGTACTTGATCTTTTTGGCTTTAGCAGACCTGTAAGAACTTTTGGACCATTGTCAGCAACTCTGGAACATTGACATAGTTTGAAACCCATCACAACCTGGTCTCAACCTACCTTTCCATCTTTATTACACATATTTTTGTTGTTCAGTCGTGGCCAACTGTTCATAATCTTATTTGTTTTTTGGCAAAGGTCCTGGAATAGTGTGTCATTTCCTTCTCTAGTTCATTTTACATATAAAGAAAGTGAGGCAAACAGAGTTTAGTGATTTGTCCAGAGTCACACAACTGCTAAGTGTCTGAGGCCAGATTTGAGTTCAGGAAGGAGGACTAATACACATTTTTCTCCTTTAATCTCTTTATCATCCAGACAAACTGTTCCTCCAGCATATACTATATTCCATTCCTTTCATTAAAAAAAAGTCTTTTTGTCAAAGCAAACAAATGAATAACCCCAAAAAATTCCAGAGATATCCATATAATTAATATCCTTACCTACTATAACCCACTTCCATGTCATTTTTGTGATCTGTTTCTGGAATTTGCCATGCATTATCTTCTTAAATCAGTACTGTCTATATTATACTCTCACTAAAATATTACCTCTATTATCCTTTTATTAATCCTCACTCTCATGTTTTCCTATTCTGCTTCATGGATGCCATTAACAATTTATTATCTTGAAATATGTTTCGTTGGCAATATTTTTTTCTTATAGTTTCTTGCTCACAAAAATTATACATATGGAAAGCCATTTTTTTTATCATGAGTCACTTATCACTGTACCTACTTTTGAGGTCAAAATTACCTTCATATGTTAAGAACTCTGCTTTGCCTCATTTATTGCCCATTATTCAAACATTTGCATGGAGATATCTGAAGCCATAAGTTTTATTATTCCATTTTTCTTGGATATTTTCTCCTTTGAATTACTACTTTTAGTCTTCCCATCTCCTATATGATTCACTATTTATATTCAGCATCCTTGACAAATGATTTTCTGGTCTTCACCAAAACACTTCCTGGCATGGACAGTTCACTAATCTAATAAGATAGCTCATTTCATGATGGATAACACTTGATTATTAGAAAGTCTCACTTTGTAACTTCTATCCACTGTGTCCTCTTCTGGATTTAAAGATGAGGAAACTGGACAAGTCATTAAACCTCCCAGGGACTTAATTTGCTGATATATAAAAGGAGGATAATAATGTTTGTACTACCTTCTTGCTAGATTTTTATGAAGGCCGTTTATCAATATTGTGCAACTAAAATAGGAACTATTATTACAGAAGTTAAGTGACTTGCTCAAGTCCATGTATCTAGTAATATGTGAATTTGCACTTCACCCAAATTTTCCAAGTATCTGAAGCTACATTGTTTTTCCTGACTCCAAGGACAGCACAATTAATGGCCTGATATACTATATGCAAAGTGCTTTGCACACATTCTAAAGCTAAACGAATGCTGGTTATTATCATCATCATCATCATCATCATTATTATTATTATTATTATTATTATCATGCTGATAAGAATGAGGAGCAGAAGAAGGAGGTGGTAGTTGAGGAGGAGGAGGAAAAGAAGAGAAGGAAGAATATAATTATTTCACAGATGAGGATAACAGAAATGGAAAGAAAGGCTATCATTTGCTCAAGGTCCCAGAGTCAATAAATGGCAGGACCACCATTCATATATAGGTTGACTGATTTCAAATGTAGTATTTTTTATACTGCCTAGCTCTTACCATTCATCTGCCTTGGAATCAATACTTCAGCATCAATTCTAAGAGAGAAGATAAAGGGATAGATAGATAGATAGATAGATAGATAGATAGATAGATAGATAGATAGATAGATAGATAGATAAAAAATAGATACATAGATACATACTGCTGATCCACCTCTGGCCAAACACAGGATAACAATGCAAAAAATACTGATTCATTCTGAAGATTCAAGTTTGAATTCCAATTCTGTTACAACCTTCATGAGCTACTTCTGATAAATTATGCAAGCTCTCTAGATTCTGTATCCTCACATGTCAACTGAAATTATTCAATGAGAAGATTTTTCAATTCTAGATCTCATAATCTAAATCCTATAATCCTGTGATTCTGTATATATGTATGTGAATTTACATACACACACAGAGTCACATATTTGCACTCACATGTGGTATGCTATATAGAACCCAGGTATGACTTATATCTTCACTTTCTATTTTAAATTAAATTTCTATCTTTCTTATGGCTGATTTCATAGAAGTTAATAAATCACTTATCACAGGATTTAAGAAGTAGTAAGGCAATCCCTTCATGTGAATTTGTGATCCACCCAAGTTGTCCAAGAGATAACTCCTGAGATCCCTTCCAACCCTGTTCCATACCCATAGAAAGAACTCAAAAAGTTTGGAATGAAATAAAATTTAGATCCTGATCTGATCCTTTAGATTGATTCTTTAAATCTTGATTAGAATATTTGTTTCTTACTTGGACTAAAATTGGTTTCATAACTATATAGAAGGACTTCACATAACTATAGCCTATGGTTGTTATGTTCACATGCATTGTAAAATTTGAGTTAATCCATTAATTTCATTGTGGCCAGCTGATGTTTATAGACTCTAACATCCCCTTTTCTCCCCTTTACTTCTCTCTTTTTTTTTATTGTTGTTTAATGGGTTAATCGATGTTAAAATTCTGTGCCATTGTGCAAAAAGAATCACTGAATTAGTTCTATTAATCTCATGAAATTCTAATTTGACATTCATGGGTTCCTCTGAGCTGGAAGGAACCTTAGAGCAAAGACTATTAGAATAAAGAACACTAGAATGTAAGAGCTGGTTGAGACTTTAAAATATAAAATCCTAGAATATTGAGCACAGAAGCTTGGGGCTGGAAAGCACTTTGGAAAACAACTTGTATACTTGGTGTCAGAACCATTTCATTAGTTTTACCTACATAGCTTTCTCTCATATCTTCCATTTATGTATGAATCCCTCTATTCATGCATTGTACCAACTTGTATTTCTAGGAGTTTCTCACTAGAGTTCCATATACCAATGAAATCACATATCAGTTAGTAATTAATAATAATGATAATGATGAAGATGAAGATGATATCAGTATATTATTGTTCGGGAAGAAGTTAGCCCTTATAAAATCTATTTCCACATTTTTGTTTTTCTCCTTCCAGTTGGTTTTTCTTTTCACTCCTCCCACAAATGTATTTGATTACCTGCTGCTTTAAACTTTCTTGGAAAGCCACACAGTACAAGAGGCTGATATTAAAAGTCAAACTCAATAGCAGGTTTCATAGATTCTCCATCCTCTCAGTTACATCCCTAAGCATCTTCAGGGTGAGCTGAAGGTGAAATGAAAATGGAATTATCCACTGGCATCAGGGGCCAGGATAAAGAAATATAAAGACCCATCAAATGGCACTTGAGGAAAATAGAATTGACAATAGCCCAATAAAAGCAGATTGCTAATAAGCTATCCATTTTAGTTTTTATTTATGCCTGACTTGATTATGAGAAAACTGACATGTTGCTTGTGTTTGTTTTTATTCAGAGAGGGGACAAGATTTGGTTTAACCTTGTTTATTCTGATGTGTTGAACAGAAAGATAGTGAAAGCCAGGAAAAGGGAAGAAAAAATAACCAAATAATTGAATCATCTTTTTCAGGATTGGGCTAGTCTTTAAGATAATTAGTAACTTCTCTTTAAGTTCATAGTGAATACCTTGATATACATACATATATATATATGTATATATATATACATATATATATGGAGAGAGCTATATATGCACATCTATGTACATATATATGCCTTTTTATTATATTCTTTAACTACTTCTCTATTACATTACTATATTCTAATTATTGCTCTAATATCCAGTTAGTTTTACACTTATTCAGAGTAACTGATTTTATGCAGTGATCTGTTTGTGTCATTCTCTTGTATGTTGTTTTTAACAAAGAAAGATGCATTTGTTCATAATAGGATTCAGTTATTGAACAAAAATGGAGGAAAGGGGGAAAAATAGACAACAGGCTATAGCAATTATTACACAATGCCTCATGAACATGGTTTTTGGAAGGCAGAAAGAAAGTCAGCCCTTGCCTATCACCCCAGGCTTTAATAGATGGAAAGTCTTTTTTATGTATACATTCAGTTCCCAATGTTCACGAGTTCTTAATGACTGCATCTTAAAAGAGAATAAAGTTCTAATGATTTTTCTGTCATTCAAGGCCCTATTCATTATGCCCTTCTCTATATACTGGCTAACTCTCACACTACTCCCCTTCAAAGTAGACTCCACATCCTCTCTTAAACACCTCCTAAATTTATCCATCTCTTCTTTTTTGCAATTGCTTTCTTCTACACCTGAAATGTCATTCCATTTCTAGATGAAAACCCATTCATTTTTCAAGACCATGATTAAACAACTTCTCCTTCATGAAGCCTTCCTTAATCCCCCAAATAGAATTTTTTTCCTTCTTAGAACTCATAGAACATTTTGTACTTCTCCTGGAATCAGCAAGATCTGAGTTAAACCTGGCCGCAGATACTTAAAAGCTGTGTGACCCTGGTCAAGTCAATTAAACACTTTCTGCTTCAGTTTCTTCATCTATAAAATGAGGGTTATGAAGGCACCTACCTCCTAGAATTATTGTAAAGATAGAATGAGATAATATTTACAGAGCACATTGAAAAAACCTTTTGCATTACATGGATGCTAATTTTTTTGTGCTGATGATATGATGATGATGATGATGATGATGATGACCATGAATGTTCCTTGAAGGCAGGAAATCTTAGTTTTATATCTACTTATTCTCAACTCTTCAGGTCAATTTAACAGAAACTTGAGAAAAGTTTGTTGTTGATCCAAATGGAGATATCAGAGAAAACTTACAGAGGAAGTCATTGGGACTAATGAAGATGCCCCCTTTCTCTTCTACAGGGAAGCTTTTACACACCCTCTGAGAATTGTATGCAACATGCATACAAATGGCACCGGGATCTATGTCACCTTCTCTTGAATACATACAAAGAACTACACATTTACTTCCTCATCCTTATGAAGGACATCCCAGATTTTCCACGGAAGAAGCTAGGTAAGTAAATTTGTATGTCTACTTCTCAACTGCCACTGTAGTTTGAGGCATTTTTGGTTGGCTCACAGATCTAATATTTGATTATAAGGTTATATTTTATGATATTGCAAAAGGGAAAAAATTAATCAAAGGCAAAGAAAAAGGTAATATATTGTATCTGAAGGCATATTTGATATTTACTAATATTCATTATCTTTATATTTGTATCTGATTGCTCAAGGCCAGTTGTTTTACAATTACAGAGTTCTCTGGATCGGGAAATGTTTCTCATTTCTATCATTGTCTCAAGCTTCTACAAACTGTGGTATTACTGCTTTAAGATGTCTAGGCAATCATGTTTTTTCCTTCTGCTTTTGGGGGTCTAAGTACCCAAGTAGCATTTAACCAATTTCCAGATTAGCTTCTTTATAATTCAAGATTTACTACAAAGGTAGAGCAATAACAAACATTTTCCCTAACACCACAGAAACATAATTCTACACTCTACCAGCTCAGTCTCTGAAGAGGGGAAGAGTTAAATTCACAGTTTAGCTGAGTTTTTATCTAGCATATTCCCACCAAGTTGCAAGGCCACAATGCCCTCTTTAAACCCTACATATCTAAGGAAACTAGGTAGCTCTCTAGAAAGAACACTAGTCTTTGAGTCAGAAAGACCTGAATTCAAATCTGACTCAAGTACTAGCCATGGGATTGTGGGCAAGTCACTTCACTTCTGTTTACCTTAATCTACTAGAGAAGGAAATGGCAAAACCCTCCAGTATTTGTAACAAGAAAACTCTATGTACAGCACTGATGTGTTATGTATGGTCCATGGAGTCACAAAGAGTCAGACATACTTGGGTGACTTAACAATAATAATAAAAACAACTAGATTCATTCCCCTGACCAAAACAATCTACCATAGTCACTACTCACTGTATCATAGAAACAACCTCTGTCTTCTCTTGTTGAAATGAGCCTTGATGGAGAATTGGGATTGTTTTATTTCTGACTGTGTCCACAGTGCTCAGCACGTAGTAAACACCTAATAAATGGTTTGTCATTTACACCTTTATTTACTCATTTAATAACCAATGAATTAAAATGTTTTAGAAAGTCTGAATAACACCAATATTGTCATCTTCATGAAAAGTGAAATCAAATGATAGAAGGAAGTGGTAAAAAAAGAGAAAAGATGATTAGAGAAGCAAACTTGAATTATAGGAGTTGGTTTTATCATATGTCTAAAGGCAACAGAAAATACCATTTCAGGGGATGCTTGGTATTCACACATTGTAGTGCTAATGGTGACCACAAAGGTAATATATATCCAGAATACAATTATATTTATAAATCATTATGGAACAGTTTAGAGAAAGATTATGAAAAGTTTCAGCACCTAGAACCTCACAGACACATTGATATGAAAACAAGTTTTCAGAAAAGACGATGTGAAATCCTATTGACACACATCATTTATTGAACATTTATGAAAGAAAATGACAGGAAAATAAAGTAGATAGTTTCTATAAAAGTATTTTTTCATCAATGTTAAAAGAACTGTAATGTTTATATCTTAACACTAGTTCTCTATATACTATATATGGATGCTGAAATGGCCCTTACAAAGCTTAAGCTTTGGTTAACCAAACTGACAATTTAACAACTATCAACTAATTATTGTCATCTTTGTTGTTGCCGTGTTTCTTTGTCGTGGTTGTTGTAGCTCTCCTCTTCCTCTTCTTCCCCCTCATTAATATCAACATCATTTATAGCTATGTTCTTTGTAGTGGCAAAAAATTGGAAAATGAGGGGGTGTCCATCTACTGGGAAATGGCTGAATAAATTGTGGTATGTGTTGGTGATGGAATACTACTATGCACAAAGGAATAATAAATTGGAGGAATTCCATGTGAACTGGAATGACCTCCAGGAATTGATACAGAGTGAAAGGAGCAGAACCAGGAGAATATTGTACAAAGATATGGATATATTATGGCACAACCGACTTCTCTACTAGAAGCAATGCAATGATCCAATACAAACCAGAGGAAGTTATGAGAAAGAATGCTGTAACCATCCAGAGAAAGAACTGTGGGACTAGAAATGCAGAAGAAAAACACATGATTGATCACATGGTTCAATGGGGATATGACTGGGGATGTTGACTTTTTATTGCAAATATTAATAATATGGAAATAGGTTTTGATTAATGAAAAATGTAAAACCCAGTGGAATTGCTCGTCAGCTCCGGGAGGGAGCAAGGAGGAGGGGAGGGAAAGAACAGAAATCATGTAACCATGGAAAAATATTCTACTGTTAATTAATTAAATAAAATAAACCATAAATTTAACAATAATAATATCTACTTCCCAGTGTTGTTTCGAGGCAATATGTATGAGAAATGAATCTTTAAACCAGAACTTCATGGTTCTGAGACTAAATCTCTATCAAATATGCCCTGCTGCCTCTCCTTTGGAATTGAGAGCATAGTGATCAAGACTACATTATTACCTACTAAGGCATGCATCTTTTCTTGTTTTTATAAAATATGATAATGTTCTACATGATTTCAAGATTATCATCAATAAATCTCAACAAAGGACCAGACTACAGTTCATTTTTTGAGTTGTGTCCAATTCATATCCACATTAGGTTTTTGGTTGTTTTTTTGTTTTTTGTTTTTTGCAAAGATACTGGAATGGCTTGCCCTTTCCTTCTTCTGCTCATATTAGAGATGAGGAAACTGAAGCAAAAAGGGGTAAGTGACTTCCCCAGTGTCACATAGTTATTCAGTATTTGAAGTCATGAACATGAATCTTCCTTATTTCCAAGTCCAATACTCTATGCTAATGTTGGTGAAGATGTGGCATACATGTCCTGGGGAGCCAGAGAGGTCTGCTTCGTTCCCCCTTTCCTTCATGCCTGGGGACACTGTTCACATGCCCTCCCTCTCTTCCCAGCAGCCCAATGGAAGCACTTCCTCCCTCAACTCTCTGGGGTAATTAAGGGCTCACAGATGGCTTGATGGTGCAGTTTGGGCACATAATCTCTAAAAGGTTCACCAATGCTGCTCTATGCAGGGTACCACCTAGCTGCCCTAAAGAACCCAGCGGGCTTTTGTACATGATTTTCTACTATAGACAACATTTCTACAGTTTTATGATCGACTAAAAATGCACAAAAAGAAGATCTCAATAATCTCTTAGTTACCAAACTTGATTAAGACTTGACTGATAACATTCATGCCTTTCTCTCACGTAGTCTTTCCATTTGGGATTTGTGTGTCTGTTCTCTTCTGTTTCTCTAATCTTCTTTATCTTGCCTCTATTCTGCACCTCCTTTGATAGCTTATTATCCATTTTTCTGTGGTTGTAACCCAGAGCACTGAACTTAACCTTTTTTTTTTTCCCCAAAACTCTATCTCACAGATATCTCATTGGTTCATCTTTATGCAGACCACTCTCAAGTCTATATATCCTGCCTTAGGCTCTCTCTTGAACTCAAATCCTATATTACCAACTTCTTATTGGATAGCTCAAACTGGATATACATTGAACTTTTAAAAACCCAAGTATAATTCATTTTTGTCTTCACTAAATCATCTACTCTTCCTAATTTTCCTATTTCTCTGCTTGTGGTTTAGTCATTTTCATTTGTGTCTGTTATAATTAAAATTTAATGTTGGAGACAATAAATTTATAATTATTTTTAAAAGAGAGAAATAAAAAATATCAGATCTTTCTAACTACCTTAGTCTCCCAGCCACATTGCTTCTTTAGGTCCTAGATTTCCAACTGACCTTGGCACATGGTTGGCCCAGATTAATTGAGGCCAGAAATAGTGATCTCACTTTCAGGAAGGGGCCCAATCAAAAAACTAAAAGAAAAACTAATGAAACAAACAAAAATAAGGGTTTCCACTTGCTCCAGCTCTTATATGACCAATTGGCCGATGATGTTATATTTACTCACCTTTCTGATTGGGCAGTCTGGACCATGTGTTCTGATATCCAGGCAAGTAATCATGCCAAGCCAGTCCCTGGGTCAGGGGCTTCTACAAACCCATTCAGTAAGTTAGGACTCATAGGCTATGTAGTCTTCCCCTTCACATAACTTAGCTTTCTTTCTTAATGAGCATATACCTGGTAATACATTATATTCTTATGTTAATTCCATACCATCTGATGCTTGGCAACTTCATTTTGGGTTTTCCTGGCAAAGATAGTGGAGTGGTTTGCCATTTCCTTCTTCAACTCATTTTATAGATGAGGAAAATGAGATGAAGAGGGTTGAGTGACTTTTCCAGGGTTACACAGCTACTATGTGTCTGAGACTGAATTTGAACTCAGTTCTTCTTTAAAAAAAAAAGAGACCTTCCAGGGGTGGACCCAAGATGGTGGAGTAATCTTTAGTAGCTCTGTGCCACCATGAGAATCCTCCTCAACCAAAATTAAAATATTACCATGAAATGAATGCAGGAGTAAAAGAACCAACAAGGAGACTTTCAAGAAAAGAAAAATCCAAAAGGTAGGCAACAAACATCTGGGGCAATGGGCTGAGAGTAGAGCAGACCCAGCAAGAAGCTGTAGCAAGGAGGGAAGAGGAAGCTAAGAGTGAGCCATGCCCCTCCCCCCATCCCACATCTGTTGTCCAAGGTTCAGGAACCTATTCCCAAGCCAACATCCAGATCTTGAGACCCTGACAAAGCAAAAAGAGGTAAAAGCCTACACATACCCCTTGAAATTTCAAACCTATAGAGAAGTCCGGGACCCCAACCCAGAGAATTCTAGTCTGGGTTTAGGACAAGGAATTAATTCACTCCTTGGGGTGCATGCTAGTACTAAGTACTGACCTTTTTTGTTTAAAGCTCAGGGTGGAGCTCCAAGACAGGACAATATAGGGTGTGCCTGATTGGATCAAGTACACAAGGGAGACCAAAAATTTGAGACTAAGCCTGAGGCTAGAATTTGATCAGTCCCTGACCTGATTAAGATTAGAGTGAGATCAAAGGCTTACACCTAAGCTTGAGGCAAGTATTTAAGCTATCAGCATCACTAAGGCCATTTGAATCAGCAGGAGTAAGAGGCTCTCAGAGCTGTCAGCCCTCAGACCATGACATCATCCCCTCAAGCCTACCTATAATCAGATAGGAAAAATGAGCAAACAACAAAAAAAGCAACTACCTCTAAAGAATTGTAATAAAGACAAAGAGCAAGTTAAAGACATAGAAGGTGACAGTGAAAGCAAAGGAAACACAACCACATTCCAAAAGAAAAATATGGATTGGACACAGATTCTGGAAGAACTCAAAAAGGACTTCAGAAACCAGTTAAGAGAGGCAGAGGAAAAGTGGGAATTGAAAGTGATGAAGGAGAAATGGGTCAATTGAAAAAGGAGAACCAAAAATTGACAGAGGAAAATCAGGCTTTAAAAATCAGAAT
Organism: Gracilinanus agilis; assembly: GCF_016433145.1. Taxonomy (NCBI): domain Eukaryota; kingdom Metazoa; phylum Chordata; class Mammalia; order Didelphimorphia; family Didelphidae; genus Gracilinanus; species Gracilinanus agilis. The sequence goes on along the minus strand of NC_058130.1, from coordinate 691,651,417 downwards.
TTACTATCTAGAAACAAATAATTTCATGAGAAATCAAGAAACAATAAAACATAATCAAAGGAATGAAAAAATTGAGGAAAACATGAAATATCTTATTGAAAAAAACAACTAACCTAGAAAATAGATTTAGGAGAGAGACATTTTGAGAATTATTGAACTACCTGAAAGCCATGGTCAAGAAAAAACCTTGGATATTATATTACAAGAAATTATCAAAGTTAACTACCCAGAGATCGTCAAACAAGAAAATAAAATTGAAATTGAAAGAACTGACAGATCACCTCCAGAAAGAAATCCTCTAATGACAACTTCCAGGAATATAATAGCTAAATTCAAGAGCCACCAAGCCAAGTTAAAAATACTAAAAGCAGCCAGAAAGAAACCATTTCAAATACCATGGAGCTACAATTAGGAACACTCAGGACCTAGCAACATCTACATAAAGGATAGAAAGGCATGGAATATGATATTCAGGAAGGCAAAAGATTTGGGTTGACAACCCAGAGTCTCCTATCCTGAAAAAAATATATTCATAGAGGGGAGAAAAATGGACATTCAATGAGATAGAAGATTTCCAAGCATTCCTTAAGGAACAAGCCTGACCAAAAAAAAATAATAATAATTTTACACACAAGGCAAAAGAGAAGCCCCAAAATATAAATAAGAAAGAGAAAATTTAAGAGACTCATTAAGATCAAAATGTTTATATGTCTACATGGAAAGAGGATTTCTTTAATTTTCAAAAATTACTATTAGTAGTAGAGAAGATAGAAGGAATTTACTAAGAAATAGGGCAGAGAAGTAAGTAGATTATGATGATATATTGTATATGTAAATGTAGAATGTGTAAATATGGAACAATATATATGTATGATATGTAATTAATAAGTGGATTACAGGGACTTATGCTGGTAATAAGGCTAGCGGGTGGATAGTCCTGATTGTAAGGATGGAGTGTTTGTACCCCGGATGGGCTTGAAACTTGTTTATTAATGTAACAAGGACCCAACTCAGGCAACTGAGCATCCAGAGAAACCTCACTGCTTGCCACCAGGCTCCTTAAGATATCTGGTAACCAGCCCCTCCCTGCTGAGGAAGCAGCTCCCTATTGGTTAATGGCAGGCTGGCAGGAAGTGGATGTTGAACTTCCTGCCCCTAAGCAATGGAGATTGTTCCAACTCAAACTGCTCAGAATCCTTTCCTGCTGCCTGTTCTCCTTGGCCTGTGATGGTAGGCAAATAACCACAGAATTCTCTGGTAAGGCTAAGGGGTTTATTGAATAACTGAGTAAGGGAATAAGGCAATGGTAAGAGAGTCAGGAAATACTGAGATCTGATGGTGAAAGATTATCTGTCTACAGTTGATAGAGATCCTGATTGGATGGTCTTTGCTGACCCAGGGCAGGGAGCCCTGAGCCAGAGTGATACAGTCTCTTGTTGATGAATAAAGTTATTTCTTGGACTAAATCTTGCCAGTGATGATAATTATATTATAGAGTTGCTCTAGAAGAAAGGTCCTAAAACCGTACACTAACCTAGGCCTAGCTCCCATGTTCTCACTCCCATCACCCAGGGCCCAAGGGGGGTTAAGGGGTAAGTGAGTAGTCAAGACGAAGTCAGGGGAAAGACAGAACCCAGCCCTGAGTCTCCAGGGCTTTTTATACCCTTGGTCACTGGCAGTTGTGGCTCATGCCACCTTCAACATTCTATCTAGGGCAACTGACAGGTTTGCCCTAAGCCAACATGCCAAGGATAAAAAATCTTATATTACAGATATAATATATATGCAATGAATGATATGTAAAAAATTAATCTGTATGTTTGGAATTGGGGAGATGCCATTTAAAAGTATGTCACAAATTTCCTATGGACACGTGAGGACTATGAGACTACATTTCCTGTGATTCCTATGGGTTTCCAGTTTCCGGTTTAAGGTGTGGGGATGTCTAGCATCCCCACATATGGGGCAATTTAAATTTGGAGGAGAGCCTAGAGAAAGTCTCTTGGTTTTCCTGGTTAGCTGGCTGGCATACGAGAGAAAGAAGATGGGCTCCAGCGATAAATTTAAAAGATAGTCAAGCGTGGTCATATATATATATATTTTACCCACAAAGCCATGGCTATTAAAATATTAATTTCTCTTGTACTATCAGTCTTTATCATTTTTAATCGTAACAATCAAATACTAAGAGGATTGTATTTAGAGAAAAGGGAAGGAAGAAATAGAATGAGGTAAATTATATAATATAAAGAGGCATGAAAAATTATTATAGAGAGTGGAGGATAAGGGTGGTGACAGGCAATGCTTAACCTTTCCTCTCATTACTATCAAAAAGCCTTAAGCAAGTTATCACAGGGATTATCCATTGTGACCAGGTGGGATTCATACCAGGAATGCAAGGATGATTTAATATTAGGAAAACCATCCATATAATTGACTATATCAATGATCAAACCAACAGAGATCACATGATCATTTCAATAGATGCAGAAAAAGCCTTTGGCAAAATACAACACCCATTCCTATTGAAAACACTAGAAAGTATAGAAATAAAAGGACCATTCCTCAAAATAATAAACAGTATATATTTTAAAACATCAGCAAATATCATCTGCAATGGAACAAGGTAGAAGACTTCCCAATAAGACCAGTAGTGAAGCAAGAATGCTCATTATCACCTCTATTATCCAATGCGGTACTAGAAACACTAGTGGTAACAATTAGAGAAGAAAAATAAATTGAAGAGATTAAAGTAGGCAATGTGGAAACTAAACTACCACTCTTTGCAGATGATATGATGGTATACTTAAACAATCCTAGAAAATCAACTAAAAGACTAGTGGAAAAAATTAACATCTATAACAGAGTTGTAGGGTACAACATAAACCCACATAAATCATCAGAATTTCTATATATTTCCAACAAAATTTAGCAGCAGGGATTAGAAAAACTCCATTTAAAATCACTCTAGACAATATAAGAAATTTGGGAATTTATCTACGCAGACAAACACAGGAATTATATGAACACAACTACAAAACATTGTTCACACTATTAAGACTAAATCTAAACAACCGAAAAAACAATAATTGCTCCTGGTTAGGATGAGCTAACATAATAAAAATTATAATCTTACCCAAATTAATCTACTTATTCAGTGCCATACCTATCAAACTTCCAAAAGACTTTTTTATAGACTCAGAAAAAATGATAACAACATTCATCTGGAAAGAATAAGAGATCAAAAATAACAAAGGAAAAAAAAATGTGAAGGATGGAGGCCTAGCAGCACCAGATCTTAAACTGTACTATAAAGCAGTAGTCATCAAAACAATATGGTAATGGCTAAGAGACAGAAAGGTGGATCAATGGAATAGACTAGGAGTAAATGACCTCCGCAAGCAAATGCCTGATAAACCCAAAGATCTCATCTTTTGGGACAAAAACTCACTATTCGACAAAAACTGCTAGGAAAATTGGAAAATAGTCTGGGGAAAATTAGGTTTATATCAGTGATGGGCAAACTACAGCCTGCGAGCCAGATGCAGCCCCCTGAAATGTTCTATCCAGCCCTGCTACATTATTCCTAATCTGACGAATTCAATGAGCAGGATAAAATGCAATGAAACTTCAAGAGTTGCCTTAGAAACAGACTGACAGATGAACATTTCCTTTCCTTTGGCCTCCTCTTTAAAAAGTTTGCCCATCACTGGTTTAGATCAATATCTCATGCCCTATACCAAGATAAATTCAAAATGGGTATATGACTTAAATATAAAGAAGGGAAACTATTAATAAATTAGGTGAACATAGAAGAGTATAACTGTCAGATCTGTGGGAAAGGAAGGAATTTAGGACCAAAGAAGAGATAGAGGACATTACAAAATATAAAATGAATGATTTTGATGACATCAAATTAAAAAGGGTTTGTATAGAAAAAAACAATGCAATCAAAATTAGAAGGAAAGCAACAAACTGGAAGAACATTTTTATAACAAAACTCCCTGACAAAGGATTAATTTCCCAAAAATATAAGGAACTGAGGCAAATTTACAAAAAATCAAGCCATTCCCCAATTGAGAAATGGTCAAGGCATATGAATAGGAAGTTTTCACATGATGAAATCAAAACTGTCAATAAGCACAGGAAAAAGTGTTCTAAGTCCCTCCTGATGAGAGAAATGCAAATTAAAACAACTCTGAGGGACTACCTTATACTTATCAGACTGGCAAATATAGCAACAAAGAAAAGTGATAAATGTTGGAGGGGCTGTGGCAGAATTGGGACAGTAATGCACTGCTTTTGGAGTTGTGATTTGGTCCAACCATTCTTGAGGGCAATTTGGAATTTTGTGCAAAGGTCTTTAAATGACTGCCCACCCTTTGATCCAGCCATACCACTGCTGGGTTTGTACTCCAAAGAGATAATAAGGAAAAAGACTTGTACAAAAATATTTATATCTGTGCTCTTTGTGGTGGCAAAAAATTGGAAAATGAGGGGATGCCCTTCAATTGAGGAATGGCTGAACAAATTGTGGTATCTGCTAGTGATGGAATGCTATTGTGCTGAAAGGAATAATAAACTAAAGGAATTCCATGTGAACTGGAATGACCTCCAGGAATTGATGCAGAGTGAAAGGAGCAGAACCAGTAGAATATTATACACAGAGACTAATACACTGTGGCAGAACTGAATGTAATGAACTTCTCTACTAGCGGCAATGCAATGACCCAGGACAATCCAGAAGATTTTATGAGAAAGAATATTATTCATATGCAGAGGAAGAACTGTGGGAGCAGAAACACATTTTCTAGAAATATAGAAAAATATGTGATTGATCATGTAGTGCAATACAAATATGATTGAGGTTTTGGTGTTAAAAGATCACTCTATCGCAGATATGAATAACATGGAAATAGGTTTTGAACAATGATACATGTATAACCCAGTGGAACTGCTTGTCAGCTTCAGGAGGGGAAAGGAAAGAGTGGGGAGGAAATCATGAATCATGTAACTATGAGAAAATATTATGAATAAAAACAATTCAATTAAAAAAACAAAACAAAACCCGTACCTTCCATCTTAGAATCAATACCATGTATTGGTTCTAAGGAAGAAGAGCAGTAAGGGCTAGGCAGTGAGGGTTAAGTGACTTCCCCAGGGTCACACAGCTAGGAAGAATTCATTTCTTCTTGATTCCAGGCTCAACAATCTATCAACTGCAAACCAAACTGCCTCAAATTTCTGATGAGAACACCACTATTCTTCCTGTCACCTGTGAAGATGGGATTAACTCTCTCCTGCCCATTTTTAGATTTAATAATCAAAAGTATACACACCCCACTTATCCTTAAGGTCTGTGACCCACATGTGCTATAGTAAGTGAATTACAATTGACTGACTGCCCCCTGGGAAGTCCAAAGCAAAGCTTTAGCTATAATTGGTACATGTAAATTAGAAGGAAGGCATAGGAAGTGATGAAAAGGAATGGTCTTTATAAGCGACAAGAACTTCCTGTGAGTGGTCTTTTGCCTTGAACTTGACCCTGAAGGAGCTCAAGCTGAGGACTGCTTTCTATTAGGACTATCATGTGGATGAGTGAAAAAGGCTGACTCCCTTCCCTGGTTTTCCTGGAGGTACTAGCTTCTGGAGGGGCCCCTTGTCTGGGAGGAAGCCTTGTGGCTAAAACCCTTGTTAATTGACCCTTAGGCTCTCTGGCTTGGGCTTCTTTAGCCTTGCTATAGTAAGCCAGGGATTGAGCAATAGTCTAGCTCAGTGGTTCCCAAACTGTTTTGGCCTACCTCCCCCTTTCCAGAAAAAATATTACTTAGCCCCCTGGAAATTAATTTTTTTAAATTTTAATAGCAACTAATAGGAAAGATAAATGCACCTGTGGCCATCACCGTCTCCTGGATCTCTGCAGCACCCACCAGGGGGTGGTGGCACCCTCTTTGGGAATTTTTTGAGATTGCTAGAATAAAATTCATCCTTAAAAACTCTCTTCTAGATAGTTTCTCCTGCAAATATTAAGATAACATAAGATTTCTGGCCCACTCTCATATTCTCAGTTACCAGAAAATCTAAAGCTGGTGACCACAGGGTGATATGCTAATTGTCTGCGCTGTTTGTCATCAATGCTTTTTGCCCTTAAAAGTGAGGTGACACCAGGGAACCCAGGAGAAGTGAATCAGTCAAGGTAAGAAGCAGAGCAGGTGCTATTCAGTGGTAGGATAGAGCCCATGAGTAACCCTGGTGCTTAATCCATTTCCTGAAGTCTCAGAGGGGGCAGCTAGATGAGGCAGTGGGTAGAGTGCTAGGCCTGGATTCAGAAATTCTTCCTGAATTCAAATCTAGCCTCAGACCTTTGTATCTGTGACCCTGGACAAGTCACATAATCCCATTTGCCTCAGTTTCCTTATTTATAGAATGAGCTGGAGTAAGAAATGGCAAATGACTTCAGTATCTTTGCCAAGAAAATCCCAAATAATGTTGCAAGAGAAGTGACTAAACAACAACAATAAAAAGACCTCAGACACCAGTTCTCCCTGTAAGGAACTTACCTCTACCACTATCAGTCAATATGTGCTCAGTCATTTATAAGCTTATATTTAATTTTTATAAATTTATATTTGGTTTGGAGGAAATGAGATTGATTGACTTTTTCAGTGTCAAAAGCAGTACAGAACAGAGATTAGATTTGAACTAACCACTTTTTTCTGTTTCCAAAGTCTGTTTTCTATCCATTATACTATTTTAGTGTTCTGGTGATTATAGTTTTAATGTACCTAACAGGGACAGCCTAGGGTGATAGTAAATTCATGGGTTAGGAATCAGTATACATAGTTTCAAGTCTGGCTTTGTAACGCACTTTTTGTGCACATCAGGTTACTTCTCTGGGTCTTAGTTTTCTGTATGAGAAAATGAGGTTTTGGGTCTCAATGATTTCTTTAGGTTTCTCACAGCTCTAAGGTTTCATGATTCTAAGACAATACAATTTGGGAACTGAGAATCGAATGGAAATATTGATGGACATGTGAAAGACTGTAATTTAGCCTCTTCAGGTTAATTAATAACTTTTTAATTTCATCTTTGACCTCAGTTTCATTTTCTGCCTTTGTTTTTGCTCCCATAGAGAAACTTGCTGTTGAAGAAACATTATCTCTTCTTTGTTCAGAGCTACAGGTAAATACTGTTTTGGATGTATTATATTTTCCCAGTATTGGATGACATTCAAGTCAAATCATGGTCACTTGTCCAGTACTGAGGTCCAAAATGAAGGGAATTCAAACAGGAGGATAAGGTGAAAAAGGCCAAAAAATTTCACATTTGGCTTTAAACAGAGTGTTATTCTGCCACATTCATTCAGTCAGTCCACTGTGTTTCAGCTGAAAACCAGTTGTAAAGTTCCTTATTTTTGTCTGAGTAAGATGCACTGGTCACTAGGAGATGTACAAAGATAATGTCCTTGTTTTTATAATAGGAGGGTATTAGTAGAAAGAAATCTATGAATATATAATTAAATTCCACATGATAAATAAACTATATAGTAATAATTTATCCATACGCAGTCAAGATTTATGGAAGTTGCTGGATCACAAAGCTTTTTAATTAAAACTATTTTAACTCAGAGGCCATATCCATATAGTCTAGCCCTATGCCTGTACAGGAACTTCCTCTATTATGTAATGGACATCAGTCCATTAAAAGGCAAGTTCTTTGAGGCCAAGGATATATATGTATGCATGCATACAAATTATATGGACATATGTGTGTATATATTTGTATATATATACTATGTATAATGTACTGCTATGATATACGTTATGTGTAATATATGTAGTTATATATAAATCTATAAATCTATATATATGCATATGAATGTATGTGTGTGTATATATACACACACACATATATATATGTATGTGTATATTGATTAGCCTTTTTTCTCCTATCCTCAATGTTTAGTACAGTGCGTGACCCCAGTATATACTTAATAAATGTACAAATGTTTGTTGGTTTAATTTGACTTTGAAAATACCAAGTGAGGGGCAACTCCATTCCCTTCTGATGTAGCCCATTCCAATTTTGGAAATTTTAAACTTTAGGGAAAAATTTTGCTTATATCAAGATTCAAGGATCTGTTTTTTGATGTCACTCAGAATAAGTATAATTTCTATTAAGAATTTTAACCCTTGAGGGAGACAACATGAATCATATAACCTTGGGAAACTAATGTGTAAATTTGTTACTGAAATAAAATAAAGGAAAAAAAAATTAAATGACAACCCTTTTTAGGCAGCTGAGTGACTCAGTGGATTGAAAGTCATGCCTAGATATGGGAGGTCTAAGGCTCAAATCTGGCCTCAGACACTTCCTAGCTTTGTGACCCTGGGCAAGTCACTTAATTCCCATTGTCTAGCCCTTACCATTCTAAGATGGAAGGTGAGGGTTTAAAAAATGGCAACCCTTCAAGTAATTCAACATAGCTATAATGTGTCCCCTTGAGGCTTTTCTTCTTCAGACTAAATGCTCTTATTTATTGAATAAGTTATGATACGACATGATCTCCAAGTCCTTCACCATTCTTGTAGCCACCTTCTGATATACTCTAACCAGCTAGTATCTTCCCTAAATGTACAGTCCAGAAATAAATGCAGTGTGCCAAATATTATCTGACAATGGCAGTATTCATCAAATAGATATGATGCTTTTCTTAAAGCAGCTTGAAATCTCATTGACTCTTCAGACTTCCAAATTACACTATTAAATATAGGACTTGGAGTAAGAAAGTCCTAAGATCAAATTCTCCCTCAGATATTCATTAGCCATGTGACCCTGGGCAAGTTACTTAACCTCTGTCTGCTTCAGTTCCCTCATTTATAAAGTGAGAATAATCATAATACCTATTTCATAGAGTTGTGTGGATAAAATGAGAGAGTATATGTAAGGTGCCTAACAAACTTTAAAAAACTTTATATATGATTATTTAAAAAAATTTTTAAAACCTTAATATCTTTTATATATATCCTTCTATATTAATTTTTTATTTGTTACAGGGCTAGGCAATGGGGGTTAAGTGACTTGCCCAGGGTCACACAGCTGGGAAGTGTCTGAGGCCAGTCTTGAAACTAGGACCTCTTGTCTCTAGGCCTGGCTCTCAATCCACTGAGCCATCCAGCTGCCCCTATATATGATTATTATTATTACAGTTTGACTCATTGATAAGAATGCTAAAATGTAATTTGAAAGAGTCCTTTTCTTTTTTATTTCCTTTTTCTTTGTCCTAACTCACCCTTAGTATTGACGTTTCATGTTCCAAACATTGCAATCCCCATGGTGTCCAATGTGTCACCACTATAACTGTTGAGCTTGACTTTAAGATAAGAGAGATGGAGCTTACCTGACACCCACATTATTTGGGCCAGTAGGAACAACTCAATTTCATTCAGAGAAGCTGCTTACAATGTTTTGATCTCTAGGAATTGGAAATGCTTTTAGCCTCAGCAATTTAAAACACACAATAGCATTCCAATTCAATGTATCTAAGCTTCCAAAGGCAGTGGCTGACAAATGAATAATTCTGTAAAGGCTCCCACAAACCCTGGGCATTTCCAGCTGCATCCAACAGTGTCATCATCAATGCTGAAATCAGATACTTGGAGATGAAAGGGCTTTCTTTGTCCAACAAAGAAAATAAACAAAAGAGGACTATAAGGAAACAAAAGTTAGCCTTCTGATTCAATCCTGCTCAGTTAAATGCTAGGATACTGCAGTACACTTGGATTGGAGAGGGTTTTAGCTAGGAAGATCAGTTAGAAGGGTGAAAAACTGTAGGAGAAGTTAAGAATCCTATAAAGAATACTCTCTCTGGGTCAGTTTAATTCTCTGCCAAATGATGGAATTGTATTAAATGATCTCTAAGATTGTTTCTATAATACCTAACATTTACCCAGAGCTTAAACATTTTCAAAGCAATTTACCTATGTTGTCCCTTTAAATCTTTTTGATGACAACTGTAGGAGGTAGGTGCTATCATCATACCTGTTTTACAAAGGGTGAAACTGAGGCTGAGGGAGATTAAACATCTTGCAAAGGAGCAATTGGCTAATATGTGACTGAGGCAGGATTGGAAAAGAAAAGTGTATCCTTCTATTCACTGCGTCCCTAGATGTATCTCTTACATTCCCAGGTTCTTTATCTCTTTAATATTGTGTTGTAGCATCTTATGTTTTGTCAACTTGGAATCAGAAACTCCAGTCTTGAGATCTTGAGAACCCCAAGTTAGTAGCAGCCTGAGGTTGGAAGACCTCAAGTTTGACCTTGTCACATGAAAATTCATCCCAGAGGGAAATCTCAGACTCAGAGTTCCAGACAAACAATAAACCTTAAAGTATTTTAGATGGAGCTAGCAGACCCTTTTGTCCTAGGAGATTCCCTTCTAGATAACCCATTCCCTTTTGTGCCCATTGTAAAATGTCAGCCTCTCCCTGATAATCCTGTCTAAGACTCCCCATTGTAAAGCCAATCAACTATACTCCTGTCCTCAGTTCCCCAAGAGCTATATAAGTTCCCCAATTTTCATGGTTCCTTAGAGCTATCATCTCCTATGGTGATCATCCCAGGGATCCCCAGAGTCCCAGGTTGTAGGTCCTCTGCAAGGTTCGGTGCCTGGCTCTGTGCAGTGGATCTATCCCTATCCTGATTAATGATTTTTCTGATTACTTTAGTAGTTCTGTGTTAGTTCCAAGTTAACAGTTTCAAGATCTTTTCCATTCTTAATATCTAATCTTTTGACATTATATAGCTCAAAAGCCTTTCCACCTTGATATGTTTGTTCTCTGCTTAAGTATTTTTTCAGGTCTAATATTCTGTTTTCTAAATGTTAACACTGTATTTTATAAGGACCTTTCCTGCTCTTACCTTCTATGTTCTTATAGTGTGCTTAAGGTCCTTAGGATGCAGTGGGGGTTAAGTGACTTGTCCAGGGTCACACAGCTAGGAAGGTCTGAGGCCATGTTTGAACCAAGGACCTTCCATCTCCAGTACTGCCTCTCTATCCATTGTGCTACCTAGATGCCCCAATTGATTTTCTTTTAAGAAAAAAAAAAAATAAAATAAACATGGCTTTCATTTGGACAAAGAAAACTGCCTATAAGGAGTTGTTCACATGGCTTTTGTACTCCCGGGTTGGTGACTCTAGTAAGAAGTAGAAAAGTTAGTAGAGATTGGCTGCATCTTTTTGTGGTTGGAAGATGAAAGCTATGTAAGGCAGAATTCCCAAGGGGGTGGAAATAGTTGGAGGGTAAGATGGGGGTGGGGGTCCAGTGAATTAGCCACTTATTCCAGATGCCACCTTTTAAAGGAGGAGACTATTGTGTGGCAAAGGTAGAAGGAAGAAACATCTACTCCTACCCCTTCCAGATATCCGGTGTAGTTAGTAGGTAGGATAGTACCACCTAGTGGTTGATGTTGAACTCCAAATAAAGAAATACTCTCAAGGCTTGCTTTCTCTTTCCAAAACAGAAAAAAGAAATCCTTTATTTAAGGTCATTTTTAGAAGCACATAATAGTCCACAGTGGTGTTCTTGGCAGATTTATGGGTAGTTTATTGAAATGCCTCCCTGGAGTCTTAAGTCCTTTTCCCCATAGCTAAAGTTAACTTATGAAAGGGAAAAAAAAAAAGAAGTTGCCAGCAGACTGAAAAATAAAAATGCGTCCCAGAAGAACAGGCAGTATTTTCTATTGGTAAACATTATTGTAGGCTCCTAGACAAAATATGGGATTCCTTGGTATATTAAGGACAATTGAACAAGGTTTAGAAGTACCTTCATATTTATGGTATCACGGAATCTTAATGATGTTATAGATCTTGGACATCATCTATTTGACTGTTCAGTTGAAGCAAGAATGACTTCATCATCTTCTCTAACAAGTAGTCCCAGTCTTGATTTGAATTCTCTCAGTGATACAGAATTCACTACTTCAGAAAACAGTCCTTGCCCCCCACCAATTCTTAAAAAGTTCTTACTAGTGGGAAATTCTTTTTTTTAAAAACCTTTACCTTCTGTCTTGGAATCAATACTCTGTATTGGTTCTAAGGCAGAAGAGTGGTAAGGGCTAGTGTAAGAAGGAAAATTTAGGTATTTATAGATATATATTAAAAATATGTGGCCGCCACGAATCAACAATTTAGGTTGATTCCGTAATTAAATCAGACCCAAGTCAGCATCAGGTTGAAGAGTTTATTTACAATCGGTAGGTAAAAGTAGGAATAAAGAGAAAAAGGAGAAGCTAGTCCAGGCCAAAGGCCTGGACGGAGAGAGAAGAAGGTTACAAAGCTTAATAAATGAAGCTGTAAGCCACAAGGCCCAACAGCCAGATAGGCAGAGTTTAGAATTGGCCCAGCTAGGCCAAGGAAGTCAGCCTAACTTACCCACGTGACAATATAGAGCGTAATCTGTCTGTGGTCTCAGGAGATGCTTCTTCTTCCAGTTCCAGATGGCAACTGCTCCCACAGGAAGTTCACTCACTTACTTAAAGAGATCGTGTCTTTCATCACTTCCTGTGGTCCACCTCTAATTCAAATGGACAAATGGCAGTTTCTACATTGATTTGGACTGCCCAAAGGGCAGTCCCTTATTCTTGATTTGTTACTTATTGTCACGTGTGGGTAACTCGTCTCCCCTCCCCACTAAGGGAGGTGAGAGTGACATCATTAGCACGCCTGGGTTGAGTAGATTTTTGACTATTAATGGGATCCAGCTAATTCTATTTACACACTAGGCAATGGGAGTCAAGTGACTTGCCCAGGGTCACACAGCTGGGAAGCTTCTGAGGCCAGATTTGAACCTAGGACCTCCCATCTCTAGGCCTGGCTCTCAATCCACTGGACCACCTAGCTGCCCCTCTAGTGGGAAATTCTTAAGTCAAGCAGTCATTGTTTTTTGAAACCCTATTCTTTGTCCCCTCTGAGCCAGAAGCTGGGGGGATCACAAGTCAAACTATTAATAAACATCTATTAAGCACTTACTATATCCCATTATGTTAATCATTAAGAATACAAAGAAAGTCAAAATATAGTCCCTGCCCTCAAAGAGCTGAGAATCTCATGGAAAAAGGCAAAAAGAAATGGAAAAAGTAGAGAGAGTACTAGTGAGAGGACATGAATGCAGCCAGATGGGAAATGATGAGATGGCTGACCTGGAAGGACCTGGGAGGAGTTCTTATGTCTAGCCTCATCCTCTCCAATCAGAGGGAGGAAGAGGAATATATATATATTATATATATATATATATATATATATATATATTAGATTAAAATTTTATGTATCATCATCATTCATCATCCTCATCATCATATGGTTTCAGCTAAAATTCTCATTGGGGAAATATGTCTCTCAGCCCCACTCCAGTGCCCAAGGTCTGAGCTCTCCAGCCTCCTGGGATCTCAAGTCTTGCTGCTCTCAGGGACAAGCTCCTAGTGGTGCCAGTTAGCTGTGAAGAAGTTAGATTTTGAGTCCCAACTTGCTCTGACTCTGGTACTGTGGGTGGGTTGGGGGAGGGTTGGTCAGCTCCCATTTTGATGGGAGCTATTTCCCCCTCTTATAGTATGGAAGTGCCCAAATCTCATGAACCTTCAATACTGCGCCCTATTGTGGGGTCCCTTCTTTCATCTGGATTTGGTCGTTTTGTCCTTTTGAGGTATGCTGGTGGTTGGCAGTGAGGAGAGTAAAAGCGACCTGCATCTACTCTGCAGCCATCTTAACCCGGAAATTCTGGGGAAATGTGTAATGTAGATGAAGCTATTCAGTAGCAATAAATAGAGACAAGAGCAGTGATAAGCAAAGCAACTCATTTATGTTCTGAGAGGTAGGTAGCATGCTGTGGTTGACAGAAAGCCTGCATCAATCAGGAAGACCTGGTTTCAAATCCTACTGGTGACATATGCAAGCTGGGCAACCTGGGCACATCACCTGATCCCTGAGGGCCCCAGGCAATACCCTAATAGTAGCAGTTGCAAAAGAGAGTTGTTGATCTTCATTAATAGCAATTTCTTCCTGGAGACTTCCCTATGGCAATGAAACCACAGATTTGATTAAAAGAAAAAAAGAAAAGCCAAATCATTTCTCTAGAAGTTTGAAATCTTCCAAATCCTTTCCTCACACCTTTAATGTAAACTGTGCAGATATAATTACTCCCATGTTACAGATAAAGGAAACTGAAGACTTGTAAGGCAAATAGTCTTGCTTAAGATGACATACTTATCCAGAAAGCTAAGGTCCATAACACAAACTCTAGAAGAGGGGGAAGAGGTCTTAAAAGCCATTAGATCTAATAATGTTTTCATTTTCCAGATGAGGAAACTAAAGCTTAGAAAAATGGAGTGACTTGCTTAAGGTCACAATAATAATTGATCTAAGATTCTAATCTAAGATTTCTGACCAGAAATGTCATTGTTCTTTACATTATACCATAGTTAACCATAGACAATTTATTTTTAAATTTAGTAACTTTTAGGATTAAATTTTCTCCCTCCCATCTCTTCTTCTCCACTTATAAAGGAAAAAGATGAATATATATAGATATAGATATAGATATAGATATACATACAAAAACACACATAAATATGTATATCTATATATACGTATATATACATATATATGTTATGGAGGTACAAATGGTGAACCCCTCGGTTCGGGAAGGAAACCTTTCTCAGGAATGAGAGGACTCCAAACTTAGCTTAAAAGTGAAAAGAAAGATTTATTAGTAAGATAGGATTAATGGCCAGGAAGACAGTATGAGTGGAGCAACCCTAGGGGGTTGCCCACCAAGACATGGCAGGGCAGCATGAGTGGAACAACTATGGGAGCTGCTCCCCCAGTGCTCCAGTTCAGGGTTTTTTGTATTCTTTACAGTAGTGTGATGTGTCTTCTTACACTCAGGCATTACGTGGGTGGGAGATTCTGACTGAGATCCCCTGGGCTTAGGCTATCAAGGTGTGGCGGGAAGGTGTATCTCTTTATCTATCCCAAGGATAATGGTCTTTGTCTTGGGAGTCACAAGGACAGGAAGGGGGAAGGGAATTTCCCTGTTCACAACCTGCCTGAGTTAAGGGGTACAGGGTCCCTGCCATCTTGGCACAATGCCCATGTTATATATATATATATATATACACCACCACCACAAAAAGAGCAGTTAAAGATATTTTTGTATATAAAGGTTTTTCTCTCTTAATTTACTCTTTTTGAGGTATAGACCTAGTTCCAATATCTCTGGGTCATAGAATCTTCACAGTTTTAATAGTTTGTTGTTCTTGTAGCAGACTATTAAACTGGCAGAAATCCTAGAAATGAACCTAGTTTTTCTTCTATCCATTTTACAAAGGGAAAACTAAACCTCATTTATGAAGTAAGTTGTCTGACATCACATTCTAAAGAATGTGATTTAGAGGCTATTGGATTTTCCATTCTCTTAGATCTTTTAAAAAAATAATTTTAAATTAAAATTTAAAAATTAAGAAAAAATAAATTTAAAAAATTTAAAATGCTTACCTTCTATTTTAGAATTGATATTAAATATTGGTTCCAAGGGAGATGAACAATAAGGGGTAGGCAAGTGGGGTTAAATGACTTGTCCAGGTCCACATAACTAGGAAGTATCTGAGTCCAAATTTGAACCCAAGATCTCTCATTTCCAGGCCTGGCTTTCTATCTGCTGAGTCACCTACCTTCCCCTCTTTGGATCCTTAAACAGGAGCTGTATAATCCTTTGTTAGGGATGCTATCAGCAAGAATTAGAAGAATGATACAATCGTACCAATATTTACTAAGCCTTTGCCAGGTATAAAGCACTTTTTCAGGTTGTGACACCTGTCAGCTTTACAATGTTTGGTGTTATTGTTTAATTGTAGTTTGATGCCATGTTATAATAATAGAACTGAATATGAAGGCATTTAGGCTAAGTTGTCTCAATGCCTATAGAAACAAGTAGAAAGACAAAATAGACAATTTTCCCACTATTAATCCAGGCTCAGGCTGATGAGGCTGACAGCTTTTTGGTGGGATAAACTCTTGATCTTGATAGAGATCTTGAGTCATTTTCCTTCTACTACTTTAGTTAACCCTCCCAGGAGTTTTGTGGACTTACCATACCAAACCTGGTATCAATAAGGAAACTTGACAACTTTTCTATCATGTCTGGATTTGGTTACCAAGCCCATTTGCCATCTGATCTCTCCAATTCTGAATGTATTCAGTCCCCGACATGTCTCCCTTATCCTCCAGCTGGGAGAGTTTCTTGTATGTGTGACCAAGTCTCTGTCTATTTATGTTCTTATAGTGTGTGTGTGTGTGTGTGTGTGTGTGTGTGTATACATTTATTTATTTATTTATTTGTTCGTTTGTTTATTTTCCTGCTTGCAGCATCACATAACAATAAAGCTCTTGCCTATCATTTCTTGGGTACAATTTTTTTAGAAATCCCATACCTATCCATTTGTTCTAACATTCTCAGCAGTCTGGTCAAATAAAGCCAATATGCTGGCTAGAAGAACAAAGATACAATAAATAACAAGCCCCGCCCTCCAAGACATTACATTCAACTAGAAATGCTGGAGATTGAATTAGGAAACCTGGGTTTAAGTCCTCATTTCAAAATTTACTACCTGTATGACCTTTATCTCACTGGACCTCTGTTTCCAAATTCTAAAATCAGAAGGTGTCATGAAGTGACTTCTAAAGTCTCTCTGGATCTAGGATGCTAATATCTCAAGTGGTTCACTTTTCTGTACCTCAGCTTCCTCTTATGTTAAATGGAGGGATAAGACTAAATAAAGTGATCCTTACCTCTACATGCTGCCAGCTAAATCTTATGATCTAGGACTCCCAATATTAGGACTCTTTTCCACTATACCATTCTTTGTGAGAAAACAGAGTAAGTTTTTTTTGTTTGTTCTGGGGCTTTTGAGGAGTTAGTTAAGGACTCAGAGAACTTCATGGCAAAGTTCAGACCAGTTGGATTTGGTGTCGACTAATGATTTCTTTTCCCTCAGCTGATGAACAATCCAGAGAAGATAGCTGAGCAGATAAGTAAAGACCTCACTTGGCTTTGCTCCCATCTCTTGGAACTGTGGACCCAATTTCTGGAAGTGGTGTCACTGAACCCTGAAGTCACAACATATCTCAACAAGGAGCACCATGCTTTGAGGGTAAGTAGAGAAAATAGCTTTGTGTATTCCTTCTGTATATTCACCAGTAAACTTTAGATCCTAGACTCTAAACTAAGACATATACTGAATTAGCCTCTTCCAAATCCACTGCCACCAGCATGTGATATATAGTGGGGGACTTCTGTTTTCAAAAGGAAATGGGATATTATAGACAAAACATTAGACTAGCCATCATGATTTCCTTTCTTGATAAAAAGGACTACTTGTGTTGTAGGAGAAACACATCCAAGTTTGTTGCAGGATCTTCCCCCAAGAATGGGAGACTCAAACTGCCTTCAATCCAGAAGAAAGAATTTTATTTGAAGTAGAGGTTTCAGATGGTGAAATAGCCAGGGGGCTAATCAGACAGCTTTAGGGCTGTTGGGTAAAGGGGTGGGGGTGGGGGCTAGTAGAGTAGCCTCTGTGGAGTTGATGGGATAGCAGTTCTCCAGGTGTGGAGTAGCAGCTCTGTAGCTAATGGAATGTCAGCTCTCTGGGTGATGGTGTAGCCCTTAGGACTCATGGAATAGCCCACTAGGTAATGAAGTAGCAGCCCCAAGAGTAGTAGCAACTGCAGGGTAGCAGCTCTGTGTGGAGTAGCAGCTCCATAGCCCTGTGGATCTGGGTTTGCGTATTTATTAGGTCTGGGGACTTGTTATCTACCATTCCAGAGAAATCTCCTCCAAAGACCCTGGAAAATAGGTATGGCCAAATTCAGATGGAATTGTGGTTTGGGATTTGACACATACATCCTAGGGAATAAGGAGCATGTGCAGGTTTTGAAGATCTTTATGGAATGCTGGAGTCCTTAGTGCACATATTCCCCATTGTCTCCCTTGTCATCATTTGTCAATGTGAGAGAGGTCTCACTACCCTTCTGGAATGTTTTCTTCAATGATGGGAGCTGGGAGGGGCATGCAGTACATTGGAGTTCCACTATAGGTAATTATGGTCTTACAGTTAAAAACTAAAGTAAATAAAAGAACAATCTGAGTAAATAATAAAACAGATTAGGCACAAAGCTGATGGCCCAGTACTGTATTTTACTGAACTGGTAACAGTAATTGATACTGAATTTATGCTTTACTAATGCTGAAACTACAGATTTTGCAGTCTACATTTAACTAATGTTTATTGGTGAGAACCACAAGCTTTCAGACTATGAGGTTCCTGTTCCTATTACTACCCTTTACTGCCCACTGCCCACTGCCAGCTTCCATCGCTTGGGGGTTGAATAGAAAAAGCAGTAATTTGTAAATCAGAAGGCAGAGTTTGAATCCTGGCTCTCAGGTTATTACTTCTCAGATATTGGGAAAATCATTTTATTTTCATGAGTTTCAATTACCTCATCAGGAAAATGAAGGTATTGAGCATCTATGGTCCCTTCCTGCTATAAATCCTCTGATTTTGTGATGCAAATCTCTATGCAACACTCTATGCAACATATCCAGAATCCCTCTTAAGTCAATATTCTAAAGCTCCCCCAAGATGTTTAGCATTTGGATACATGGAGCTTTAAACAACTTCTAGGAATTTCCTCTTGTCTTTCCACTCCATCCTTATTCTCTTCTCCTGTCTCTTCTGTTCTAATCTGTTGTTCTCTTGTCTTCTCATCTCTACCTCTGTCTTTGTTTTGCTTCCCCAGGTCTGTCTTTCTGATTCTCTTTTTCTGTCTCTGTCACTGTCTCTCTTTGTCACTGTCTCTCTGTCAGTCCCTCACACACACAATTTCACCACAAATACTATTTACAGATCACATATAACTAATATGATAATGGACTATTTCAAATAAATATTACCTTTAAAGAAATATGTCTCTCCAAAATGTCTTCAAGCGATGGAATAACCTGATATATAGAGGAAGTGATGCATCTTCAGAGGTATCAGACCGTAAGGGAAATAATGTGGGCATGAATGTTCGTAGATCAAGTATTTCATCCTAGTGCTGACATTGCTGATGGTGTGACTTGGGCAAATCATTTAACCTCTATAAGACTCAAAGACTCTTAGATAACAGGTTGGAAATAATAATAGTAATAATAATAATAATAATAACAGCAACAACAACAATAATAAGTACTCTTATACTACCCAATATGCAGCATGATCTTTGGTAATTTATTTAGCCACTGAAGTTCTTTATTTTTTAAACTCTTACCTTCTGTCTTAGAATTAATACTATATATTAGTTCTAAGGAAGAAGAGAGGTAAGGGATAGGCAATTAAGGTTAAGTGACTTGCCCAGAGTCACACAGCTAGGAAGTATCTGAGGCCAGATTTGAACCTAAGAGTTCCTGACTCTAAACCTTTGCTCTCAATCCACTGAGCCACCCAACTGTTCCTCACTAATGTTCTTAGGCAACACTTTTAAGACTAAGTTGCAAAAGTATTATACAGGAAGTATACATTAATTGAAGAGGAATAGACTTCTCAACGGGATTTTCCTACAGTAAACATTCTTGATATGGGATCCATAAGCATTTAAAAATACTTTGATAAATATATTTTAATCCAATTGGATTCCTTTTTTAATCTAGATATTCTTGAAGATTATGGCAACAAAGCATAAGCTCTAATAATTCCTGTGAATTTGGAAAGGCTTTGAGAACTGGTAGTAAAATGCATTCATATTAATTCATTGTCTTTGATATTTTTTAGCAGAATGTAATTTTCTTGATTCTCTCTTTTAATCTAGACTATTTTTGCTTTTATTTTGTCTGAGATCATGATTGCTGCCTCTGCCTTTTTTTATTTTAGCCTAAACATAATAGATTCCTCTCCAGCACCTTATTTTAATTCTGTGTGTGTCTTTCTATGTCAAGTATTTCTCTTGTAAACAACATATTATTGAATTCTAGTTTCTAATCCATTTGCTTTTTCTTCTGTTTTATGGGTGAGTTCATCCTATATTAAGAAAATTTTTACTGCCACAGCTCTTTTATTTGAGATAGTTTCCCCTATTTTTCTTTTCCCTTACCCCTTCTCCCAGGATATTTCTCTTTCTCACCCTTACATTCTTCTTTTGAGATCAACATACTAGAGTCAAACTTATGCCCTCTCTACATTGTCAGAACCTGTAAAGACTTTTCAGGAAGCCATGTTGGGCAGGCATGAATGCCAGTTACTTGGTTAGAATGCAGAAAGCAATGAGGGCATTTTGAGCTGGCATAAGACCAAAGTCAGTTGGGATTAGACTATAAAAGCAGGCGAAATCAATGGATCTTTCTCTCAATCTTGGGAGATTTGGTGGGAGGAAGGGTTCATTTCAGTATTTTCTCAGAGTCAGGATTAAGTGCCCAAACTGCCTTTCAGCCTAGCCAGCCAACTGGCCAAACAGACTTCGAGATACCAAGCTTTATAATCAACCACATAGATAAACAAAGGATCAGGGTTTCCCTTTAATCCCTCTTTCCAGCATAACTTCCCAAGCCTTTTCCTTTACCTTATCCATTATCATTAAATAGCTATATTAAGAAAGACATCACTGACCTGCTTATTCAAAAGAGTTCCAGCATATTGTCAGTTAGAGAACCATCTGGCTTTTGGTGAAAGAGTTTTGTTATTAGTGATCTTCTAAACAAATCTGCAGTCAGAAATTGAAGACAAGGATTATCATCCTTGTAGTTATTAGTCAATCAAATTACTAATTGGGGAAGTAATTATTTCCTCATTAGTTAGGTGGGAACTAAGGAAAGCAATTGATTGGTTATTTGTATCTGCAGATTCTACACAACTTCAAGTAGCAGCTAAGATCAGTATAGCTGCTGATAAACAAACCTATCTTAGTATCTAGATAGGGGGTTTCATCAAACATCTCAGCAGTGGGGGCAGCTGGGTAGCTCAGTGGATTGACAGCCAGGCCTAGAGATGGGAGGTCCTAGATTCAAATCTGGCCTTGGACACTTCCTAGCTGTGTGACCCTGGGCAAGTCACTTGACCCCCACTGCCCACCCTTAGCACTCTTCCACCTAGGAGCCAATACACAGAAGTTAAGGGTTTAAAAAACAAAACAAAACAAAACAAACAGTTTCCACCTTCATCTGTAAGATTCCTGGGGCTGATTAATAGTTATCTATGCCCCAGGGTCATTACAAACCTCTAAATCTCCTAATGATTATAAAATTCTTGGAAGTTACAGGTACCACTTTCACATATAGGATGGTAAAGAGTTTAAACTTAAATCTCTTATGATCCTCACTTAAATTTTTTTGGTTTCCCTTTTTCCTTGTGTTCTAAAGTCAAATTTTCTATTTAGCTCTATACTTTAAATCAGGAATGCTCGATCATTCTCTATTTTATTATATATATATATATATATTCATTTTCCCTTATGGGATTATATTTTATTTTGCTAGGTAAATTATCCTCAGTTTTAATCCTAGATCCTTAGTATTTCAGAATATCATTTGTCAAACCCTCTGCTCTTTAATAACAATTCGTCCCACATTATAAAAACTCTTACTTCTGTAGCTCTTTTATTTGTGATAATTTCCCCCATTTTTCTTTTCCCTTACCCCTTCTCTTAGGATATTTTTCTTTCTCACCCTTACATTCTTCTTTTGAGATCTTTTGATCTTTGTATTTTGATAGCTTTATGGTATTGATGATATTCTGAGTTTATGTCTTTAAATCCCCTATAACCATTATTTTGGATTCTTTTTTGTTGTTGTTACTTGCTCATTTTCCTGCCTACTTCTTGGTTTTGAACTTTATGTTAANTATATATATATATATATATTTTCCCTTATGGGATTATATTTTATTTTGCTAGGTAAATTATCCTCAGTTTTAATCCTAGATCCTTAGTATTTCAGAATATCATTTGTCAAACCCTCTGCTCTTTAATAACAATTCGTCCCACATTATAAAAACTCTTACTTCTGTAGCTCTTTTATTTGTGATAATTTCCCCCATTTTTCTTTTCCCTTACCCCTTCTCTTAGGATATTTTTCTTTCTCACCCTTACATTCTTCTTTTGAGATCTTTTGATCTTTGTATTTTGATAGCTTTATGGTATTGATGATATTCTGAGTTTATGTCTTTAAATCCCCTATAACCATTATTTTGGATTCTTTTTTGTTGTTGTTACTTGCTCATTTTCCTGCCTACTTCTTGGTTTTGAACTTTATGTTAAAGCTGGGCTTTGCCCATCTCTGGAATTGGGGGGTTAGTATCTGGCCTGAGCTTCTGTCTTTTATGTCTTTTTACTCCTTTCCCAGCTCAATCTGAAGACATGAAAGTTTTCAGTACTGCCAACACAATGAGATCCTAGGGGAGGTCTGGCTACTGCCTTTCTGGACTGTGTTCTTTGTGTTCTGTTTTTTACAGAAGTAGGGCCCTTGCTCCCTCAGGGAGAATTCCTCTCTTCCTGGGAACTGGGTACTTAGTGATAGAGCTGCCAAATGAAATTCAATCCTGTGCCCTGTAATAGTACAGGGGTCCCCTAGGATCTCTTTCTAATCATAATCCCTGGGTATTGCTGCTATCCCATAACCTGTAGACAGTACTACTTCCACCATACCACATTCCTGAACAGTACCTTCCTCCATGTATGCAGACATCTCTTTCTGTCTTTATAAGCTTCCTTGGTCTTGAAAAATGATTCACAATGACTTTTGGTTGGTTTTCCCATTTTTTCCCCATTCCCAATCCCAGTTCCCATTTCCATTCCCAATCAGAATGTGGATTGGGATTTTATAAGATATTGTAGAAAGACTATGTTGTGCGAGTTGGCAGATCTTCTGACTTCATTCTGTCATCATGGCTCTGTCCCCTGAAATAAATCTCTACTAAAACATCTCTGGAATATATTTCTCCAGTCTCTACCTTTACTTAAGGTCGAGAAGAACATATTATTTTCTTTAGTTAAACTGTAATTTTCCAAATAGTTAGCAGTTTTTGAGGGCCATAGATATTGGTTCAGTAATCACATCTTCTGGTTTTCTCAGTACCCAGGGATATAGATTGCCTTGACTAGATTGTTTAAATTCACTGAAGGAAGGGAGATGCTCTCTTCAACCTCTCTTCACTTATTGGTTTCACTTCCTTGTTCAACATTATAAATTTAATTATTTTCTCATGTGAATATAGTTTTCCTTCCTACAGAAAATTGAAATAAATAGTTGAGTTATCCAACCTTTTAAAATCACTGAACCATGAACACAATTTTATCCTTTCTTTGATCTTCCTTTTTTCTTAAAATAGCTCAAAAAACTCATTTTTTTTGGTAATATTTTAAGGTCTACAATAAGACAGAGATTGGTTATAAATAATTACTGTTCCTAGATACCAAGAGATTTGAGTGCTTTGTGGTTAATGAATAGAGAATGCTCCAAGACCCCAACCCCACAAAGAAGGAAAAAATAGGAGGAAAAAAAAACACAGAGAGAAATGTTCTTCTGGTGAAAGGATGTGCTTGCATCTCCAGTTTACTCCTCAAAAAGTAGAGCACTGAGGCATATATTCATGATATAACTATGCAGTACTAGATTCCTAAAGAAGCTCTCTGCTCCCATCCACACTTAAGGAAGAGAATGCCTCTTGGAGTATAGAACATTAGAGTTGGAAGGAATTTCAGATTTCAGCTTAGCCAGCACCCTGATTCATCAAATGAGTGAATTAAAGCCCAGAGGAGGTAATCTGAACATAATACAGTGAGCCATCATTAGAATCAGGGAGTTGGGGGGATTATGGGGAGAAGAGAGAGAGGAAGAAGGGGGAGAGAGGGACAGGGACAGGAACAGGAAGAGGAGAGGGAGAGAGAGAAAGAGAGGGAGGGAGGAGACCGACAGATAGGCATCACCCAGATTGAGGGGGTAGAATAGTATGGAGAATAAAAAGGGGGTATTTGTAATTCCCAAAGATAAACTTCTCTGCTAAGTGCTGATGCTGCTCCTCAATTCAGCATGAATGACTGAACAGGAACATTTAAATGCTCAATAAAAAATCAAATGATAATGTTAAGCCCCCCAAAATGTCCATTTTGGGATAACTCCTAGTTATGAATGATTTATCATTTCCTTTCCTAGGTCAGAAGATTTTCAGAGGCTTTCTTCTACATGGAACACCAAAAGCTTTCTGTCTTGACATTTCAGGAAAGTGTGTAAGTAATTTTGTGTTCTCAAATTATATACTTACATATACATGTATACACACACAAATAATATAAATACATACATTCATATAGACATGTATACATAAACATACACAGGAAAGAAGACATGTATACTAACAGTGATAATACAGATTAGAATAGTATAGGCAGTTTAGAAAGGCAGAAATTGTTATGAAAGAAGTAGATGCAGAAAAGATTTTATTTACCTGAAGAGGAAAATGAGAGAAGCTTCACGAAAGCGGTGGATTATGAGGAATTTGTCAGAGGTGTGCTTAATCCACTCAAACTAGCTCATGAGAACCAATTGTGAAATTTTCATTGTGATCATTTACAATGCAGAAATCAGCCAAAACTACAAATCGGCTTGATTTATTGTTTTATTGATTATCCAGGTTTAAAAAAGTGAGGAAGAAAATGTTAATAGTGCAGATTAAACTTTAAAATGTGTTATGTGTTTGTGGTGTGTGTGTGTGTGTGTGTGTGTTGAGAGAGAGAGAGAGAGACAGAGAGACAGAGAGAGAGACAGAGACAGAGACAGAGACAGAGAGAGAGATAGGGAGCTTGGTCAGACATTGAAGACACCAAGATCATCCATTGCATCCTGACTTTTGTCTTTATACTGGAAGAGAGAGAACTACAGAAGAGAGAGTGAGATAAACAACTCTGTGCCACTCGGCATTACTTAAAACCAATTCACATAAGCAAGTCAAGACATCAGGACAAACAACAATATCTATTCTATCTATATACACATAATCCATATATATTTGTGTGTGTTATGAATTACTACTTGTTAAACATTTACAAGCATGCAATGATTTTAGTAGATGCAGATACTGAGGGAGGGGATTGCATATGATTTCACTGATATAATAAAATCTCCAAAATAAGTGACTTAATGGTGAATGTTCTAGTTCAGGAGAATACAAACACAAATAACAGGAGTTAAATTTCAAAGAGTAGTTTGCTTCCAAAACTAGAGAGAATCCTGACTGTCAGAATCATGTTTATATATTGATAGACTGGAGAGACACAAACAGAGTTAAAGATTAGGAACTATGTCTAGTGTAGATTAGAGGATGTAGAACCTGAAAGGAAGGAGACCAATCAGGCCGCTAATAAAACATTCTGAAATAGAAGTGTTGAAACCCCAAACTAGATGCATCTGAAAGAAATGAAGATTTAATTATCCAAAGACTTTTGTTTCTTCATCTCTTAGGATGGAAGATCAGAGCTTGCCCTCCTCTGTGTCTTCTTTCCTGTTCTTTCCTGGAACAACTTAGACAAACATTTCACACAAAGAAACTGAGTGGGTGGCATATAAGCCAAACATTTTTATCAAATTTAGCATAATTCTATAGAAGTGAAACAATCACTCTCTTCCCTAGAGTCATGCCTACTGTTCTTTAACGAATAATTTAGAAGCAAATCATAGGGCAAATTCATCTATTTAAGAGCATCAAGATTCTCAAGTCTTTATTAATTTAACTTAAGAACTGAGAAGATAGCTAATTAGGAATGCAGATGGCTCTTTTCTCCCCCATCTCTTTTATAAAGCAAAAAACAAAACAAAAGTGGGAGAAACATCACTAAGGTGAGAGGAGAAATGGATATTGTGGTGAAATGGAATTGGGATATTAAGGTTTCTGAAAGACATATTTCTCCTCTGATAAATACTGACCTTACTCCTCAAGCCAACATGGATGATTGAATGAAGGCATTTAATTAATTAGTTTCATTTAATGCTTAATAAAGTCATGTTGATAATATTTACTCCCTCTCCGAGGAGCCTCCACTTTCCATCTTTTTCATCCTTATTGCCATCCCTCTTTTCTTCCATTTTTCCTCTTTTTTATTATCATATAATAAAGAGTAATGCAAGTATATAGAACTTGGAAATATAGAATGAGAGGCAGCATGGAACAATGGAAAAAGCATGAACTCTTGGTGTTCAAAAACTCCTGACATTTACTACCTATATGACTTTGGCCAAGTTACTTTATCTCCTCGATTTGTTTATCTATCTCTATTTTTTTTAAAATTAGAACCCCGATATGGTTTCTCTTTTGTAGAAAGAGTTAGATTAGTTAATCTCTGATTTCTCTTCAATATCTAAATCTGTTATCCTAATGTTAGTTGTTGGGCCCTAGGAATGCCCCAAAGAGATAACAGAGGTAATCTAGCTCCAAGCATTTTCTATGTAACACTATTGCCAAATGTAATATCTCTAAATAAACCTAAACATACTTAAACGTATGTTACACCTGAGATTTTATAACAATTAAAAAGTCTAATTAGTGTGCATACATGAATTCAGATCACAGAAGAGACTAAGCACCTTGCCTTCTACCAGTGTTGTGTAATTGGACAGGCGTCATTTTAGCAAACTTGGCTCAAATAGTGATAGTAATTATAGTAAGAGCCACCCTTGGTATACGCAAATAGAAAATTGGACTTGGAGGCAGGAAGACCCGAGTTCAAGTCCTACATGTAAACTGAGTGTGACCATGAACAAATCACTTAATTGCCAACTGCTGAAGACACCTCTTTAAAGATTGTGAGTTGAGGAGAGAAAGTATGAGCCTGAAGTCACAGAAGGAAGTTTCCTGATGGAGCACTTCTCTTTGCCAGAGAACTCAGGAGTCAGTTCCTGAACTCTTAATTGTAAAAAAATAAAAATAAATAAAAATGAAAAATCATTTCCCGTACAAAGGAATTGTTGATCATGTCACTTTCTAAGTTTATTTTCAATTAGGAAGGTTGAAGATAGGGAAATTGAGAGAGAGAAACTCTGGCCTGGACCACAGGCCTGGACCAGGTAAGGATTTAGAGGCCCAGCAGAGGGGCACAGAGGTGAATTAAACAAGGCTTCTAGCCACAAGGCCTTTTACAATTAGAGAGGCAAGAGAGGCCTCCCTGAGGGTAGAGCCTCCAGAAACACCAAGGGAGGAGAAGGAGAGTCAGCCTAACTTACCCACGTGACAATTCAGAGGGAAGCAGTCTGAGGTCTCAGCAGAGACCCTTCAACACCAAGTTCAAAGTGCCAACTGCCAACACAGGAAGTTACCATCATATTTAAAAGATACCATCTTTCGTCACTTCCTGCATCCACCTCCAATTTTCAAGTGGACAAATGGCAGCCTCAGCACTGATTTGGACTGCCCAAAGGGCAGTCCCTTGTTTTTGATTTGTTACTTATTGTCATGTGTGGGTAACTGACCTTCCCCTCCCCACTTAATTCTAAGTTGGGTGAGGTGACATTATTTCTGATGGCTAGAGTCTAACAATGAATGAGG
Source organism: Gracilinanus agilis (assembly GCF_016433145.1). Classification (NCBI taxonomy): domain Eukaryota; kingdom Metazoa; phylum Chordata; class Mammalia; order Didelphimorphia; family Didelphidae; genus Gracilinanus; species Gracilinanus agilis. Next base: position 691,623,802 of record NC_058130.1, on the reverse strand, counting down.
ATAATTCCATTTACACAGTGTGTTTGTGTGCCTCTGTCTGTCTCTCTCTGTCTCTCATACACACACACCTACAGATACTCACACCCACCACATATGCATGACTTTTTAGATTCAACTGCCATGCTTAGAAAATAAAAAAATAAATATAAATTTTATTATATTTTATAGTATTTATATATAATATATACAAAAAATAATATTTATATATAATATGCTTATATTTATATATAATATATATAATAAAAATTTTTAAAAAAGATATTACCCATATACCCACAGACAACATTTAAATAGTAAAGAATCTTGCCGTTATGTGTTATATTTAATTTGGTTGGCATTTAGGGCATTGAGACATAAGCATTAAAATAAATATGTCTACATGTTTGTGGACGTTATTGTGTCATTAATATTGGGATAAGACTTGTGGATGACTTAATGGAAACAAATGATGAAAATAAAATTGAAAATGTGCTCTCATGCTGGCCAGCTGCCCTATGTTAGTATATAAACAAGACAACACAGCATTATTCCTTTGGTAATCACAGAATCTGACATTGGAAAGGATCTCAAAGGTCATCTGAAGCATCAATTTTCCTCTACACCACCCCTGACCTATGGTCACCCAGGCTCCACTTAAAAATCTTCAGTGACCTAGAAGTTATTACTTCAAGATAGAGAAGAAGAAATAGTCCTTGTTAGGAAATTCTTCTTTGCATAAAAGTCTGCCTGTATTTCGACTCATTGTGACTGATAAATTCTACCTTTGCATCCCACAAAATAAGATCCCTCCTCCCATAATAAAAAAGCCATTTGAAGATAGCTAACATGTGCCCCAAGCCTTTTATACTCTCTATTAGTGTGTTGAAAATGTTTTGGTCTTAAGATCTCCTTAACATTCTTTAAAATGTCTGATAACCCCAAAGAGGTCTTATTTCTCATTTATTCATATTCATGCAAAACATACTTCCATATTTATAATTGTTGTAAGAGCACACTCATACGTAACCAAAACCTCAAAATAAAACCAAATACATTGATGTGAAAGATGATTCCAACAGTTCTTTCTTTGGTGGTAGATAGCATTTCCCGTCATAAGTCTTTCAGGATTATCCCAGATCATTACATTGCTAGGAATAGCCAAGTTTTCAGATATTCATTGTACAGTATTGCTGTTTTTGTGTGCAATGTTCTCCCAGTTCTGCTTATTTCATTCTGCATCAGTTCCCCTAGATCTTTCCGGCTTTTTATGAAATCATCTTACTTATCATTTCATATAGCACAGTTGTATTCCATTAACAACACGTACCACAATTTGTTCAGCCATTCCCTAAATAGTAGACATCCCCTCAGTTTCTAATTCTTTGTCACCACAAAAAGAGCAGTTATATTTTTGTACAAGAAGGTCCTTTTCACTTTTTTTTATTATCTCTTTGGGATACAGACCCAGTAGTGGCATTTCTTGATCAAAGGGTATTATAGCCCTTTGACTATAGTTCCAAATTGCCTTTGTATAATTAGAATTTTGCTCCCCAGAACTCTCTTTCCCACCTTCCCATCTTCGTTTTCACATTATGACCTTATGTTTTGGAGATAAAGTTGTAAGTGTAGCTCTGCTCTCTCTCTCTCTCCTTCCAGAAACAAGATTGGTGGAGGTTGGGTGAGTGAAAGGCAGGAAAATTTTTCACGTGTTGTCAAACTTAAGTTTTTTTTCTTTCGTTCTTTTATTTCTTCTATTTCAAGTGATTATTAAAAAACTTTATAAAATATAATGCATGGAGTTATTGTGTGGGAAGCCGTTCTATGTAGTAAAACCTTTGGAGAAATAGGATCAAATTTAGGGCCTGTTATCTGGATTCCCTACGTGACCAATCCAGGCTGAGGCAGTCTTTGTGTTTGGTCCTGGTCACTTGAGCCCCAAAAAGGCTCTGGTACCAGAAGGTAGGTTAATCCAAAATCAACTTGATCCCTCCAAAAAGGTTATTAGGAGTCATTTAGAGAAACAGAGTCTGTAACAGATATTTTATCTGGATCCCATTACAAAATCATCGGCAAGTAAAACTGTGTGTATGATTTTTCTGCCCTGCATGTCAGGATGCAGACTGAATGGGTCATCTAAGATAAAAATCTGAGGCTCCTCTTCTGACTCAGTCTTTGATCCCCACCTTTTTTACAATTCTTATTGGAGAGCTTTGAAGTGGCAGACCAGCATCTACTGAGTTAATGATTCCTTTCCTAACAAATGTTAATCAGATAAGAGTGCATATTCAGATTAGAACTGACTCCTTTAGGATTTGACTGGTGAGCATCTCCCTGGGATATTTCCTCTCCTGGAATTATCCCCTCCTGAAATTGGGGTTTGGAATTTGACCATTTGTCTTTGCATCTGTATTCTTTAGACTTCAATGGATTATGTGTGATTTATTGCCCCTTACCAACTGTGACCTCTTTGAGAAGGATATATAATAAACTTCCATGCCCACAGAATTTGGGACAGCATGGGCTAACCACTAGTCTAGTTGTTCTCATTTTCTTTCTCCTGCTTTAACCATCCTATGCCACCACGCCGCTCAGGACCCCAAAAAATCATATAGAGGCATGGCCCCCTATATTATTGGATATTAATTTAAATTTTACACCTTCCAGGATGTTTGGATCAGTTCACAATTCCACTAACAATGCATTAGTGTCCCAATTTCGCCCCATCCTCTCTAACATTTACCATTTTCCTTCCACATTGGCCAGTCTAATAGGTGTGAAGTGATACCTCAGCATTGTTTTAATTTTCATTTTTCTAATCAAGAGTGATTAAGAACATTTTTAAAATGATGATTGATGGCTTCAATTTCTTCATCTGAAAATTGCTTGTTCATGTCCTTGGAATATTTGTAAATTAGGAAATAACTTGTATTCTTATAAATTCGACTTAGTCCCAAGAGGTCTTATTAATGAGCATTACAGCTATTGATATGTACTACATTAGAAAGTAAAAATTTTAGCAATGTGGTGAACATAGTTTTATCCTCAGAGATCTGTTCTTCATCTTCTGAGTACTAATATTATTGTCGGGGTCAGCTCTCCTCAATGGGATACACAGAATCTGTCTGACTAGTATAACCATCTCCCTCACTATGATGGTGGTGATGCTTCAAGGAAGATCACATTAGCTTTTTCTCAACTTTATCACACTGTTGACTCATATTAAGCTCACTGTCTAAAATCCCCAGGTGTTTCTTATAATATCTGTTGCTTCTCCATGTTTTCTTCACCCACTACCTATGCATTTAACATATTTTAAACTGAGTCAAATAAAGACGTTTACATTGGTACATATTATATTTAATCTTATTCAATCCGGGCTATGACTCAAGCCTGCCATGATTTAGGGGAAATGAAGGATGGATGAGGTCTTTATTCTGACATTCAGTGGATTACTGCTTACTGGAAAGAAAACATGGTGAAAAAGCTGCAGCAAATGTTATATACCATAAATGCCTTAAATAAACCAGTCCCAATGTAATGCAAATATGTGACCTATGCCAAGTACAGTATTTATAAGGTTAAAGTAACAGAAAAGAAGCTTTAGTATTAAACATTTCTATAATTTAATCTATGATTCTACAGAAGATATAAAGGAAATAGATGCACATACTTTGTAATATACTGTTTGATTGTACAGAATTATCTCTTGAGATATACATATAAATAAATGAATATATTTAAATAGCTTATTCATATGGATACATTGTATTGTGTTGTGTTGCAGTAGATTTTATATTTATCTGTGACTTCACATTCTTAACATATTTACTGGGGCCCTGACAGGTTAAATGATTTTTTTTTTTTGCATCATTCTTCCTAGATATGTCAGAATCAAGACTTGGACTAACTAAGGTCTTTCTGTTTTGTAGGCCATTTCTCTGAATACCACAATACTTGCCACATTCCCCCTCTTTTCCTCCTTTTCTCTCCCTCAATATTCCTCTCTTCCCAGATACCCCCATCTATACTTTCTTATGGGAAAACTCTCATTGGGTTACTTTAATATTACTGGGTTTAGAGAAAGGGGAGAAGGAGGACTGACAGAACAGGACAATAGACTGGGAATAACCTACAAGTTGGGGAAACACAAATCAAGAATGGATTTGGCAGCTGGAGGGAGTGACAGTTAAGATCCAAATGATAACAGTTTGACACAGGGATTAGGTAAGTAAACAGGTTTAATTGGATAAACTTTGGTTTTGAAGGAAGGGAAAGGGATGTCTATTCTAACAACCTATGGGCAAGTCTCTGGGTCAGGGAAGGAATTTATCTACACTAAGCTAAAGGCTACATCAAAGTACATTTGGACTATCAGGGATGGAAGTGGGATTCTCACTGCTGAGTCCTATCCAAATCCAGCAATGATACAGCTCTCCCAGGTCTTCACCCAGTAATCCTTGAGATGGGTAAGGTTAGGGAGTTAAACCAGCCTGAGATGATCAGCAGCCCAGGTCAGGTTTGACATTCTTGACCTAACTTCCCACAGGCAGATGATTCTTCCTTCAGGATACCAGGATACAAACTTCACTTCCCCTGAGGTCTCTCACTGAGTCAGTTGGTCTACAGCAACTTGCACTCTGCCAACATGGAGTCCATCCCAGGAGAGAGAGAGCCACTTCCTGCTTCCTCATTTCCATTTAGAATTCTCCATCCTTGCTTGATAAGGCTCCTAATAATACCTAATCTTAAACATGTACACCCTACTTTATTAATTTATCTCCAATCGCTTTAAGCTATAGACTTATTATTTTAATGGTTTAGGATATAAATTGGAATTGTGATTTATTTCCTTGATATAGAAAATACCTGGATGATGAAACTCCTTCTACCAGGAGAGTTCATCACTTTTTTGCAGTGTACTTAAAGGCAGTCAGTATGTATTAGAAGTGAGATAGACACTGGACATATGTGCTTATTATATTATATTATAATGTTATATTATTGTGTTATGTTGTTATATTATGTTAAATTATGTTACATTACTTTATATTATATTATCTTACAATATTGAATTGTATTGTATTTATTATCAACTTTGGTTCAAATCCTAGCTCTGCCATTTACTTTAGGAATGTTGCCTATGCTCTGTAAATTTCATTTATAAAATGAAGGTATTAGATTGAATGACCTCTAAGGTCCCTTCCTATTCCAAATCTTTGATTCTGTGATTCTTGATATAGAAACTCTTCTTCCCAGTGTAAATAGGAAACCTCTAGGTAATATATTTCCTTCCATGAAGCACATGAAAATAAGATACATAGAAATTGACCTTAATGAACTTTAAAAAACAAAAACAAGTTAGCTTCTGTCTTAGTATCAATTCTAAGAAAAGTGGGAAGGGGTAGGCAATCAGGGGTGAAGTGACTTGTCCAGAGTCATACATCCATGAAGTACCTGAGGCCAGATTTGAATGCAGGTCCTCCTGATTCCAGGCCTAGAGCTCCATTCATTGTGCTACTTAGCTATCCCACTTAATGAACTTTTCAATAAAATAGAAACTAAAGTCAAATTGGCTGCTAACCGCAGAACAACCACAAAACAAGAATTTTTAAAGTCACACCTAATGTCATTTTCTCATATTTCATTGTGGTGCAGGGATAATTGTTGTTTTTTCGTTTTTGTTTTAAACAGGTAACAAAATAATAAGCATTTATTGTACTAAGTGCTTAAAAATTAGGTAGGTAGGTAGGTAGGTTGTATTAGCCTCTATAAGAAGGAAAAGGAAAGAAAGCTTTGTAAATAGAGAATAGACAGGAGATAAAAATAGTTTTGGTGTCTGTATACCTCATTTACAGATGAAGAAACGGAGGCAATCAATGATTAAATGATTTGTCCAGTTACACAGCTCTTAAGTGCCTGAGGCTGGATTTGAACTTGGGTTTCTTACCTCCAGACCCAATGCTTTTTTACACTTTGTACAACCTGCCTAGTTGTTGGCTATATTTTCAGGCCACATGCTCCTCACATCTTCTAATTATGGAATGCTTCCCATATCCTGCATTTATAACTAACCCTTTACTCTCCCCCTTCACACACACACACACACACACACACACACACACACACACACACACACACACACAGAGAATTGGTTTCTGCTACTGACTAACCCTGCTTTCTGAATATGCCTACTATGACTAATTCATTCCCTTTGGTGCCTGACCTTCTGTATATACCTTAATTGCATACATAGTCCTCTACATGATTGATATATATAATTACCCTATTTGAATTCATGAAGAGCAGCTTGAGTTTACCAAACTCTCCTGTTCTGCATACAAAAGTGGAGATTTGCATGCAAATGGAATTTCAGGCTTCTTGCAGATTAGGCCACAGGCAATGGTTTAGAAGAATAGAAACACATCAGTAATATGTCTGCACATAGGTATGATCCCATGGGTGAACTGAGATGATCCTCTTTAAAACCTCTAATCCCTTCACCTTTAATCTCATCATCATCACCAGGATCACCATCATAACTGTTATTAATCTCTATCTAACTTCAACGTGGAGCCAAGAGGCAATGGGAAGTGAAAGGGGATAAAGGATGTGAAGGAGGAACATGAGTTAGACAGTTCAAGGGCCAAATCCTGCCTGCTGCATATTTTTGAATAGCCCACAAGCTAAGAATATTGTTCACGTTGTCAAATACAATTAATCTTTATTTTACACTGCAAAAAACATTTTATCTCACTGGCTATATAAGGTGACAGCAAGATTTGACCCAGGAACCATAGTTTGTCGATCTATAGGAGACCTTTGACATTATTTACTCCAAATCTCTTTTTTTAGCTGTAAGAAGTGAGAGGCCCAGACAAGTTAAAAGACTTGTTTGAAGTCTCTCATTCATAGTAAGTAAAAAAGCCAGGATCCATGCCCAGCTCTGCTGACTCCAAATTCAGTACTCTTCCCACCGTGCCACATTGCCTCTGATGGACCAACTCAAGTGTCTCTGGAAATGTTTAAGGCAAGGAAGAATAGAAAGCAGCTAAAATCACCTTGTATTCTTCAGATGATATGATGAAGTGACAAGAGCATTGACCGTAGAGTTAGAAGGTTGAGGATCTAGTCCTAAAGTGTGCTCTCATCTTCAAAATAAAGATAATAATACATTTATTTTTTTTAAATTTTTAAACCCTTAACTTCTGTGCATTGGCTCATAAGTGGAAGAGTGGTAAGGGTGGGCAATGGGGGGGGGGGGGTCAAATGACTTGCCCAGGGTCACACAGCTGGGAAGTGTCTGAGACCAGATTTGAACCTAGGACCTCCTGTCTCTAGGCCTGACTCTCAATCCACTGAGCTACCCAGCTGCCCCCTAATAATACATTTTTAAAAATTTTTTAATTTAAAATTTTATTTTGAATATTTTCCCCTATTTACATTTTTTTTTCAAAAGCTACCTCTTAGTATGATGAACCATTTGCTTTTGTTATCTCCAAAGAGCTATATAGATGAGAACTATTTTTGTTCAATTGCATATACATTTACCAATTATATATTATGCGAAGATAAAGTACTACTTTGTTTGAGGGAGATTGAACATTTAGATAAGATATGGTCCTCACTTTCATAAAGCTGGCCAACTAGTAGGTTACATTATATACCTACTAATAACTTTAATTATTTAGTTAATGAATGCAAGATAAATTAATCACAAAACTTAAAAAAAAGTGTTCCAAGGTGATTTGAGAAGATACCTGGAAAAGACAACAGGTAAAGGGAAATTCTTGATTACTGATAATTAATTACTAACAATAATATGGGTTCAACTGGATTGAGTCAAGGCAAGAAATCTTCCTTGAACACTTACCATGTACTCTCCAGCATATAGAAAAAAATTAAAGGCATCCTAAACAAAATTGTATTAAGCTCATGTTAGGGGGTCTTCAGGCAATGGCTGTATAGCCACTTTTTTTTTTTTTTTTTTTGGAGGTAGGTTAGAATGGACGCCTGCTTAGGACCCTTCTAACACTGAAATTCTCAAGAAATTCTTCTGCTAGAGGCAAGGGGTAGAGCAAAAGGGAATGATTACTACTACTACTAATGGCTACTATTTATATAATGCTTTAAGTTTTTCAAATATGTCAAATATTATTTTATCCCCACTGCAACCTTCAAAGGCAGGTACTATTATTATTATATTCATTTTACAGATGAGAAGACTAAGGCAGGTAGAATTTAAATCATTTGCCCAAGGTCTCATAGCTAGTAACTATCCGAGGTTCAGTGCTCCATCCAGGATGGAAGCAAGGTTCCAATTAAGTGAAGTCTCTGCCCTTAAAAGATTTAAAAAAAAAAATTCTGTCCAGCTCATTATAATAGTCTGAAAAAAATCTTATCTCCCCACAAAGAACTGAATGAAATGGTCTTCTCAACTCTGTTTTCATTTCATTGTCATTTTTTAACATTTTGTCACACTTTTTTGCTTGTACTTCTTTCCATTTACACTGTTGTACTGATGTGTATTTTGTTTTTCTGGGTTTGCTTGCTTAATCTGGCATTGGTCAATATAAGTCTTTCCATGCTTCTTCGTACTCATCACTTTGGTCATTTCCTATGAAATAGTATTGTTACATTACATTCATGCACCACAGTTTGTTCAGCCATCCTCCAATCAATGGATATCTACATTGTCTCCAGTTCCTTGTTATCTCACAAAAAAAGATGCTAAAAATAATTTCGTGTTAACGCTTCAATTTCAAAACAAAAACAAAAACAAAAAACCCTTCTTTATTTTCTTTCTGAGACTATCTGGGAGATGCAAGGAAAACAACTTGCCAGATCAAAGCCAAATCAAAAGGAGAAGGTGTAGTCTGTACACACTATATTTTCAACAATTAAATTTGAATTGTAACAACAACAATAACAAGAAAGGTGAAAACACCTACAAAGAGTAATAATAATAACAATAACAATAATAATTCCTTTGGTTGGGTTCAGAAGCAATGTGATATAAAGACTAAGAATGAGGAGATAAGAAGTTTAGTTCCAGCTCAGATACTAATTCCCAATATAACCCTTTGAAAAGTCTTTTCCTTTGACTCAAGTTTCCACCCCTCTAAAATGAAGGATTGTTCTCTTTGGTCCCTTTCAGTTCCAATATGCTAATATTGTGATTACATGCTAAATGAATTTATGTTTTGTACCTATAATTAGATTATCAATCAGCAATGAGGACAGAAAACATGATTTATTCAATCTTAGAATCTCCTGAACGTTAAGTACAGTATTCTGCTTTGTTCTTTTAATTCTGGAAGACTTGGGGGAGGGAGGTTAGATTGTCTAGATACACAATTTCATATTACGCAGAGATCACCCAGTGTTCAAACTGAGCAGGTAGGTGGTATAAAGTGTTAAAGATAAAGATGAAGTGTTGTAACTGGAATTAGAATCTTTCTGAGTTCAAAATTAACACCAGACACTTTTAGCTATGTGACCCTGGGCAAGTCACTTCACCCTGTTTGCTTCAGTTGCCTCATTTTTAAAATGAGCTAGAGTAGGCAATGACAAAGCACTCCAGTATCTCTGCCAAGGGAACTCCAAATGAGGTCATGAAGAGTTGGGCAGACACAACTGAAAAATGACTAATCAATACCAATGCCCAAAGTTCTTGCATGAATGCAGGTGGCAGCTCTCTCATAACTTACACTTGTAGAGAGTTGCTTTGGGTATTAAGTGTTTAAGTGAATGTTAAAGGATCCTAGAATGTATCAGAACAAGAATTTTAATCTAGTAATTCTGAATTCCAAGACTATTTTAGTTACTCCTTCATTACCTCTAATTTCATACAGAATACCTTGGTAAATATTTTTAAAATATGAAATTAAAACTGATACTGATGGACTTTGTAGTGGAAAAAAACATTGTTTTTGGAGCCAGAGGACCTGAGTTCAAATCTTCTACAAGGTACCAAATGACAATTATTCTTATGCCTGAGTGTTCCTATTTGTTTAAAAATATGGAGTGGACATCATGATGGAACTTTGACCTTCTAAGATATAAAGATTCTTGAATTAGAGATTTTCTTGTTTTGATATCTGTTCAGAAGGTCACCCTTCAAGACTCTGTGACCAAGATAATTGAGATCTTCTGATTCCAAATCTATCACTCTTTCCATTATACCATGTTGCCTTCATTCGTTTTGATGAGTATTTTTTCTTCTCTCAGTACAAAAACAATATATAGTCTATATGTATAGTGGGTCAGAAAGGAATAGCAAGAAAGCTACATCATAATTTTCCAAAATTTTGTGGTCATTATATATGGATTAGAGCTTAGGGCTGAAGATGGATGGATGGGTGGATGGATAATAGATTAGATAGAGGATTTTCAAGCACTTCGTACATGTCAGAAAATTTGCTAAGTACATAGAATAAATGTGCAAGCAAGAATATCAACCCTTTCCTGAAAGAAATTTAAAATCTGGAGGAGTGGGAGTGAGGCAAAATGGAATAATCTAAAGAATCAGGAGCCTGGAGGAAAATAGACATGAATGGCCTGGGTACTTCATTAAATTGTACTCCCAAAGCCACAGTTTCAGTATTCACCTAAGGAAATTAGATTTTAATAAGGGAACTAAGGTATGGGCACAAATAACTATAATTCAGGATATAGCCTGTAAGGCCAATCAGAATGGTAAAAATTATCTATGATAATCCAAAGGAAGAAGAGATCACTTCTGACCAGAATTATGAAAGCTTCCAGGAAAAAGTAGTATTTTAGCTCTGGGCCTTCAAATATAATGAAATCCTATCTTGGCCTCTAAGGATTAAATATTGGAAAGCTTTTACACTTTATTTTCTTTGTTTTTTTCTTCACTTATATGGCTTCTTCCACAACATGAGAAATATGGAAATATATTTTGTATGATATCACCTTTATCAAATTGTTTGCTATTACAGGGAGGAGATGGAGGGAAGAAAGGAGAGAATGTAGTACTCAAAATGTTAGAAAATGAATGTTAAAATTATTTTACATGTAATTGGGAAAAATAATGATTCCTGAACCAAAAAAGAATTAGAAAGGTAGGTCTGGATCTTAAACAATAGTTCAGAATGATGTATGTGGAAGCTATGTAGAAATTGGGCCAGGAAGGATGAGTAAAATTTGGACAGGGAGAGCTGGGAAGAAAATGGGCTCCTAGAGGGAGGGAGCCATTTAAGCAAAGGCACATTATGTGTATGCTGGGAGGAAGGAAGCAAGAGAGAGAAGCTACTTATTATGTAGTGTAATTTTTCAAAGAAAGCTAACCAGTCCAGTATGTGTGAAGAAAAGCATATGTGTACAAAGGAAATTAGAGGTAAAGACACAGAAAAAGGTTAGGTCCAAATCACACTGAGTCTTGAGTACCTATGCTGTGTATATTTGTTGGTTCCTTCTATTGGCCACATGCCTACATGGAAGGCAGTTATTTCACAAATAGAATTGATATGTGAGGATGATTAAGCACAAAAATGGTTCCCCCTGTGAAATTTCAAAGTCCAATCATTCCAATAGTGGGATAGGAAAATAATTTTTACATATAAAGGACAGGAATGAACAAATATGTGAGGGCATGACTACTCATTTCCTAGTGTGAGAATCAGTTTGTTCTGCAGATCTGAGTACTACCCAAAAAATTCACATTTTACAAAAACAGAAAAGAAAATGGCTTTTATTGCTGAATGAATTGATAAATAATTTGTGAAATAGTGGCAGACATAACCAGTCCTATGGTTATTTTTCCAGGAAAAAAAAACAAACACAATTCAAAGTAGGAAGCAGGGCATCAGTCATACTTTAATAAGACACAGAGACAAGTGGCAAAAATGTTACAGAAATATGGGGATAGGGAATGGGAAGATGAAGGAAGGCACTATGGGGAAGTGGATGGGAAGGAAGATGAGTAGGACTCACATAAACATAGAGTTGGGAGTACATGAGTAGCATTGACCCTTAGGAGATGGAAGAGGGCTCACAGGGCAAGGGTTGGAAGATTCATTTTTGTAGGATTTGGGGGGAGAGAACAGACTAACTCCTATACCACCTTGTAGTTAGTTCATTATCATATCCAAATTATCTGAAAGTTGTCAGTAAATCTCCAGAGTCACCATGCCAAAGTTATCAGCATCTTTTTGACATTCTCCTGGTCTGGAACTATAGAAGTCTGAATTTTGTTTCCAATATACATATCTTAAGGTCAGAAACCTTGGCAAATAGTGCCTAAATAGTTTCTCTTAATTTAGCATATATTCTAGGATGGAATTTTAGTTAATATATGATACAATTCACAAATCATGCTCTTTTGATGTTTGGAATGATTTATATCCGTCTTGAAGGCTCCCCTTTGCAATCTTATTTCCTACTAAAAGTTACTTAATAGTTAGAAGGAAGGGGATGGACAGGGGCACCAGAGCAAGGTACAGTCTTAACATGCTGAAGATATGTTGAGTTGCTTTGAAATTCACAAAGGGGCAAGAGAGAACTTCCAGAATTTTTCCCCCAAGAACTGATGAGGTGACAATTAAACAACTTTAGCTCATCTTTAGGATATAAGATGTACTGGGAAGAACACTGAATTTGGAATCAGAAGACTGAATTTGACACCACTCACTGTGTGACCTTCGTCAAGTTTTTAAACTTGTCAGAATCGGAGGTAGAGGGCCTGGGTTTGAATACCAGCTTTGCCACTCTGTGATCTTGACCTAATGTCTTACTTTTTTGGACTTAGTTTCTTCATCTGTAATGATAAGGAGGATTAGTCTAATTGAACATTAATGTTCCCTCCAACTTTACTCTTAAAAAAATGTCAATTTGCAACAATGAACAGTGCAAAGATTGTTGGCTTTGGAGCTGGAAGTTGGAGCCAAATCCTAGCTCTACCATTTATCCCTTTGTGACCACTGGAAAATCTCTTATCCTGTCTGGGCATCATCTTTCTCATCTATAAACTGAAGGATTTAGGTCGGATTATCTCTGAGGTCTCTCCTGGCTCTGAATTCTATAACCCACTATGGCCTTGCCATATGGCAGGGAGATAAAGGACACACTAGTATTTGAAGAGTTAAAAATTAATATTCCAGAGAGAACAGTGGAAAAGTTCATCGTAGGTATGAACTCTACCACCAAGTTTTAAAGGTAGCAGCATATAACCAATTAAATTTTTTAAAATAAAAGAATATATGATTTCACTATGGAAACAAAATAGAGAGAAAACATAGAATGGTTACAAGGTGAAGGTGAAGAGTCATAGTTGGACAGCCACAGGTTTCTACTGGAAGTTTTACTAATCATGATAAAGCAAGGAAGACCAGAACATAGACTGGATGCTCTTTGGAGGACACTTATAGAGGGAATGGAAGAGAGTTACCCACAGTGGGAAGGCATGGATTGGTGGCAGTTAACATCATTGGTACAGCTTCCAAATCAGTGAAATCCCAGATGATGAATGGCCTCACAAACTTTTGTTATGACAGCTATAAAGCAGATGACAATAAGTTCACTATCTACCTCAAAGGACTGCAGTAAGGAAAACAATGTACAAACTGCAAACTACATCATGAATTTATCATTTATGTCTATAATTATGAATTTATTACTTACCTCTATATATATCATTATTATTATTTACCTCTTTCATATCATCATGCATTTCTCAGGATCCAAAAACAAAGTCAGATTGCTTTGGAAGTTCGGAATTCTGAATACTTCACCAGCATGCCTCCCCTTCCAGCAGAATGCCTAGATATTGATGGAGACTGGAATACCCTACCAGTTATTTTTGAGGACAGATACGTGGAATGTCCTGGGAAAGGTAAGTAACATTAGAATAGCACAAGGAACAAGCTTGTTTAAAGGGCAAGGATAAATGGCACCATTTGCTTGGCATTTTGAACAAAAAAATCTACCCAAATCACTGAAATAACTGGTCAGAACAATAAAAGAACAAGAAATCAATCATAATTTATTGAATTAATTCACATATTTATTAATATCTCTCAAATGTTTAGTCCTGTATAGTATGGTAAAGATTTTTAAAAAATACATAGTTCCTGTCCTCATGTGGCTTTTAGGCTACTGGGGTATGTAAGAACCAAAAAAAAAAAATAAGTCAAAGTAAGTGATATTGAATGATGATATTAGAGCATTACAGAACAAAGTGCTATTTAACATTCAGTGGAAACAGTCAATATTGTCTGGGCAATGGGGCCAAGGAAGCATTTGAGCTCGTCTTTAGAGACCAGTGGCAATTCAATAGGGAAAAAGAAGATATTACAGATAATGGGAATAGTTTATTTGCAGGAAGGAGGGAGTAGTAAACAGCAAGAATGGGAAATAAAGCAATGCCAGATTTTGGAGGGCACTTTGCTTCCTTCCTTCTAAAGGTTTTTGGCCAAATGAGCGATTTGACCAAATACAACAAAAGATGGATAAGTGGATTAGAGTGATCATAGAGTGGAGGTAAGATGTATTATAAGCCCTCTGCAATAGTTTTGATAAAACATAGAAAAGAGAGCTTTGTCCTAGAATAGTGGCAAATGGACTAGAAAGGAATAGAATCATATTGTCATTTGAATTAATTGACCATGAGTATAACCATATTCTTTTTCATCTTATTCTTGTAGTCATCATTATTAGTCCTTTTTATCCCATTACAGGTAAGCTCAATTCATTTTCAATGAACAAATATTTTTCAGTTACCTATTATCTGAAGGACATTGTGCTAGGAACACAAAGGTGAAACTTGACACAGTCTCTGCCATTAAGGACCTTACAGCTTTGTTATAGAATAAGCCATGTGTACTGTCAATGTCTTCAGTGTTGGGTTTAGGGTTCAGCTCTGTTAGAAACACATTTTATTCAATTTATTAAGCAGTTGTTTCTTAGTAAGATACCTGATGGGGAAACCTCCCAATGGCCCTCATTTGGTATAGAAATTCTGGGGCTTAAATATTCTCCTGAGGGTTCTTGAAATGTTCTCATATTTAAAGATTTTCATTATAATTTCAAAGCAAAAACAAAATATTCATCCAACAAGAGGAGGAAACAAGTCAAAAATCTGTTTGTTATGTTGACATAATCAAAAATCTCACCAGAACACTCCCCATCAAGTCCTATTTCATTTGTGTCTTTGCTCTTTTTAAAAATTTTGTCTTCTAATAATGAGTCACCATGAGGAAGAAGAGGGACCGTCCAAAGCTCCTGTGTGTCGTACTTCTGTTCTGCAACTCTGGCTGGCCATGATGTTGTGTGCTTACCTCACTTGGTTCTAATTGAGGAAGAGAGAAAAGCTGTACCAGTGAACCATTTCACAATAAGACACATTTTTGCATTAAAATGGCTTGCAGTCATGAAAAAAAAATCATGAGAGTTAATAACATGGCTTTGAGGACTGTAGGAAGAGTGAAAAGTATTACTAAAGATCCAAACAGTAGTACATACACTGAGGAAAGACTTAACTGTACCTGGCCATGGTAACAAAATTGTATCTTCTGATATAAAATCACTGACTTAGAGCTTCAAGGGGCCGTGGAAGTCCTTTAATCCAACTTCTTTTTAGAATTAAATAAAATTAGGTCCTTGGAAGTTCAATAGGTAAACATCAAAGACAAGATTTGGATGCAGTTCAAGTTGTGGCAGTTATCAAAGATAAATTTGAGAAGATGGGAGTGAACAGGATGAGATCTAGGAAGTCAAGATATTTAGATTGGTTAAAACAAAGAATGAATGAAGGGGAGTACTGTGAAATAAAGCTAGAAAGTCACATTGGAGTGAGATTTAAGAGGCATTTAAATATAAGAATAAAGATTTTGCATTTTGTCCTTTAAGATAATATAAAAAAAAAGAAAATATCCCTTTAAAAGGAAAATGATGTGATCAGAGTAGTTCATTTGAAGGTGATTTTCAGAAGGAAATGGATGTGATCAGAGAAGAATGTATAAAAACAGCTGTGTGATCTATTAGAAAGGAAGTTAGGAAGTGGATGTGTATATGCAATAATAGAACTAGTGTTGGGCAGAATATCAAGTACAAGATTTGGCAAACGTGCTTCGATATCAGTTCATGTGAAAATGACCTATGTTTTTGAGTGCTGAACGCTCAATATTAATTAACAGTATAATATAGCAGTCAAAAAAGTTAATGTGATTTTTGTCTAATGTAATTCTATACAAGGACAAGTACAGAATAGAAGAAGTAGTTGTCTTGTAGTCTACCCTTGTCACAACATATCTGGACAATTATCCTCAGTTCTAGGTGACATGTTTTAGGAAAGACAAAGTCAAGTTGAATGAAACCCAGAGAGAGGGAATGAAGCTAACAAAAGTTGGAAAAAAAGTAATGTGAACTTATGTCTAAGAAATTTGCAATATTTAGACCACAGAAGATAAAACTTTGTAGGGAGATATGGTCAATGCCTTCAAGCATTTGAAGAGTCATCGTGGAGAAGGAGCATTCTTAGTTGTGTGCTACTTGGAGTTGGATAGCAGAACTAGGAGAGCAATGAGCAATATTTGGAGAATGTTAGATTTAAGCTAGATAAAAGGAGAATCTTTGCAATTAATAGTACAATGAGTTATTTCCAGATGTAGTGAGTTCCTTGTCACTACTCAAACAAAATTTCTATAACCACTTGTCCAGGATGTTATAGAATAGGTTTCAAAAATGAGTTGGAATCAGCAAATGATTCTCAAGAAAAAAAATAATGTACATACAACGTACTTTTAAGTTTAATTTGTATTACTGATATTTTCTCCATCACTTTATTAAGTCAACAATCAATAAATCAATGTCTATATTGAAGCATTTTCTAAATTTCAAGGGATAATTGCTCTGACTGAAAATTTAACTATCAGCTTAAGTGGTGCAGTTTGCACTAGATTCAGCACATCCCTGGTTGATATAGATTATATGCGAAATTTATTCCAATGGAGATTTTCCTATTTCTCTCTTAGTCTCAGTTTCCTAATCTGTAAAATTAGAGTAACCGCCTATCATTTCTTACGGCATTTTGATAAAAAGGACTTTGACACTTCTAGCATATTAACTAAAGGAGCAGCATTATCATTGCCCCATCAAGTCAGAAAGAAAAAATATAATTTGTGTATATGTATTCCTATGAAGTTTTTCTTCCATCAAGTGGAAATATACATTCCTGCAGTTTCTACACATTGTTTCCGAGGCTACCCTCTTTCAATGAAGAAAGTACTATTTCTAGCCATTCATCCTTTCCTCCACCTGTATATAAAATATTAGATTGGAACATATAATTTATAGAAACTTTTGTATGTATTATTGTTAAAGTCTCATAGTAACATATATACATACATACATACATATAAATATGTACCTATCTAACATTTATTTATTTTAGCATACACATTAATATATATATATATATATATATACACACTCACACATATGACCAGCTAGGTGGTGCAGTGTATAGAATGTCAAGTGTGGTGTCAAGAAGACTCATTTTCCTGAGTTCAAATCTGACCTCAGACACTTATTAGCTGTGCAACTCTGAGCAAGTCACTTAATCTTAATTGCCTCAATTTCTTTGCCTGTAAAATGAGTTGGAGAAGGAAATGGCAAAGTGCTCCAGAATCTTTGCCAGGAAGATACCAAATGGTGTTATAAAGAGTTTGACATGACTGAAAAATAACTGAACTAATATAAACTCCTGTTTATATTATATATACATATATATGTATAATGTATGTATAAGTACATATATATATTTAGTGTATATATATAATATTTTAATCTTCAAAGGTTAAGTCACGTGCTTTTTTAATAGGACTATTTTGAGACTTTGAGAATAAAGACTGAGTTTTATTTACTATTTTCTATTTCCTCTAGTGCCTGTCCAGCACATTAAAGGTACTCTATAATTGTTTAATCAATGAAAGTTGACTCAGCATGTCTGATATAATAGTCCCAAAGGGTAAACAGAACAAGTATTATCTACATTTTACATATTAAGAAAGATAGTCCAAGGGTTTCAGCGACTTGATCAAGATCATGTGGGACTTAAAACAAAGTCTTCTAATTACAAGTCCTTTTCTACTCTTCTATGCTTATAATGAAAACAGAAATGATGGACAATAATACTGTTAATAATAACAAGAGACCCTCAAAAAATCTCTTTCACACTTATAATGAAAATAAAAATGATAGATGATAATACTATTAATAATAGCAATAGATCCTCATAAAAATCAAAATATGTGATATTTTCATTTTATACTTGAGAGGACTAAAGCTAATTAAATGTCTTGCATAGCATAAAATAGCTAATAAATTGGTAAGCAGAGATTAGAAACCAGATCATTCCTAACTTTAAGTTCACATTTTTTTCAACTATGCCACACTTCCAATGTGTGAAAAATTAATGATTGCAATAGCATTTAAATAGTACTTTATGGCTTACTTTAAAAAAATTATCTCATTTGATCCTCACAAGGATGTCATTTTTACCCTGGGAGGTAGGTGCTATTATTATTCCCATTTTAGAGATAAGGAAATTGAGCCAGATAGAGGTTAAATGACTTGCCCAAGAACCCATAGGTCATAAGTATCTAAGAGTGGATTCTAACTTCCTTTTTTTTTTTTTTAATTTTTTTTTTTAAAATCCTTAACTTCTGTGTATTGGCTCCTAGGTGGAAGAGTGGTTAGGGTGGGCAATGGGGGTCAAGTGACTTGCCCAGGGTCACACAGCTGAGAAGTGTCTGAGGTCAGATTTGGACCTAGGACCTCCTGTCTCTAGGCCTGACTCTCAATCCACTGAACCACCCAGCTGCCCACTGGATTCTAACTTCTTGATGGAGAATCTAGCATTGAATTCATTGTTTTTCCTCAATGTTAGAAGACCAATAGCTATAATCACTGGCCAATTCCTGCTTAGAGTTTTTCAGCCCCACATACTTCAATACTTCAATCATTTGAAACTTAATTTGCTCAGTGCAATTATTTCCTCCACCAATGTAGACTGGTACACCTCTTTATGACTTAGTGACTTTGAGAGTTATGGCAGCTGATAAAAGGTACTTAGGTGCCTTTGAGAGTTTCTGCAGCTGAAAAATCCATTCCTTCCCTCCTCCAATCCCACAAAAAAAATCCCTGGCATGTAGCCAAGTTGGCTAAAAGTGACCTCCAAACTTAGATGAGCTGATTCTTAAGCAACAGTAATACAGTCCTTTACTGGGCTTATACTTGAAGATATTCTATCATACCATTAGGATATTCCTGAGTTTGAAATCTACTGTATACATATGTTGTTTCCCTAACTTTCTATTGATTCAATTTCTTTTTTCTTTCTCACAAACTTTTTTATCTTTATCTTTTTATTTTTAGCATTTATGCCATTGAAAATGTGGCTGAAGCCTACAATCCCAAGCTCATTATACCCTTTTTTTGTACTCTGCTCTAACTAACCTTGCTGATACCTAGAAAAGACATTCCATCTTTGGACAGCCAACTGTTCTCCACTTTTGGAATGTAATCTCTTTTTACTCTGTCTCTGGGAACACCAGCTAAGGTTTGAAGTTTACCTCGAATATTAAAAAAAGCACACCAAAAACAGAAAAAGAAGGATGCGTGTTGGTATTTGTGGGGTCATTTTATGAGAATTTATTTTTCATCTTATATAAAGGCCCTGCATTATATATGTTCATACATATGTGTGTGTGTNCGTACTTTTAAGTTTAATTTGTATTACTGATATTTTCTCCATCACTTTATTAAGTCAACAATCAATAAATCAATGTCTATATTGAAGCATTTTCTAAATTTCAAGGGATAATTGCTCTGACTGAAAATTTAACTATCAGCTTAAGTGGTGCAGTTTGCACTAGATTCAGCACATCCCTGGTTGATATAGATTATATGCGAAATTTATTCCAATGGAGATTTTCCTATTTCTCTCTTAGTCTCAGTTTCCTAATCTGTAAAATTAGAGTAACCGCCTATCATTTCTTACGGCATTTTGATAAAAAGGACTTTGACACTTCTAGCATATTAACTAAAGGAGCAGCATTATCATTGCCCCATCAAGTCAGGAAGAAAAAATATAATTTGTGTATATGTATTCCTATGAAGTTTTTCTTCCATCAAGTGGAAATATACATTCCTGCAGTTTCTACACATTGTTTCCGAGGCTACCCTCTTTCAATGAAGAAAGTACTATTTCTAGCCATTCATCCTTTCCTCCACCTGTATATAAAATATTAGATTGGAACATATAATTTATAGAAACTTTTGTATGTATTATTGTTAAAGTCTCATAGTAACATATATACATACATACATACATATAAATATGTACCTATCTAACATTTATTTATTTTAGCATACACATTAATATATATATATATATATATATACACACTCACACATATGACCAGCTAGGTGGTGCAGTGTATAGAATGTCAAGTGTGGTGTCAAGAAGACTCATTTTCCTGAGTTCAAATCTGACCTCAGACACTTATTAGCTGTGCAACTCTGAGCAAGTCACTTAATCTTAATTGCCTCAATTTCTTTGCCTGTAAAATGAGTTGGAGAAGGAAATGGCAAAGTGCTCCAGAATCTTTGCCAGGAAGATACCAAATGGTGTTATAAAGAGTTTGACATGACTGAAAAATAACTGAACTAATATAAACTCCTGTTTATATTATATATACATATATATGTATAATGTATGTATAAGTACATATATATATTTAGTGTATATATATAATATTTTAATCTTCAAAGGTTAAGTCACATGCTTTTTTAATAGGACTATTTTGAGACTTTGAGAATAAAGACTGAGTTTTATTTACTATTTTCTATTTCCTCTAGTGCCTGTCCAGCACATTAAAGGTACTCTATAATTGTTTAATCAATGAAAGTTGACTCAGCATGTCTGATATAATAGTCCCAAAGGGTAAACAGAACAAGTATTATCTACATTTTACATATTAAGAAAGATAGTCCAAGGGTTTCAGCGACTTGATCAAGATCATGTGGGACTTAAAACAAAGTCTTCTAATTACAAGTCCTTTTCTACTCTTCTATGCTTATAATGAAAACAGAAATGATGGACAATAATACTGTTAATAATAACAAGAGACCCTCAAAAAATCTCTTTCACACTTATAATGAAAATAAAAATGATAGATGATAATACTATTAATAATAGCAATAGATCCTCATAAAAATCAAAATATGTGATATTTTCATTTTATACTTGAGAGGACTAAAGCTAATTAAATGTCTTGCATAGCATAAAATAGCTAATAAATTGGTAAGCAGAGATTAGAAACCAGATCATTCCTAACTTTAAGTTCACATTTTTTTCAACTATGCCACACTTCCAATGTGTGAAAAATTAATGATTGCAATAGCATTTAAATAGTACTTTATGGCTTACTTTAAAAAAATTATCTCATTTGATCCTCACAAGGATGTCATTTTTACCCTGGGAGGTAGGTGCTATTATTATTCCCATTTTAGAGATAAGGAAATTGAGCCAGATAGAGGTTAAATGACTTGCCCAAGAACCCATAGGTCATAAGTATCTAAGAGTGGATTCTAACTTCCTTTTTTTTTTTTTTAATTTTTTTTTTTAAATCCTTAACTTCTGTGTATTGGCTCCTAGGTGGAAGAGTGGTTAGGGTGGGCAATGGGGGTCAAGTGACTTGCCCAGGGTCACACAGCTGAGAAGTGTCTGAGGTCAGATTTGGACCTAGGACCTCCTGTCTCTAGGCCTGACTCTCAATCCACTGAACCACCCAGCTGCCCACTGGATTCTAACTTCTTGATGGAGAATCTAGCATTGAATTCATTGTTTTTCCTCAATGTTAGAAGACCAATAGCTATAATCACTGGCCAATTCCTGCTTAGAGTTTTTCAGCCCCACATACTTCAATACTTCAATCATTTGAAACTTAATTTGCTCAGTGCAATTATTTCCTCCACCAATGTAGACTGGTACACCTCTTTATGACTTAGTGACTTTGAGAGTTATGGCAGCTGATAAAAGGTACTTAGGTGCCTTTGAGAGTTTCTGCAGCTGAAAAATCCATTCCTTCCCTCCTCCAACCCCACAAAAAAAATCCCTGGCATGTAGCCAAGTTGGCTAAAAGTGACCTCCAAACTTAGATGAGCTGATTCTTAAGCAACAGTAATACAGTCCTTTACTGGGCTTATACTTGAAGATATTCTATCATACCATTAGGATATTCCTGAGTTTGAAATCTACTGTATACATATGTTGTTTCCCTAACTTTCTATTGATTCAATTTCTTTTTTCTTTCTCACAAACTTTTTTATCTTTATCTTTTTATTTTTAGCATTTATGCCATTGAAAATGTGGCTGAAGCCTACAATCCCAAGCTCATTATACCCTTTTTTTGTACTCTGCTCTAACTAACCTTGCTGATACCTAGAAAAGACATTCCATCTTTGGACAGCCAACTGTTCTCCACTTTTGGAATGTAATCTCTTTTTACTCTGTCTCTGGGAACACCAGCTAAGGTTTGAAGTTTACCTCGAATATTAAAAAAAGCACACCAAAAACAGAAAAAGAAGGATGCGTGTTGGTATTTGTGGGGTCATTTTATGAGAATTTATTTTTCATCTTATATAAAGGCCCTGCATTATATATGTTCATACATATGTGTGTGTGTGTATATATATATATATATATATATATATATATATAGAGAGAGAGAGAGAGAGAGAGAGAGAGAGAGAGAGAGAGAGAGATTGAGAGAGACAGAGACAGAGACAGACAGACATATATTATACAATTCCTGTATATTAGGGAGAATTGCTGTGTATTCCTTTGTCTGGGCTCTGGGTCAGAGATTCTATCCAGTCTATTCCTTTTTGCATTTTTTTTAATCCTTTGGAATCTTACTGTCTTCCTTTTTAAATAGATTTCATTAACAAATGAAGGGGACAAGGGTTCTTTTTCTGTGTATGTGTTTCCCATGTCATTGAGATAGGGGGGGAATGGATAGTTTGATGAACCACCTCTTAATTAACTATCCACCAATTTAAAGATGTTCAAGGAAAGGGACTAAATAATGAGTTCCTAAAACCGTTCATTGAGCTGCCTGACCAAGTTTTGGGGGTCTCTGGTCATTGAGAGAGCCTCATTGACTTACATTACTTTATTGACTATGTTACTGGCCTAACCAATGAACTGATATAATTAATAAACTGATATTCTTACACCAAAATCAATCTCTCAAGATAATTTTAATCCTTAACAGTTAGAAGGAATATCAGTTAGTGGTTCTTTGTGCTTGTATGACATCTAGTGGCAAAGCCTAGAATAAAGCTTATTGACTTATTCTAGATCTTGCCATGAATGAGTTAGCATTGGACTTTTTTAATAGAAATTCTCTTACTTGCTTGTAGAAATGATGACAATGCCATCATCATTGATTACATAGAATTTTTTTTTTAGTTTTTAGATGTTTTCTCATCTGAAAAGCATGTAACTTATTTGATAGATAAAGGACAGGAATGAAAAGTCAGATTAGGAATGGATTTAAAAGAGGAGATAGTGTAAAGCAATGGTTCCCAAACTTTTTTGGCCTACCGCCCCCTTTCCAGAAAAAAATATTACTTAGCCCCCTGGAAGTTAATTTTTTAAAAACAATTTTAATAGCAATTAATAGGAAATGGCCATCTCTGCTCCCCTGGATTGCTGCAGCACCCACCAGGGGGCGGTGGCATCCACTTTGGGAATCACTGGTGTAAAATAATGGGTAGAGCACTGCATTTGGAGCCAAGAAGCCTTGGGTTCAAATCCTACTTCAGATATTTACTAGGTATGTGACACTGGGTGAATTGCTTAATGTATCAGTATCTTGCTTTTCTCATTTGTAAAAGTTGAACTCAGTGATATCTAAGGGACCTTCTAGGTCAAAATCTGTGATCCTATGACCAAGGCTTGGATCCCAGTTCTCTTATGTGTCTGTAACCTTGAAAGGATTAATTCATTTCACTTAACTTCAGTTCAGTAGTATTTACCAAGCAACTGTTATATATTAGGTTAGTACTGTGCTCTACACTAGAGATAGATAAAAATAAAATAGTTCTGACCATCTTTGAGCTTACATTCTTCTGGAGAGGGGGACTAACATGCACATATATAACTAAATAGAAAATGTTTCTTAAAATGATTGGGAGAGTTATCAAAAATGGGAGAGTTCAGAAAAGGCCAAGTGTAGGAAATGGGCATTTGAACATATCTTTTAAAAAGACTTGGGGATTCCAAGGACAGCTAGCTGGTACAATGGATAGAGTGTCAGGCTTAGAATCTTCCTGAGTTTAAATCTGGCCTAAGGCAGTAGCTGTGTGACCTTGGGTAAGTCATTTGACCCTGATTGCTCAGTTTCTTCATCTGTAAAAATGAGTTGGAGGATAAGGAAATGGTAAACCTCTTCAGTATCTTTGCCAAGAAAATCTCAAATGGAATCATGAAGAGTCAGTTACAACTAAAAATGACTGACCAACAAAAGGGATTCCAAAAGCAGATGTATACAGGGAATGCATTCCAAACAAAACGAGCAACTTTTGTTAAAGTACAGAGATGAGAGATGGAATCTCAGGTAAAGGGATCAGCAAATAGAGGAGTCTTGTTAGAATATAGAATATATGAAGAAGAAAAATGCAAAATAAGTCTAGAAAGATATATCTTTGGACCTCAGTTTCCTCATCTCTAAAGTGAAAGGTTTGAACTAGATTATCTTTTTAGCCACTTCTCACTCTTGACCCTATGAAAATTTAGAGAAATATTTTGTGATCTTAAATGATGTTTTATAACCAGAGATGTGCTCATAAATGTCTCTTTGCAGTAATATAAAGAGTATACAAAACATATTTATTGGCATTTTATTCATCACTTTCTTAAAATTGTACAATTAACAAAATAATTAATCAAGGCCTTATTTGTAGTATTTACTGATTAAGGGGTAATTGCTCACACTTATCAATTTAAGAGTTGAGGGCAGCCAGGTAGCACACTCTGGATAGAGTAGCAGGTCTGGAGTTGGGTCACTTTCTAATTGTGTGATTCTGGACAAGGGACTTAACCCTAATTGCCTGCCCTTGCTGCTCTTCTGCCTTAAAATTCTAAGACAAGATCAAGGTTTAAAAAAAAAAAGAAAAAAGAAAATTTAACAATTGGCTCTCTTTGGTTCCAACACAATCTGGGTTAAATAGTACTCATTTCTTTAATACTTTATGATCACTTGGCAATTCTTTATATGCTATTCCATTTGGCTTCAGGATAATCATGAGGTCAGCAATGCAAGTTTCATATCCCCATTTTACAGACCAAGAAAATTTTCCACAGAGACATGAAGTCTCTTGTTGAAAGCCTATGTAGCTAATAAATATAAGAGCAGAGTTTTCTGACTCGGAGAGCAGGTACTTATTTGAAGGCAGGGACCCCACTATTATCGAAGCTTCCTCTCTCTTCCTTGTTAACAAGGCTTTGCTAGGAGATGCTTAATCTATGCTTGTTCAATTGAAATGAGCTGAATTGGATTGAACCAAACACACTAAATGAAGCCATAATCTTAACATTTTGGGTAAGAGATCATTTGGAATCTTTGAAGTTTCTACAGTTCACCTGAACAAAATGTGATATTTTGATTCTTCTCTTTTAGGGAATAATTTGAGAGTTTCTCCAGATGCTGGTGCTGCTGTTAAAACTACCCCGAAAGTGGGACAAAAGGAAAAAGAGAAGGGCCGACCTCCACTTGCCAGTGCAACGTCTGAGAAAACACCATTCAGGGAAGAAGCTTCTTTGCCAGGCAGCTCTGGATCGGACTATATGTGTCCCGGGACGAGCGGGGAAGTTTCTGTGGACACATACTTACCCTATAGCTCAGAATCTCAGGTATACTTAACAATTGGTGAATCCCAGGATGAAATGGGCTTACTTCCCGAGCATCCAGCAGTTTCAGCAGAGGATCCTGGAACTGACTCGAAGCCTGTTGTTTTAGCACATCCCGCAATAGACATTAGCAGACCTGAGCAGAATGTGGCTGGAGATAATAATCTGGCATCTTGCTTGACATATATTGAAATGAACCCCAGCAATAAACACCCTGATAATGGCGAACCTGGGTTAGTCATTGCTACTCATTATGAGACCAGATCCCCTATAGATAATTATATCAGGACTGTATCAGATGAAGCAGCCACATTTCCCATCCCTGAGGATGTTGTCTCCACAGACAAAGCTGTGTTAGATGAAGGAAGCAAGGAGGAGAATGGAGCCAGTAAGGCCACGCTGCTATCAAAGAAACATTTTCCAGTGAACTTGGTTGATCCATTAAGTCCAACACCAAGGGATCTATTTGATGTGAAGTCATTGCCGAGGGATCCAAACAGTAAAGAACGTGAAGCGTTATCAGCGCTGTCTGGGACCATCAAACGGTCTTCTTCGGTTATCTCTGACTCGGGCATTGAAAGTGAGCCCAGCTCTGTTGCTTGGTCTGAGGCCCGTAGCAGGGCTGTAGAATTACCCAGTGACCGAGAGGTCTTGCACCAGCTTGTAAGACGGCATGCTATCCACAGAAATTCCTTAGAAGGTGGCCACACAGAAAGCAATACAAGCTTGCCTAGTGGAATCCAAGCTTCCCTCACCTCCATTAACTCTTTGCCTTTTGAGGAAGACGAGAGAGAGGTGGCACTCAACAAGCTAACTAAATCCGTTTCAGCCCCTCAGATAAATAGCCCAGAGGAGTTGGCAGAGGACAATGACATATCCAGAAGTGACCAGTGCGATTCAGAGACCTTGGATGGACACTTTCAGAAATACCTTGAAGAAAACCCAACTGAGAGCAAAAGCATAGACTCCATTAGGAACTTTCCAGGGTTTCAAAATGACCCCCAAAAGCATGACTATGAAGTCTGTAATTCACTAGTAGAGATGGTTTTTGATACAGATCATCCACAGGAAGAGAAGGGCTACATGGACTTAGCAGAGGCTAATGAAAATCCACGTTTTCTTTTTGGGCACTGTAGTTTCACCTATAGCGAACCGGTGGTGGATGAGACATCTTATGTCAGTGGAGCTAAAACCAAAGAATTGAATTTAGACATACTTCATGTCTCTAAAGTAGATACTATCCAGGATGATGTTTCTAATACAGATCCGTTGGAGAATCCAAAGACCAGGTCTGAGGTCTCGAAGACTGACAATAACCCGTTTTCCAGGATCAACATCTCAGTCATTGAGGATTCCCCTCCATCCCCACATCAGGTGCCTGAATTTTCCTGTAGTTCCTCTACAGAAACTGTCAGGCTAGATTCAAACACAGAGAAAAGTAGAGACTCTTCCATGGCCGATGATGTTTCTACCCAAGAAGGGTCCCAGATTTTGCAGGAAGTCGATCTGGATGAAATCACTGTGGTCCACCACAGCCAGGAAATCCATGACAATGATTATCAATGTCTTGAAAACTTTGACTCTAAACCTATTGCCAACAGCAACAACTTCCATTTTGCCAGTACAGAGGCATTAGCACTGGACACAAGAAAGGCTGTGGAGGTGGTTAATTTGTCTGTGTCCTGCACAGCCACATGTCTTCCTTTCTCCTCAATGCTTAAAGAAGCTCCTGCCAAGGGTGGACTTTCTTCTAAACAAAATCCGTTCCCAATTACCCATCAGCCTGTGGGTTCCTTTGGGGTGGTCTCATGTGAGAGAAGAAATTTTGAGGAAGAAATTAATGAGAGAATGTTTAGGTAAGCTTTGTTGGGTTCCCCTAACCTTTACATTTCTCATCAGTTTTTCTCATCTCTCCCTTCCCAGACAGATCTGCTAATGTACTGTTATGTAGATGATTGCAGCATGGAATCCCTGAAAAATATAGGTCCACTGGAATTCTGGGTGAGGCTGACCCTGTATTTGCAGGGATTCCGTGCTGCAATCATCTACATAACAGTAATGAATATAAAACCTACTTAGAATGGTATTTAGAAAGGAAGTGAGTAAAATTGGACCATTTGTTCAGACTGTCTTCTTGTGCCTAGTACTTTTCTAGCCATAAGTATTGGAAATGATCCATGTTTGTAGTCAGAGGGACGGCATTCAAATTGTATCTCTTCTTAAACCATCCAGTGCTTTAATCCCTTCACCTGTAAATTTTAGAGACTGAGCTAGATCTTATCTAAGGTTTCTTCTAGCTTTAAAAGTCTATGAAAGATAAAAATTCAAGTTGAAAAAGCATTTATATGGTAGCTACTCTGTAAGGGGCTGTGAGCAAGGTAGCCACCTCTGTATACCTGGGAAAACAATAGCAAAAATTAAACAATCCATTTCCCATAGGGGCTTTCTTTCTATTTAGGAAAAATGACAATCATAGTTGCTCATGCAAGAAAGAACATATCTCTTACACAGTACTGATTTTCTGATGCAACATTCAAAGAAATACTGTTTAGATATTTCTGGATATAAGAAAGTATGCTCTTTCATGAGGTACTCAGGTATTTTAGTGAACAGTTCTGAATTAAATGACATGCAATTGTGATACAAGCTTTCCTGATCTGCCCCCACTACCTATGTCCACTTGTCCTCCCCTACAAAAAAAAAGTCTTATATTTGTACAAATTTATTTCCCTTTGTTTTTAACCTTTCCCTTTGGCCTTGGAATCAATACTGTGCTTTGTTTCCAAGGCAACAGAGCAATAAGAGCTAGGCAGTGGGAATTTAGTGACTTTCCTAGGGTCATACAGCTAGGAAGTGTCTGAGGTCAGATTTGAACCCAGGCTTTCAATCCACTGAGACATCTGGCTGCCCCTTAGATTTTGTGTGTGTGTGTGTGTGTGTGGTCTTCCCTAATGGATTATAATAAGCTTCTTGAGGTCAAGGAATGGCTGGCTTTTGCATATATCTGAAGCACTGAGCACAGGACCTGACATATAGAAGACATTTGATAAATACTTATTGTTTGATAGATTAATTCAGGAATCCCACCTATAATGGCCTTAGTTGGTTCCAGGAACACTCAGCATTAAGTGAAATATTATTACCTGGGGAAATCCATTTGGAATAAACTCACAATTGTTATAAATATTCCTGTTATTAATATTATTGCTAAAATACAGTTAAGTAAATAAAGATTTAAACTTAGATCTTAACGAGACAAAGGCATGCATGTCTAAAGTAGGATGGGTTGATTAGGTGAAAGAGAAGAAGGTTCCCTTTAAACTGTGCTATTTCCTTGAACAATATCATAACTCCTTTCAGCTCACTATTTTCCCTATTAGGAAAAACCAATGAAAGATGTTCAGCTACTTCATCTTTCCTAGTGGGGCAGAGGCCAGTCACTTCTGGTGAGGATCAAGTGGCAATAGGTCAGCAGGAATCCCCTCTGATTTTCTGGCACTTCCATAGGCCTCGTTATCAACTCTTCTGAATGGTTGAGTAGAAAAGGCAATTTATGGCTCTTAGGAGTCAGCCATATTTATATCTAAGTTTGTTTCCTTATGGTACAATTTAGTAACAGTATACTAATGCACAAATGAGATTTATCAGGGGCAACTTTACATCATCTATGGCCCATTGAGCAGAAATCTTTTTCTTATAATGTTGACTCCTTAAACCTAAACTTGACCTTCAAAATGAGAGAGAAGGCAGAATAAATCCCTTAAGAATTTGACATATTGAAGATTCATACATTTGTAATCCCAGTTTTGTTCAAATGCAAGAAGGCTCTAATTATTTTGAAACATTACATCTTTCTTGTTTCTGTGAAATAGGAAACATTTATCAGACAGAATAGTTTATTGAATTATTCATTACTAATTGACATCTAGTTGAGTTTATTTTTTTAATATTTGTTCATTAGCTATCTAGTTAAAGAAACTCTAAAAGGAAATAAAGTTTGAAGCTATTTCATGATTCTTGTTTTAGAAAGGAGGTATTTTTTAAAGACTAAGTTATCTGTTCCATATGATGGAATAAATCCAACAAATGTTCATTAGATACCTGCTAAGCTCATGGGGTAGCTAGGTGATGTAATGGATAGAGTGCTGGTCCTGAAATCCAGAGGACTCTTCCTGGATTCAAATATAGCATCAGATACTTCTAGGTATAGATATTTGGGTAATTAGATAGATTTATTTTCCTTTTTGCATGTATACCTACCCCTTACCTCTAGTAAAATGTAATCTTGACCTCGGGAACTGTTTTTCTTCCATTTCATATCCCTAGCACAATGGCTTATTGATAGATCTTTATCTATCTACAATAAATGCTGATTGTTTCATATTACTGACAGATATAGCAATCCAAATCCAAATTAAGATAATATACATAGAAATCTAGCTATTGTTTATCAATAGAGCCATAAAATTATAGTTTTGGAATACTAAAATCCTGAAATTATAAATGACTACTCCAGTTTTTCACATATTTTAGGAATCATGGAGAAAAAGTGTAAAATTGGGAAAAAACAGTGTTTTTAAAATTTCTGCATTGTGCCTTTCAGTTTCTTCATATCATCCTTAGTCTTCAATCAATTTCTTTACTCATTCTATTCCTTTTCATTTCTATATTAAGTAGCCATTTAGATTACTTATTATATCTGTGCCCTTGATAACCATCCCATTTGATGACAATTGTCCCTCTCCATATCTGGTGGCATTCTTTCTTAGTTACCTTCAATTGATTCCTTTTTACTGGCTCCTTTCCTTCTACCTAAACTCTGGCTTTCCTCTAACTGAAGGAAGCTTCTCCTTGGTTTACATAAATCATCTGGCCCAATCTCTCTTCTTTCTTTAAGTAACAGTTTTCTGAAAACATTGGTGCTACCTATTCCTTCCACTTTCTCATTACTTCTAAACTCTCCATTATTTGGTTTCCCTATTTCAGCATTCTACTAAACAGGTTATCAGAGCATTCGTTTTGACCTCTTTTTCATCAAAACCAATAGGATTGGCTCAGTCTTTATCTTCCCTGACTCTACCCCAGCATTTGATACTACTGACTGACCTCCTTCTTCAAATTCCTATCATATAGTATGTAATAAATGTGCTGTTGAATGATTCCTATGCACAATTTTCTCTGCCTTTCCTCATTGTCTCTATATTCTTTAGGGGCTATTCCTCTTTTGCTGTGCTTCTGTTATAATAAAAATTTAATCTTGGAGCTTTATACTAAATTTATAAGCATTTATTAGTAAAGAGAAAGAAAGACAGAAATAAGGTTTCCAGCCTTTCCAAGTTAAGGTAAAAATCCATTCCCAGATTACAGCTCAATTACACCAGACATAGCAAGATAAGAGGGCTCAGAGAAAAAGCTGGGGTTGGGGGAAGAAAGAGAGAGAGAGAGAGAGAGAGAGAGAGAGAGAGAGAGAAAGAGAGAGAGAGAGAGAGAGAGAGAGAGAGAGAGAGAGAGAGAGAGAGAGAGAGAGAGAGAGAATGTCAGAGCAGAGACAGGTACAGAAGCAAAAAGCCTGACCCTACTCTCTGTGCTGGCTTTTCAAACCCAAGACCCTCCCTCAGGTCCTTCTATTAACCATGACTTTCATAAGTCATGCCATCTGGTTTCTGTGGTGTCCTCCCTCTATTACATCAGACACCTGACTCTATAGCTCCTCTGTCCATCCACTAGGTGTTATGTGCAGAAATGAGCAGCCATATTTCTGGATTTGCAAGCTGGCAGTTGCCACTTTAGAACACAGAAGCACTCCCAGAAATATAGCTGCTCATTTCTGCACATAACATAGGATGAATCTTTTCTGGGATTGGACTGAGTGGGAGGTCCCCCTCCGGGATGTGCAATTCACACATTCCCAAAAGTTCATGTTCCTTAGGATCTAATCCTTCATCTTTTTCTGGAGGTAACTGGTGGTACAATGGATATAACACTGAGCATGGAGTTAGGAAGAACTGACCAACCTCAGATACTAATTAGCTGTGTGACCCTGAACAAGTCAATTAATCTCTTTGCCTCAATTCCCTAAATGCAAAATGTGGATAATAATAGCACTCACCTCATAAGATGGAGGTGAGTATCAAATGAACTAATATTTGTGAAAGAAAAAAAAGGAATTAGCACAGTGACTGGAA
>NC_058130.1:691529931-691589405 GCF_016433145.1 Gracilinanus agilis | reverse complement strand
GAGAGAGAGAGAGAGAGAGAGAGAGAGAGAGAGAGAGAGAGAGAGAGAGAATGTCAGAGCAGAGACAGGTACAGAAGCAAAAAGCCTGACCCTACTCTCTGTGCTGGCTTTTCAAACCCAAGACCCTCCCTCAGGTCCTTCTATTAACCATGACTTTCATAAGTCATGCCATCTGGTTTCTGTGGTGTCCTCCCTCTATTACATCAGACACCTGACTCTATAGCTCCTCTGTCCATCCACTAGGTGTTATGTGCAGAAATGAGCAGCCATATTTCTGGATTTGCAAGCTGGCAGTTGCCACTTTAGAACACAGAAGCACTCCCAGAAATATAGCTGCTCATTTCTGCACATAACATAGGATGAATCTTTTCTGGGATTGGACTGAGTGGGAGGTCCCCCTCCGGGATGTGCAATTCACACATTCCCAAAAGTTCATGTTCCTTAGGATCTAATCCTTCATCTTTTTCTGGAGGTAACTGGTGGTACAATGGATATAACACTGAGCATGGAGTTAGGAAGAACTGACCAACCTCAGATACTAATTAGCTGTGTGACCCTGAACAAGTCAATTAATCTCTTTGCCTCAATTCCCTAAATGCAAAATGTGGATAATAATAGCACTCACCTCATAAGATGGAGGTGAGTATCAAATGAACTAATATTTGTGAAAGAAAAAAAAGGAATTAGCACAGTGACTGGAACATAGTAGGCACTATATAAATGTCTAATATTCTTCCATTTTCAAACTCGCTCTTCTAGTAATCTCATTCACTTCCATGGCTATAACTATTAACTATCTCCAGACAAAGCCCCAGATGTATAGCTACAGCTCTGCCTGAACTTTTTGCCCTCCTCTAATACCGCAGGGCAAACTGTCAGATAGATATCCAGACCTATCCCTTGATGTTCCACTAGGACTCAGAATTCAACAATGCCAGAATGAAATGTATTAGCTTTTCATCCAGACCTGCTCTTCTTCTGACCTCCCTATTTTTCAGGTTAACAGCACTATTCATCAAATCTCCTAAACTAGATTTTCTCTTTGAGTCATTCTTTTCTTTCATTTATGACAAGCAATCAATTTCTGAGTCCGGTTTATTTCATTTCTGAACTATCTATAGAATGCATCATCTCTTTGCTTCTCATTGGAGCTACTATTGTACCTTCATTGCCACTAACCTACACTATTGCATTCACTTTCTAACAGATGTTCCTCTCTCCACAGTTCTCTTCTCCAATCCATTCTTTGCATATTACCAGACTCATTTTATGCATACTTCTTGTTTTTGTTATTAAATTGTTGGCTCCCTTTTGCATAGAACCGAAATTCCTCAACTAATCATTTGATCTTTTCTGAAATCTGGTTCCCTCTCACCTTTCTATTCTTATCTCTACTAGATTTCCCCACACAGACTCTATACTCTAGTCAAACTGGACCATTCACCTTTATTCTCCATCCCTCAAACTACATTTTCTAAGTGCCTTTATTCACACTATCTACTATGTGTAAAATCTCCTATCATCTAACTGCACCTATTGAGAAGTAATACCTGGAATCTCAACTAATAAACACATTGAGGCCATTTCTCTAAGTATAACATCATTTATTAATAGGGGCATACACTCTGTTAGTAAAAGATTGGGGAGTGCAGGATGGCTGCTGTGTGGAAAGATACTCTGTGAGCCCTAACACTCTCATTTATAGGAAGGTGTATCTTTCTGGTTGTCCTGACAGTACAGCATTTGAACCTCCTCTGGCAGCTCTAATTGGTGAATGTTTTAAAATAGGAGATGCACTTACAGATCTCAATTCTTCTACTCCTTAGGGGGAGGGAGAATAGTGTGGATTCTTCTAACTTCATTAAGGAAGGGAAATGTGACCCATCCACTCTTTTTTTCCCCAAATGCCTTAGGAAAGGTGTTCTTGTTTAGAGTTAAAGAAAGACCTTTAGCCTTTAAAAAAAGATAAGAGATTTCATCCTAGTTAGACATGTTGAGGCTTAGAAGTAAATAACCTTTGGGAATAGAGTGGTTCAGGGAGAGTTTTTAGAGAAAAAATAGTTTGTCATAGAAATATTGCTAATAAATAATACAATTCAACATTAATTTTCCTCAGAAATATTATTAAGAAATCTATTAAGAAGCCTTTCTTGATTTTCCCATTTAATGAGTAATGACCTTTCAGTAATAATGTAATGACCTTTTCCTCTTTAAACTGTGCATGTAGGTATATATGTAAAAATATATATATATGTATACACACTCCCATTCAGAGTATTGTTTGCATATATGTATATACATTTTAACACAAGTGCATATTTATACATGCTTACAAATACAAATACCTTATGCCTTTTGAGGAGTGGGAAAGGGGCAGAAACTAACAGACCTTTGATTTCATTGGCTTAGGAAATTTTAGGTAAGAAAATTCCCTCTACTAATGAAGATCTGCAAGTTATCTCTTAAAGAATTGCCTAGACACACTAAGATGTTATGTGATTTGCCTAGGTTCATAGTCAGTTTGTGTCTGAGGTGGGACTTGAAACTAAGTATTCCTGGAGGCATCTGGGTGGCTCAGTAGATTGAGAGCCAGGCCTAGAGACCAGAGGGAGATCCTGGGTTCAAATCTGGCCTCAGACACTGCCTAGCTGTGTGACCCTGGGCAAGTCACTTAACCCCCATTATCCAGCCCTTATCATTCTTCTGCCTTAGAATCAATATTGATTCCAAGATGGCAGATAAGAGTTTAAAAAAAGAAACTAAGTCTTCCTGACTCCTAAGCTACCTCTTTCTCTACTTTACAATGCTGACTTTCTTATGGTCTTAGTGGATATTATTTTGTATTATATGAGTGTTTAACTGTGATGACTTCCTATCAGATTGCAACCTCCATGAGTTCATAATCTCTACCTTCAGTTTTCTTTATTTCTTCAGAACTCATCTTAAAGGCTATGTAAATGGTAATTGTATAAGTAGCCTTTGTTGAACTGGGCCTTAATTGAAATATATACTTCCCATTTCATTGTTTCCCCTGTATTCTTATTAAAAAAATGTACCCCTAAGACTGCTTATAAAGGTTCATTTCTCACAGGTCCAAACCAGCCAATATTTTCCAGTGTAACTCCAAACACCGAACATGGCATGTGATTAATTAATATATTCTCCAGTTTTTATCAGGCCAAAGAGAAATTTAAAAAAGAACTGAAGAATGAAGAATGTCTGTACAGTGACTTATCTGTACTAGCTTCTGACATGCCATATTTTCCACCAGAGGAAGAGGAAGAAAACTTGGAAGATGGGATTCATCTGGTTATCTGTGTCCATGGGCTAGATGGTAAGGTCTGAGAGAAAAAAAAATCCTTTTCTTACTTGTTAATGATCATAATTCAGATGAAGATAAAGATTTACAAATTATAAAGTATTTTCCTCAAAACTACCCCATAAATTCGGTAGTATCCAGATATTATTTGTGACTAGTATTTTACAGAGAGGTGAGGTCACACAGATAATAAAGGTTAAGATCTAGGACTGGATTTCTTCTACAGCCTAGTCTTCTATGATCCAATACTGCCTCCTGCCTTAGCACTGTAGAAAACCAACTATATGAATACAAAGGAGACTTCAACATAAAAAACAAGCATTAGGCAATAAGCAAAATCCCAAGTGATGATTTGCTGGAGAAAAAAAATTGTCTTTACTTGAGTAAAGGAATGCTGAAGGAAAACCTTTCCTGGTCATCCATTGAATTGTTTTTATATCAGTGAGTTAGTTTTATAATGTGATTTTGGAAAAATCATGCTGCTTCCCTGGACTTCATTTACTTTCTTGTAAAATGAGGGTCAGGAACTAATACTCTCCCCTCCTTCCCTATTGAGCTCCCTCTCTCTGTCTCTTGTGCCTGTTTCTATCTCTTTCTCTCTTTCTCTCTGCTATGTTGCCCTCCCCTATCCTGTCCTCTCCTTTGTTGTTATCCCTCTAGTACTTTACCCCACTCTTCTCCTCTGTTCTCTTCTCCCCTCATTTCTATCTCAATCTGTGTCTCTGTCCTTGTCTGTCTCTATCTGTGTCTGTCTCCCTGTCTGTCTGCCTTCCTCTCTGTCTCATTCTCTTCTCACCTAATATGACCTCTCTCCCTTTTTAAGACTGAGTCTCCCTATTTTGCACAGTTTGGAAGTACAAGGAGTTCTTATGAAGCCGGTCCACTCAGATAAGCATTGGAGTTTAGTCCAGCTCAGTTTCAATACTGTGCTAATTTGCCTCTCCTTAGGTAACCTGGTGGCCTGATGCTACCCTCTCCTCTCCTGGAAAATTTTCGTCAAACTTTTTGGAGATATCAGATCATATTTCCCTACTGCAGCACAGAACTCTAGAGCTCAAGATATCCCCCAAATGTTAGCATTCTCAATAATGGGGATTATAAGTGTGCCCAATTGAGACTTGTGCAATCCTGTCAAGCTATACAACTCTATAAATGTTATGGACCATATTAAATAATTTCTTTAAGCTCTGGAAGAAAAGAAAATTAAGGTCAATCAAATGCAGAAATGTTTCCTTTATGGAATCTCAGTTTCCAAATCTGTAAATAGTGATAATACTTGCACTACTTAAGGTGTAAACTGGAGGTACTGAGAGGAAAGCACTTCATGAACCACAAAGGTCCAGAGGGACATGAGTTGCTCCTGTTGCTATTTAGAATATGAAGTGTCCAGGAAGAGACAGCAAATCACACAGTTTCCCATGTCAGCCAGCAAAGTACCTCACTGACCCTCAATGGCTCAAGAAATAATTTAAAAATAATAATATCTAGCACTTTATAGCACTTTATAATTCATATTGAGCAAAAATTTTAAATTCTTTTAATATGTTTGTGGGAGATAACAAAGATATATACCGTTAGTATCTGAAGGAAAGGCATAGTCTGAGAGCATTCTCAAAGAATATACTGGTTCTGTATATGTGTTTTTCAGGTTCCTTATTTGTTTAATAAATAGACTTTTATTTCACAAACTTTTGTAAAGCTAAAGTACAACAAAAAAAACCTGTTTTTCTTTTTTTGGAAATTTATTTATGGGAGCTGGGGCCATGTATTCTTTCCAGGTAATAGTGCAGACCTCCGCTTGGTAAAAACCTTTATTGAACTGGGCCTTCCTGGAGGAAAATTGGACTTCTTGATGTCTGAGAGGAATCAGGTAGGTTGATGAGATTTATGAGATGATGAAGAAAGTGATAAGTTAATCTTTCCATCAGGTAACAAGAGTTTATTAAATGCCTATTATATGTCTGGCACTGTGCTAAATCCAGAGAATATAAAGAAAGACAAAAGTCAATCTCTTCTCTAAAAACTCTCACAATCTAATGGAAGAGATAATAGGCAAACAATGTGCATAAGCATCCTATATACAGGACACATGGGAAATAATCAACAGAGGGAAAACACTAGAATTAAAGGAGATGGTGTGTGTGGTAACCGTGTAGCCCAAGCTAATTTCCTCTAATCCTTTGGGTATTTTGGGCCCCTGTATTGACTACATCTGCAGAAATTCTTAAACACAAAGGGTGAGTAACCCCCAGGGGCCATAGAAAATGCTCACAAATGGGAAAAAATGAGACAAAAAGAAAAAGAGAAAACCCATTCCACATGAATTCCCTTTGCTAACTCTTTTGCTGGATTCGCCAGATACTCAAAATGAATGAGTGCTAGTTTCTGACTCCAAGTGCCATAGCCATGTTGTATATCCACAAAGCAGGCCTTATGTGCCACATATGTGTCCATGGCTGCCAAGATCTGTAGACCAATGCATCATCCTTTGAGATCTATCCCAACTACAAAATCTCTAAGGAGGAAACTGAGGTCAAAGATAAGCAGTGACTGGCACAAGTTCACATGGCTATTACAATGGTACACCTGAGAGCATAGAGGTTTCTGATTCCCAGGTTTTTTGTTGTTGTTTTTTTTAAATTAAAACACAGTGCTTCTTGGATAACATGTCTTGGAATAAAATATTTTCCAGTGTGCCTAAAATGCATTAAAAATCAGCTTAGGTGTGAATATTTGTAACTTCTTTTCCTATCTATTTGCCCAGATAGAAATTTCAGTTATTTATATAATACTCAGTAACTTTAGATAATTGGGCCATAGTGTTTCACTCCAGATAATACATTTCAGGAATAATATGATCAGACTGGAGAGCACCCAGAGGAGTACAACTCCATGGTATAAAGGTATGAGGTGACAGAATGATAGAGTTGTTTTTTTTTTGATAAAAACATTGACAGCACTCTAGTCTAACACATAGAACCTCTACTTTAACTCTCCTGGTTTGTTGTTTTAATCCTTTCTTTGAAGGCTTCTAATAAGGAGCAACCCACTCTCTTCCTTGCCATCTCATTGCACTTTTAGTGAGTCCTAATTCTAAAGAAGTTTTTTATTTTTATTTCTTTGTTTGGTTTTTATTTTGTATAGTCTAAATATGCCTCTTTGCAACTGACCTACATTGCTCCTAGTTCTGGGCTTTGGGGCCAGGCAGAAATCTCCACCTTGATGGTCTTTCAAGTAGTTGAAGGCAGCTATCAAGTTTATCTAGAATCTTCTCTTCTATGTCAGTCAAGAAATACGCATTAAGCCAGGCACTGTTCTGGAGAAACGAAGTCCTTCTTTCCAAGGAGCACAGAATCTAATGAGGGAGATAACCTGGAAACAAACTTTGTATAAACAAGTAATGGACAGGAAAAAATGGAAATAACCAACAAGCAGAAGGCACTGGAATTATCAAGGAGTAAGAAAGACTTCCTGTAGAAGGTGGGATTTTAGCTGGTACTTGGAAGGAAGCCAGGAAAACTAGGCAGCAGAGATCAGTGAAACAATTGATAAACATTTCTTTTTCTACAATGTTCCAAGCACTGGGGATAGTTTTGTATCCCACAACTGTTGGGGATACAAAAAGAGACACATGATAGACTGTCCACAAGGAGCTTACAATCTAATGAAGAAACAACATGCAAACACACATGCAAAGTAAGATATACATATGGAAAATAGGAAATATTTACAAGAGGAAAGGCACTAGAATTAAGAGAGAAATGGGAGAACATACCATGAGGGACAGTCAGTGAAAATGTTCATAACTGAAAGATGGAGTGTCTTGTTTGATGAACATCAAGAAAGTCAGTATCCAGGATTTCTCTGTGTGTATGTGTGTGAAATATCATGAAATACATGTTCATCACCATTATACTTGTTGATGAATGAAATAATGATGATGAGGACTAGCTGATGGAACACTTGAATTCTAGCACAGAGTAGACTTGTGGGGGGAAATGGGGTTAGGGTCATGATGACTGTATTTAGTTTGAATAGATTTGTAATTTCGAAAAAGACTATTAGACTTTTTACTGCTTGGCATGAAACTGCAAAACCAGTAGCAATAGAAAGAAGTGGCAAAGAGTTACATTTAGTCTTCATTCAGGAGAGAAAATTAACAAATATAGTGGGCTGTTTTCAGAAGGTAATATAGTCCCCCTGACTAGAGAGCTTCAAATAGAAGCTGGTTGACCACTTGAGATGATTCTTGTTCAAGTATAGTATAGACCTGACTCAGAGGCCCCCAACTCTTAGATTCTCAGATTCTATCATCCGATAGCAGAAACTTTATAAATTACATCTGTCTCCTGTCTCTATTCATCTTCAAGAGTGCTGAGTGAATTGTCCCTAGTGGGGAATCCTTTGAGTGGGCCGGCATTAGTGAGGCATGTTGACTCATGAGAGCATTCATTGCTAGAGGAGTATTTTCCAACAGTGTCTGTGTGAGCACTCGATGATAATTTCCCACATTTCTACTTAGGTTAGAAATGGATTCTGATTCCCATTGGAGCAACAAACCCACATCTTTAAACAAGATGACTAACTGGTGATTTCAGAAGTTAAATAATTATTCAATTCTGCTGCAAACATCGGTAACTTTGTATAAGCCTAAAAAATTGTTTCTGCAAAGAATTTATAATCAGAAGACTTGGATTCCAATTTAGACCCTTTCATCATCTGTCTGTATTATCTTGGGCAATAATTTAAATTCTCTTTTCTCATCTGTGATATGAGAGGGCTGAATTAAGTGATCAGAGAATCATAGACTCTTAGGAAGAAAACTTAGAGCCTTCTTCCCTGATTCTTACACATTTAGATGGACTCTTCTTTATAATATCCAACATGTAGTCATCTAGTCTTTACCTGAAGATATCTAGTGAGGGAGGAGCCACCAAATGATAGGAAATCCCATTCCATTTTTGGATAGCTCCTTAAATATGTATTATACATCAATATATTTATTTTTAAAAATATAACTGCTCTTCTACACTGACTTTTTGTTTTTACTCCCATATAACCCAGCTGTTGTAAGAAATAAGGATAGTCAAGCAAAACAAATGAGCACATTGGTCATGTCTGATTATATGCCCAATTTCATACCTCTATTCCATCATTTCTCTAATAAGAAGAAAGAAGCATGTTTCATTTGGTCTTTTTCCATGGTATCGGTTGTCTTCAAATTCCTCTTCCCAGATGTGTAAGATGGAGCAGCCCACCTGTCTTTTGGCTCAGTTGATACCCCAAAATGAATGTGTGTATGTGTATGTCTTTTTCTATCTATCTTTCTATCCATTCAAACATATAGTAATATGTCTGTATACACATATATGTATACATGCATATGTGAATGTGTTTGTACACACATATACACAATCTCGCCACCCCCTCCACCTTAAATCAAGTTTAAAATTTAGTCTTTATAACTTCAAATCATGACTCCTTCTTTGGAATTTTTAGTCTAAGAACAAATTTAATTATGTTTTCAACTGAAAGCCCCTCAAATACTTGAAAAGATTGTCTCTCTCATATCCCACCACACCCCCATCTCTTCTCCAGTAAAATACCTTTTTAGCCTCATGAGGCAAGTAATATAAATATTATTATTCCTACTTAGCCATTTTAGAAATGAAGAACCTGAGTCTTACAGAGGTAGCATGACTTGACCAGGATCATAAAGGTTGTATGTGGTAAAGAAATAGCTTTAGCTTGATCTTCTGATTTCTGTTCTAGAACCCTTTCCATAGTACTCCATGATGTAGTTACGCATATGCTAAAGAAATGTATGGTTTGAGTTCACTGTTCATTGTTGTCATTTCATAATTCTACTCTGTGCTTTTTCTGCTTTCAGAGTGACACATTTGCTGACTTTGATACAATGACCGACCGATTACTGGATGAGATCATTCAGCATATCCAGTTATATAATCTCTCCATTTCTCGAATCAGGTAAAAACAAACTGTAGTTAAAAAATATAAGAAGATGATTGAGACAGAATTTACTTATCATCGCCTGTTGGATAGACAAGTGGGGCTGATACTTAAATACATATTTGCTGAATGATTCAATTCAACAACTCAACATAAACATCTACTCTATGATACTGCACTAAGTGCTAGACATACATGGCTAGATTTGGTCGATGAGACACCCTAAGACTATCACAGTCTAATGGACTCGTATCATTTGTTTTTTCCAAACAGCTTCATTGGCCATTCCCTTGGCAACATCATCATCCGATCCGTATTGACTCGGCCTCGTTTTCGGTATTACCTCAGCAAGCTCCACACCTTCCTGTCTCTCTCTGGACCACACCTGGGGACCCTTTACAACAATAGTACTCTTGTTAGTACAGGTGAGCTCGCTCTTAGTAATATCCCTTTTGGGTTTGGTACCAACTCCATCACTTCTCTGTTAGGACCTTCAGTTCTCTTGTTTCCTTGGAATAGATTGCACTATCCCAGAGGATGACCTCATGATTCATACCTTGGACTGGATTCATGGACCAGATTCATGTCCTGCCTAGAATTCTTAATAAACAAATAAGTAAATAGATAGATAAATTTAAAACTTTTTTGGTATACAGGCCTTTCAGGCTTGCAAAGCACTTTACAAATATTGGCTCATTTGATCCTCACAAAAAACCTTGGCAGGAGGTGCTAATATTATCTCCATTTTACAGAGGAGGGAATAAACTGAATAACCGTGAACAAGTACTTATTGCTGCTAAGACTTCCCACTTCCAAAATGGATATGATAATATGTTACTACTTAACTTTCAGGATTCTTGCTTGGAATCTATTGCTGTGGATTAGATGGGTAGGTAGGTAGGTAGATAGATAGATAGATAGATGATAGATAGATAGATAGATGGATGGATAAATAGAAAGATAGCTAAATAGAAAGATAGATATTGCTTTTTACACAAACTTGTGTGTGTATATATATATAAGTATTATACATATACATGCACACATATATACATAGACAATATTCATGTATACAAGCATGAAGTCATGCACTTACATTCTGTATATGTGCACACAGTACATACTTTCAGCATGCACATGCATGCACATGCATGTCTGTACACATGTGTGTATATGCACATGTGCAATCTACCTGCATTCTGGCATGCATGTATGCACACCCACACACAAAACACATATACATATGCATTGCACACACATATCTATACACAGTGCACATTTATATATATATATATATATATATATATATATATACATGCAATGTGAGCATGCAGACAATGCAGGCACATATATGTACATAGGTGCATGTGTACAGTGCATGAATTTATGCATGAACAGATACCCACATATAAACATGTACATACAGATATGCAGATATATACTGACATACTAATGTGTGAATATATATACACACATATATAAAATTTGTTTCTATAGCTATCTGTGAGCATTATCCCTTTTCTTCATCATTAAAAATATCTATCACTCATATTTTTCCAAGCAATTTCATAAACTCTTCACAATTGCTCTAATACCCAGTATTTATTATAATACTATAAAGTTCCCAAAGTGCCCCATGTATTATTTTTTCATTTGATTTTATCACATTCACTATCTTATTGGCTCTCTTTAAAAGGATTTGGGTGGATATAACTGCAGTTTTATAACAATACATCAAACTCTTGAGAGGTTAGAAGATTTGGCTAAAGTTGGGAAGAGCTCAGAGGTATAACAGTTGGTAGATTCAGAGTAAAAAAAGAATAAAAAAAACCTATGTGCAAAGCCAGTCTCAGATGTTTATTCCCCTAGTACAAATTCTAGCTCCACAATCAGAGGAGGTTGTTTAAATCTTACCTTTGAAACTTATTACTTACTTGCCCTTACATATCTCTACACTTTAACACAGTGTTCTTGAGTTCCCTCATCTATAAAAAGATCAGACTAAAGATTCAAAGGCTCCTTCCAACTCTAGATTTACGATCCTAGCAAGCTTTCCATTTGTCTTCTACTCCTCCAAAGCAAGATGAGAACCTCCAAACACAAATGCTATTTCCAATGTCCCTCACCTCTTCTGTTGTGAGTAAAACCATGGAAAATGTAGAGATAATGGATTCTTTAACTTGTCTTTGTTTTGCTAGGTTTGTGGCTCATGCAAAAGCTGAAGAAATCTGGATCCCTTTTACAGCTGACCTTCAGGGACAACACAGATTTGCGCAAATGTTTTCTGTACCAACTGAGCCAAAAGACAGGTGGGCTGCTCTTTTATACATGTTTAGAGAGAGAAATTAGAAGAGAGCTGAAACCATAGAAATGAAGCCAAATGAAATATGCCTTATGTTTCTCATTATAATGAATGAATTAATGAAAAGCATCTAATAAGTCTTTTGTGATAAAAAAAAAGGTGGGAAGGGAACAAGCATTTCTTTAGTACCTGCTATGTTTTAGGCATTTATACTAAGCACTTTACAAATATTTAACTTTACAAGTGTTTGCTAAGCACTAATTCTCAAGGCGCTTACATTCTAATACAGTGAGACACACACATATAAAGGAGCGGTAGACAGGGTATAAGCAAATGGTAAAACTAGGGTTTAGTTTTGAGAAGTCCCAGGTGAATAGAGCCAAAAGGAAGTTAGCTGAGATACCATTTGCAGCAGTAATGACAATATTAAGATAATTAAAATTCCAGAGCTAGAAAGTATAAATATGCTGAAGTAAAGAGATAGGCTCTATGCAGGAAGAGGATGACTAGAGTGGAATGTGAAGCAAGGGCCCCAGATGGAGAGTTCCACAGATGAGAAGTTTTATTTTCCAATACAGGAGGTCTTTGATTTAGAGCATATTATAGTAGCATATACCAGAGTGGCTGGCAAAAATATGGCTAGGGTGGAAATGACCAGAGTTGAAACATCTTGTAGTAAAGTATAATACCAGAAAAAATTAACTGCCAACCCAACAGTCTTCTAGGAAGTCTTCCTTGATTCTTTTGTTGTTCAGTCATTTTCAGTCATGTCCAACATGGCCCCATTTGAGTTTTTCTTGGTAAAAATATTGGAGTGGTGTGCCATTTCCTTTTTCTAGTTAATTTTACAGTTAAGGAAACTGTGGCAAAGAAGCTTAAGTGACTTGCCCAGAGTCACACTGGGATCTGGCTTTTTACTCAAGTCTTTTATATTTATATTTATACACCCCAGTCTTCACAAAACACATTTTGGTAAACCTCTCTAAAGGATTTAAGTTTTATTTTATAAGAGGCAGATAAGGGGCTATTGGATAGATGCCCTGAGTTAAAATCTAGCAATAAGCACCTTCTAACTGAGTGACCCTGCATAAGTAAGTCTCTTAAGTTCTATATGCCTCAGTTTCCTCATATGTAAAATGGAGATAATGCTAGTGTTGTTTGGGGATCAAATGAGTTTTTATAAATAACACTTATCACTGTGTTTAGAAAAGTATAGGAGCAAAATAAATATTAGCTATTAGCAGTATTAGTGTGAAATGAAGAAAATAAAAGCTCTTCC
Source organism: Gracilinanus agilis (assembly GCF_016433145.1). Lineage (NCBI taxonomy): Eukaryota > Metazoa > Chordata > Mammalia > Didelphimorphia > Didelphidae > Gracilinanus > Gracilinanus agilis. The sequence continues at coordinate 691,576,535 of NC_058130.1, read as the reverse complement.
TTTTTTAAAGTATAAAACTTTAATTGAAAGAAAAGGGGAGCTCCAGCAGCCTGAAACTGAGTAGCCTCTCTGACTTTGTTTTCTCCTAAGCGCAGGATTGGTCCTTACATAGACCAATCCTGTGCCCGGAAATAGGGGTGTGTGTGTGTGTGTGTGTGTGTGTGTGTGTGTGTGTGTGTGTGTGTGTGTGTGTGTGTCCTCCCTAGCACAGGATTGGTCCAATTAAAGGCCAATCCCACACCAGGAAGTAGGAAGGAGGGGCCCCTGGGGCACCCTGGGGGATGCAGTTCTCTGACTACAACATTTTAAAACCTGCAAGTATTAGTACAGTCGCCTATGTTAACTTTTGTTTTCCACTACTGTCCTTTTTTTTCTTTTTTTAACCCTTACCTTCAGTTTTAGAATCAATATTGTGTATTGGTTTCAAGGGAAAAGAAAGGTAAGGGCTAGGTAATGGGGGTTAACTGACTTGCCCAAGTATCTGAGGTCAAATTTGAACCTGTGACCTTCTGACTCTAAGACTGGCTCTCAATTCACTGAGCTGTTTCTCTCCCCTACTCTCTCTCTCCCCAACTATCTTTTAACTGAACATAATAATGCAACTTAGTAATAATTAATCTCTCTCCCTGTACCTGGCACAATATATAAGAGAGTGCCCCAAAAAGATGCCTTTCCAGGTTGCCCAATGGAGAGAGGAATTCTGAAAGATGCCAGCGGGGTTATTCTCCTTTCCCTCTTTTTTCTGCCATCGCAACACAGGAATCCTTTAGGACAGGGTGACGTGTGAGGCTACAAAATGCACCCTTCTCTATGAGGACTGCTCCTGTGATAGCGAACAAAGCTGACCCTTTAGGTTGCTGGGTATTCTCTCTCTCACCATATTGCAAATAACTTAGAGACCAATGAGGACTCTTTCCCCCTCAGATGTCCGAAGTCCTCCTATGTGAAAATGACCTCACATACATATCCCAGGGCATAATTCTCCGTTTGTCACAGTGGAACAACAAACATTTAATCACACCAACACTGTTTTTGTAATCCAGAAAATGAACAAATATATGAAATTTTTAATCTTTCCTTATTAAAAAAAAGATATTCTTTCTCTTTTGTTCTAGGCCTTCAGTATTTTAAAAATGTTGTATTGGTTGCTTCTCCTCAAGACCGCTATGTGCCATTTCATTCAGCAAGAATTGAAATGTGTAAAATGGCTCTCAAGGACAGGCATACAGGTAGGTCATGTTCTACAATACTGTCAGCCGTGCTTGTTTTGAAGCTAAAAGTCTGTTCAACAAAAATGATTCTAGTTTCTTGCCCTGGAACCTTCAGCTGGCACTACAAGGCCTTATGTAAGGGAACAAATGACTAACTTTCACACTAGATGTGTAAAACAAACAGCTTTATCCACCAATGTTCTACATTTTCACTTGTGATACTCACAACTCACAAAAAATTTCTTTAGCTTTTAAGATTTCCATAAACCTCTCTGAATCACTGAATGTCAAAAATCTCAGAGGATAAGGTTTGCAGTTGGATCCAAAAGCAGTGGAATATTTTATGGGAAGGGTTTAATTTACAACAAACAACGTTCCACCCATCATCAAAAGAAGCTTTTATTATTAAGTGCTTCCTAAGAGGGAAGTACAGTGCAAGGCACCAGGGATTCAAATAAAAAGAATAAACAATCCCTATTTGCAAAGAGCTCACATTCTTAAATTGACTTGCATCTAAGATAGATAAACAGGTGGGGGGGGAGTGAACAACTATGTAGTAATAAATAATAATTAATGATCAGTCAGATTTTATCCTGATATCCACAAAATGGAGATAGGACAAAGGAATGGCCTCAGCCATACAGGGTGGCTCTCCTAAGTAAGGGAGATTTAAAAAAAAAACATTCATGGGCAAGAAGTTTGTGTAATGAAAGATTGTGAAGGGAATATACACCAGTTAAATCATGGGTCCGTCCATTTGATTGTTAAAGTATAGATAAGGAGTTAAAAGATTACATAATATAACCATTCCTTTTACAGACAAAGCCATGACCACAGGAAGTCTAGTGGCATATTTTAAATCACAAGAAGGACTGGGATTTGAACTCAGGTCCTCTGATTTCAAGTCCAGTGTATTTCTAGTACATTAGGCTATCTCTCTGTGATAGAGGGTATTGCATCTTTAGCAGTAATGTAGTCTATTGCTTTATGAGCTCCTTTCTTAAAAAAATGACAAATGGTCCTCTTTTCTACACTGATATTCTTTAGCATTTTGAGCCTGACCATTGACTTGTTTCATTCTAACTTTTAAAGGAGCCTAGAAAAATGCCTGACATATAGTAGATGCTTCATATGTGCTTGGTGGCCAGTTGATGGATTTACTGAAGAAATGGGCCCTGTGTCCAAATTCAATACATCTAGGGTACTAGAATAAGAAATTGAATAGAACTAAGACAATATTTTCCAGAATAACAGTAATATTTTAACGATAACCAACTCTGAAAAACTTAGCTATTATTTTTTTTAAACCCTTACCTTCTGTCTTAGAAACAATACTGTGTATTGGTTCCAAGGCAGAAGAGTGGTAAGGACTAGGCAGTGGTAGTTAAGTGACTTGCCCAGGGTCACACAGCTAGGAAATACCTGAGGCCAGATTTGAATCTATGACCTCCTGTCTCTAGGTCTGGCTCTCAATCCACTGAGCTACCCAGCTGTCCTCTAAAACTTAGCTATTCTGATCAATACAGTGATCCATAGCAGTTCCAAAGGGATCATAATGAAAAATGCTATTTACCTCCAGAGTGTGTATATATATATATATATATATATATATATATATACTGTTGTGTGGAGATGCGAAGCATGGAATTCCTGCAAAGGTACAGGGATAGCCTCACCCAGAATTCCAGGGGACCCCCCTGGAGAACTTTGGGTGAGGGGCAGTTGAGAAGGGTTGGAGACAGTTAATTTGTGGGAGTGGATGTGAGCAGACACTCTGCTTGCTACTCCTGACTGGGGGTTTCTCCTGAGGTGGCCATTGTAGCATAAGCTAGTGATTTCTACTCATAGGGTTAGCCTGTTTGTTATTACTATTCTTCATTAATATAATTATACAATTACTTAGTGATTAGAGAGTAAGATATTTATCAATAGCAAGAGAGCCAGTTTTAGTTAAGTGCTTCATCCCTCCAGTGAGGAGGGGGGGAAGGGCGGCATCAATTTAACAGTTCAGGGTTTCCTCTCATTATCCTAAAACCCTCATTTACCCTTTCTAGTTTTCTTTGTTATTATAATATTAATATAACCTTTACCTTCAAATCTGTGCCTGATAATTATTTGGGAAGATACTCACAACTCAGTCTGTACATTTAGTTTGAATCCTGTTGGCTGCCAGTTTAAGAAGATCTCCTCTGTCCTCAACTGTTAGATAACTAATTTCTATATACTCATCATACTGACCTGTGAGGAATATAAATTTAAGAAAAGGAACATCAATTGAGGTTTCAGCCATAACTGAAACTTACCAGAAGAATCCTATTCCAGTCTTCATTACCAACTGAAGCAGAAGCAGTTAGAGGGGGAGGGGTTTGAGAGCCAGGAGAGTTTAGCCCCCTCCTTTCCTCACTGTAGCCTGTCAATCTCTGGCTCTTGACTTAAAGCTCTATTTGGCCCTGACACATTTATCTGCTTCTCCAAACTATCTGTTATTATCATCATAACAATACACACACACACACACACACACACACACACACACACATATATATATATATATATACATATACATATATATATATATATACACATACATATTTCTTGCCATTTCAGTGTGTTGCAGATGGGGTAGAGAGATATTTTGAAACTAAAAATAAAAAACTATTTCTAATTAAAATATTTTAAAAGAAATGTACTTTGCAGAAGGGTTATAAATTCCTATACACACACACACATATAAATATGTTTGATGGCTATATATGTATATTTATATATTTTTCCCCCAGAAAAGCACATTTTTTATCATTCAGAGCCATAATTAAGTCATATGTTTCCAAATACCTCACCTTAAGAACATAATAAAATTAAGAACATGCTCAGTAGGTGTGGGAGATCCTCATACAGTTGGAAATGGGAGTGAGGAGGAACTCAAATCCGTATTTCATAGCCAATGGATCTTTTTTTTTAACTGCTCTTGGCCCTTCTGTAAATAAGCTTTCCGAACAAAGTAAGTAGGAGATGGATAGACAAGGAATCTAAGTGTCCAGATTGCTGCCATACTCTGAAATTCAGGGAAGGACAGCTGTCTTAAACATTTCTAACCTGAACTCAACTGCCATCAGACTCCTCAAAATACCATAAAAACCCAGAACACTATATTTTAATATAATTACTTTCCTTTATAATCCTGACTATTCTTTGGTGCATTAAAGAAATCATTGACTAAGCATTGTAAGCCAGTTCATGACAAAAAGGTTTAAGAGTTTCTCAAGAATTATTGATCTGAAATATGCTAAAAAGTTGACCAGAATATTTTTAGTCCACTTAGAAAATTGATCAGAGTTACTATTATATTGTGAATAACTTCTTCTTCTTCTCTGTAATTTTTCAGGGCCAGTTTATGTTGAAATGATCAACAACCTTCTCCAGCCTCTGATTGAGGCCAAGGATTGCACTGTAATTCGACACAACGTGTTCCACGCTCTGCCCAACACTGCCAATGCCCTGATCGGCCGAGCTGCCCACATAGCTGTGCTCGATTCTGAACTGTTCCTGGAGAAATTTTTCCTGGTTGCGGGGCTCAACTACTTCAAATAATGGACTTAGGGGAATCAGTTGGGCCCCTGAGTAACACCTCAAAAAGCAAAGAGTGCACTTTTTTCAGTATCATCGTGACCCTTAGCTGAAACATACAGCTTTTTAGACTTGGGAGGCCCATGCCAAACATTGAGATAGGAGCACCATTTGCATTTTAAATAGAGAATGGAAAAGAGTTAGCCTTATGGGGGATGATTAGAAATAATGAAGCCGCTCCTATCTTGGTTTAGGAAAGCCAAGAAAACTGTCATTTACCAAATTATAGGTTGTCATTAGTCTGGGGACAGGAACAAGAAGAAAAACAAACAAGTATTGGGAGAGAGGTGATAGGACCAGTGTCATAATCTCAATAGTATAGAACAATGGCTTTCTCCCCCATTTAACTTGATTTGTCCAAAGCATTACCAGCTTGAGTGTTTGTGGGTTGATACAAGTGCATAGAAACATTTCAGAACTCAGGTTAAAACTTCTTTTATGTGTGTGTAGAACTGGAGAATATTTATGTGCAAAGAATCCTTTATAAATTCTTTTGTGCCATCTCTGTTTAAAAAAATGTGATCTCCATTCCATCATTCTTTTTCACTTTTTCTCAATGTGGTTAAATGGGGTATTCTTCATAAAACCTTTTTTTTTTTTCTTTTTGGTGGTGGGGGGTTGGAACATGAGGGAGGGAGAGAGCTTTACGGTATTTCATCCTAATCCATAATCCTAAGTACTCTGAAAACAAATTACCCATGAAGAATATATTAGGCCAGATGGTCCAGGTACCATATTTCTGGATCCCTACTTAAATTGCTGATCTAATCCATTTTTTTGGCATTGGTAATGTTGACATCTTTGTTTTCAGGCAATATAATTTACTTACAAGAAACTGGAATTACTGAACTTAAAGAAGAACTTACTGTACATAGATTTGATGCATCGTTGATATCATTCAAAGAAATGCCAACTTACCACCTAATGCCATTGGGGGGAAATGAAAACCAAGAAGGAAGAGAACTAAAATTGCCAACTATTCCTTCTTCATAAGGAAACAAAGGCATCCAAATTGAGGGTGAAAAACTGAACCCCAATCTAAGCGCAAGGAGCACATGCCCTCTATATTTTAACTGCAGTGTCATTTTGCCTTTAGAAAAATACTAAAAACTCATTCAGATAACAACAGAGAAGGTGATGGCAAAATGGCAAGGTGATTTCAGAATAGATAGATAAGGAGCAATCGGTTGGGAATGAGGAGACCCAGGTTCAAATCCCAGTTCCACTACTTATTAGCTGTGTGATTATAGGTAAGTCACTCAACCTCTGTGAGCTTTAGCTTCCTTGTCTTTCAATAAGGACTTGGACCTCTAAGTTAGTTGCCATCTCTAATAAGCCTTTGAAGATAGGGGCTATTTCTATGTGACTTAAAAGATAATTTATAAGTGACTTGAGAAAGAACATTTCAAACATCATATATGATCTAGACTAATTTCAACTAAAGAATTGAGAATATATTGAATACTGGCTGAATGTATGTTGTTGTTGTTTTTTTTAAATTAAGTGGAAGCGATTTAAAAGTCCATGACATAGAATATTTCCTTTGAAAGCCTATGGAGAATAATGGCTTCATACTTTTACCCTGCCAGAATCCCATTCACCAAAAGTGAAAAAATTTCTTCAAGAAAATTTAGTGAGGCTAAGCTCCAAGTACCCAAATTACAAAAAAATACTGGTATACTGTTTCTTTCGAATGTTTTGAAAAACAAAACATGGACAGAGCTAGTAAAGAGAAAATATTGGCTCAGGAAACATGAGTACTTCTTTGGAGACTCTTTTTAAAATGACACACAGAGACTTGGTTTTTAAAGATCATTTTTTTAAAACCCCTACCTTCCGTCTTAGAGCCAATACTGTGTATTGACTTCAAGGCAGAAGAGTAGTAAGGGCTAGGCAGTGGGGGTTAAGTGACTTGCCCAGGGTCACACAGCTGGGAAGTGTCTGAGGCCAGATTTGAACCTAGGACCTCCCATCTCTAGACCTGGCTCTCAATCCACTGAGCCACCCAGCTGCCCCCTTAAAAGATCATCAAAACATTCATGGGGTCAATGTTTAGATTATTATATATTTTTTTTTAAATAGGGGCCAGAGGTATGGTGAAAGAAAAGGCAACCACCCCAAAACTGAGTTAGTTTTAGCTCAGAGATACTTCTTCTGAGTTGTGTTCCATTAACCCCACAGAAGTGAGTAGTTATAAAAAAATAAATTATAGAGCTTGAAGTAACTATAGAAAATAGAATGTTAAGGCTGAAAAGGACCCCAGTACATATATGTTATGGATTAAAGGGTCCTTAGAATTTAACGTATTAAAATAAAACGTCACAGCTGATAGAGTTTTGGGGAGCATATGTTTCAGTCCTCTAATTTGAGAGATGAAGAAATTGAGGCTCGTAAGGGTTAAGTGACATCCAGGTATGCACAGATAATAAGTTCCAGAGCCAGAACTTCCTTTGAATTTACTCCTGGCTACATATCGTCAGAAGGTCTAAAGTTGATTACAAGCCAATAATCATCTCCCTCGTGATCAGTTCAATCTCTGGCTCTCTTTCTTTCTAGAAGATAATGTCTGCGAGGCTCAGTGGAGTCATGTTCTCTCTGAATGTCCAGCACTATGGATTTTATGATGCATGTTCACCCCAGGAGAAGGGCTCACACTTGATAACAGTGTCCCCATCTTGGCCGAATGCATTCTTTCCCGTGAACACATCAGTCTTGCCATTGCATGTCTATGAACCTGTCTGTGAAATGTGTCAATGTGTGATCATTCGAAGGCCCTCAGAGCCAGTGGCTAGAAAGCCTTCATGAATCCAAGTATTGTCCATTTAAAGAATAAGATTTTTTTAAAAGAAAAATCTATGTGCTGCCTAAACCAACTGATAAAAATACCGGCAATAATAAATAGTTCAGCAATGTGATGATTTGAGACCCCCCAGCGCCTCTTTTCCCCTGGGGATGGCTGTCTTTGTTTGTAAAGACACCGTTATTGTAAAGCTTCGCTGACTTAGGAGTAGACATTGCACTCATGTAGAAAACACATGCTAATTTTTAAAGCAGAGTGTGTGCATCGTCAAATGAGGAATTCAAGGTAGTTCCATTTGGAAAGACTTTGTATCTTTTTCTTAACACATATGCATATATACACATATGTCTGTATAAATATACAAGTATATATTCTATACATATACAAGTATGTATATGTATATATTCTAGATGGATATGAATAGGAAAAAAAACCCTGGATTTGGAGTAAGAACTTTAGAACACTTGACTTTGCATCTTGGCTGTACTTGTTAATGACATGAATGAACATTAGCAGAACTAATTCAGAAAATCAGTTCACCTCTCTAGGCCTCTGTTTCCTCATCTGTAATGTTAATTAAGTTATGCTAAATGGTAGTATCAACACTAAATCTTATGATTTTATATAATCTGCTGTGATTCGAATGTAGACTTTCCCTGGAATGTGGGCCCTCTCTTTAAAACAAGATCTCTTAAAAAGAAAAACAATATAGTCTATGTATGTGTGAGACAGACAGACCGCCAGAGACAGAGGAGAGACAGATAAGAAATATAAAGGGGGGGAAGGCAATGTCTATTTTTAGTGAAAATAGAGACTAGTTTTACTCATAGTAATTGGAATTATTACTGTTTATGTGCAGCACAGTTGCACCTAACATACACTGCCGAATACAAAATGTTGCAGTTATTTGCTGGAAATTTTTAAAAACTGCACTGAAGAGGAAGACATAGGATAACTTTTGTTAAATTTTTGTGGGGCGTCCATGACTGAAAGAAAGTGAAACCATTTTTTTAATTGATACTCCTATACAATATTTGATTGGATTCTACTTAATTATGGAAAGACATTAGGTGATAAAGCAATAGAATTTAGCTTTGTAAGGTAATTTATAGTTTCTCTAGTACAATACCTGGGCCAGCTAGTTGGGTGCAGTTGACAAGAGTACTGAATCTGAAGTCAGAAAGACATCTTCATGGTTTGAGTTTGACCTCAGACATTTATTGCTCTGTAACTCTGGGCAAGTCTCTTAACCCTTTCTCTATTTTCTCCTCTATTAATGGACAAGGAAGTTGCAAAGTACTCCTACATCTTTTCCAAGAAAACCTAAAATAGTCAAACATAACTGGAAAACAACTGAAAACAACAATAACAACAGTGCAACACTCTCATTTTATAGATGAAAAAGCAGAGGTCCAGAAAAGATGAAGGTGACTTGCCCCAAATTTGAAGGTCTAGAATCCAAGGCTGTATATTTTCCTTTCTACCTTGACATATTCACACGATGAGGATAATAATTTAGCAAACATTTACCCACTGTGAATGACACTAGATTAAATCATGTAATTTAAGAATTATAAGTGACCATCCAGCATAAAATGTTGGAAAATAGAACATAAAAATATAGAGCTGCAAGGGATAATCAGGATTATCTAGTCCAATGTTCTCATACATACGCCGAGATGGGGGTTGAGGGATGGGGAATCAATCAGTTACACCATGAGTTGTGGAGTCAGGACTAAAATCAAGTTCTCCCAATTACTGGGTTTCAGGGTTTTTTCATTATTTTGCAATTCTACTCCATACAATATTGATCTTGTTTTTAAAAGAACAATTTATACAGCTAAATGTTTTCTTTTTTTTTTCTTTCAAGTCCTCTGGGTAATTCTATCACCAAAGGGAAGGCAATAGTTATTCCAAAAAGGCCAGCGATATATACATTGAAAGTTGTCTCAACACCCAAATTGTAAGATATTCAAGAAAATAAGTCATATTAACCTTTATAGTATTAACTGATTTTGAAGCAAACACAATTTCCAAATTCAGTCATGCAACATATTCACTACATTTTTTCACTACATTTTTTCCCTTGCTCCAAAAATGATAACACAGTAGCCAGAAGGAAAAATGAAATCTTACATTCCAGAAGTCCCTACCCTGGGGCAAGGGGTCCTAATCATCTATCCATGGTTATCAGGAATATCTTAAAATATCATGAAACATCTTGAGATACCATGAAATCTTTCAGGGGATCTATGAACTTGAACAGGGAAAAATAACTTGATTTCCATTATAATCCTGTATTATTTTAAAATTAGAAACATTAAAATCATTATTCTCAAAAAAAAGGTCCATAGACTTCACCAGAGAGCCAAAGGTTGGGTTTATGATACTAAAGTACATACAAACTAATTATCTAGTTCATCCTTTGGTTTTACAGGTGAATAAACCAAGGGCCAAATAAATGCAATGACTTGTCCTTGTATTCATAGCACAGTTAGGATTCATACCAAAAAAAAAATCCTGGCTTTATGTCTAATGCTTCTTCCAGTATGCTCTCAACAAAGGATGAAGATTTTTCCACACATGAGAAGAATTAAAATAATATACTCCAGTCCAAAGAGAGTCCCAAGTATGTACTGAGTACTGGATGGCAGAGACTACTTACAAGATGGAATCACTCATTTGACCGAATTGTTTAAGAATAACTCATTTTCATATGGGTTGGGATGAAATAGAAACACATTAAATCATTACTGTGGGTCAAACACTGAACTAACCTTTGAGAAATCAAATAGAAAAATGGGACAGTCCCTTTTGTTGAAACATATATTCTAATTGGAGACAGAACATAAGCAAATGGTCAACTAGACCACAATCTAGAGGGTGTTATTTCAGTTAAGATGATAAGACCTAAAAAAAAAAAAAAAAAAAAAAAAAAAAAGTTAAGACCTAATGGTTTTTAGGGCTCAATGTCAAGGAAGATGATAAAGATCTGGTGGTCCTCCATCTTAACACAGGGAGTGAAATAGATAACCCTTTGCTCATTGAAACCAGCTGAGCTGTCACATTCCCCCTGAAGCTAAAGCCCTGTAAGATGCTAGACCCACACCATTGGGAAGAGAAGACAATGGTGGTATCTGAGAAGGAATCAGACTAGGGTATTGGGGAAGTTCTCTCACACCAGCCTCATGCATTAGCTCTCCAGAAAGGCTTGGTATCCTGGTACTGATGAGGTGCTTACCTCATGATGCCTTGAAGAAGGTACCAGAAGAATCATTATCCCAGTTCTCCTGAAGAGGAAAATCTCAGAGAGTTAGTTACTACTGCCACTATACCTTCCAAATCCTATACAACACATTAATTAGTATGGAAAGAAAGATTCAAATCCAATTTTCCTGACTCCAAATACTAGGGTTCTTATTAAATAAATTTCTACCTCATATTATCAGGTTGTCAAGCTCATTCAGTTCAGTTCAATCCAATGAATATCTTTTAATAGACCCAGCACTATTTCAGATGCTATAAATAAAAACAAAACCAAAAACAGAGCCACTGAGGACATTACATTCAACTAGACCCCTTGAGACACCATGTGGTGTTACAGAATCTCTAAGGTTGGGGAAAAAATCTCATCTGGACTGACATCCCTGAACATGAATCTCCTCAAAGAAAGACCCAACAAGTAGTTATCCAGTATCTGAAGACTTGAAGTGAGAGACATCCCACTACTTCCTTAGTGAGCCCATTCTGCCTTTGGGTAGTTTTCAGTTTTAGGAATTTTCCCCTTACATATAAGCCTAAATTTATCTATTTTTATATTCTAACCATTGTTCCTTATTCTACATTCTAAAACCAAATTTTTTTAAATCTAATTTCTTTTTAAAATTTTGATTTAGATATATGAAGAAAACTTCTATAGCCTCATTGAATCTTTTCCAGGATAATTCACTAATTCCAAATGATTTTCAAAGTCCCTTCATTATCCTGCTAGCACTCTTCTCAATGCTCACTAGTTTTCAGTGTTCTCAGTGTATGATCATTAAGATGATAGCGTAATATCATAGTGAGGCAAAGTCTACCACCAAGGAGTTAGGCTCCTCCTGTTGTTCTCTCTACTTAAAAAACAAAATTAACCCTTACTTTTTGTCCTACTAACAACTGTATGACAAAAGGACAAGGGCTACTAGGCATATGGGTTAAGCAACTTGCCCAGGGTCATGCAGGTTGGAAACATCTAAGGCCAGATTTGAACCCAGGAGTTCCTGATTTCGGGCTTGAGTCTCTATCCACTGTGCCACCTAGATGCCCCACTCTCCCTAAGCCTTAAAGTCTGGATGGAACAAAAAATATCAGTTGCTTTTGCAGGCAGTGAATTCCTCATCACCACAGGTCTTCAAGTAAAGTCTGAATCATCTTTTATAACTACTGTAGAAAGGATTTATGCTTTCAAAAGGAATTATGTAAGATGATCTCTGAGGTCCCTTACAACTTTTAAAATTCCATTCTATTCTATGAAATTGTAGAAAGAAGAGGAAGTAGGGCTTTTATAAGGATTTACTGAGGAAGTTGATGATTGAATGACTAAACTTGGATACCTTTTAATACCATTGAGTGAATACTTTAATACAATTGAGTGAAGAGTAACACATTTAAACTATAGGATGCTGGGTTTTGAATGAAATGGAAATCACATAAGTTCCAAATATAGAATCACAGAATTTCAAAAGCAGAATGAGTTTCAGCATATATCACATCAAATCCACATCTAATAAAAGAATTCTATCTTATGCTTCCCAAATAATCTTCCATCTTTGGTTTGAATATATCAAATAACGGAAACCCACTACCTCCAAAGGAAATTCATCCCATTCTTAGAAAGTATTTCATTAAATTATCTAAATGAACCTTTTTTATGAATTTTAAACATTGCTCCTGATTTTGTCCTTGGGAATCAAACAAAAAAATCGAATATTCCTTCTGTTGACAGTCCTTCAAAACCCTGAAGAAAGCTATCATGTCTCCCTAATTAAGATACTCTTTTTTTCCCCACAGCTAAAAAACTAAATGACTCTAGTTCTTTTGAATAATTCTAATTTAATGTGATCTTAATGTCTTTCACCATTCTGGCTGCCTATAGATATATTTCAGTTTATTAGTGGTCTTTACATACATACATATATGCATATTTATGTATGCATGTATGTATTAGATTTAGATAATGTCTAAGAGGCACCTATGTTGCATAGTGGATATTGCACAATTTCAGGAAGAACTGTGTTAAAATCATTTCCAAGCTATGTATCATGCATTAAATTTTCTGTACCTCAGTTTCTTCAACTATAAAATGATGATAATAAGAGAAATCATCTCACAGGATTGTTATGAGAATAACCCAAGATAATATTTGTAATACATTTATCAGTGGCTGACATTAGGGTAGGTTCTCTATAAATGCTTGTTCCTTCTCTCCCCCACCAGCCATGATTGGTGCTCAAAATCAAAGGTATGAATGAAAAAATGAAACTACCCTTCAAGGTATATACATGTATCCATTTATACAAAAAACAGTAATAACAAAAGTTTCAGTCAATCAATACTGATAATATAAACTGAGAGGAAAAGGGAGAACAATGGAAACATTGGAAGAAACCTGGAGATTGAAATCTTCCTTCCAGCTCTAATCATCACTGACTGCTCAATCATTATTTAGTGTGTGAAAATTGGCAAACTTGGCCATATAACTTCCTTTCTTTTAATCACAGTATCCTTATCTGCAAAATGAAAACTAATTAGATGTCCTTTAAGGTTCGTTCCAGCCTTAAATCTATGATCCTGAGATCCACTCAGAAGAAACAAAGAAACAAAAAACAATTAATTTTTATCTCATACTCAAAGAGCCAAGCCAACCATCATGAGGTTAGCATTTTCCCATGTAGTATTATGAAGAAGGCAGTAATGTCTAATTTTTAGAATCCTATAAATATGAGTTATCATTGTTAAACATAAACATTTTTTTAGAACAACTCAAAGATCATTTGGAGGAGCCTTTTTAACCAAAAGATCACTTGGAGGAAGCTTTTCAATCCTCAGATCACCAAGAGAGAACTTTTAACCTTATCACCCCTTCATCATAGTTTGAACTGGGACTTCTTTTTTTTTTTTTGTCTTTGTTTTTGTTTTTTGCCAAGAGAAATGGGCAAAGGGTATTGATTAGATCAGTGTGTGGAAGATAATGATAATTTTTTACTATAAAGAAAAATCTTCTTAACAATCTTAGCTATCCAAAACAAAATGACCTGCCTCAGATGATAATGATTTCTCTATCACTAAAAGACCTCAAAGGGGAAGCTAGAAATTATCTTTTCTATTTATAGATTAGACATTATAGGCTCAGATAGATTCCATCTTTGATATTTCTCTCTCTATAGATATATGTGCAAATATATGAGTATGAGTATGTGTATGTGTGTATATATTATTTATGATATATACATATGTATGTACTCATTAACAATTCTGAATACTAATATTTCCTTTCTTTAATGTGTGAATTAAGTGAGAAATTCACCCATGAATGATACCTGACCATTCCCACTTAAAGGTAAAGGTTTTAATAGATATTGGCTAAAATTCCTTAGGATTAATTGATTGTTGGCAGCTTTCCACCTAATTATCTATGTCAAAGAATAAGGCTTCACAACTAAAGTTTTTTGAAACATCTCTGCTTCAGAGACCTCTCTGGGCTAGAGAACAAACATTAAAGAGATAACTTTGTCTCTACTTTGATTTGGAAGACTCCATCATGATGTAAAACTCCATTTTTTTTTGTTCCAATGAATGAAATTAAAGAGAGTCATATAACAACTTTTTTTTCTTTACTTTATATGGAAAAGGTCCAAATGGCAGAACTAGTATCCTTTTAGGGAAGATGTAAGTGGACAGACTTCTGGAATAATAAGGGATTTCCTAATTAGAACTGTCAAAATGATGAAATGGACTTCCTTGTGAAGAAATGAGAGCTCTTCAAGTGCAGACAGTATGATCAATTTGCAGGAATGTCATAGAAAAATGCTTGATTCACATAGGGAATTGGTCTCCATGATCTTAGAAGTTATTTCCAGCTATGAGACGTTATGATTTCATCATTTAGTGGCCTGTTAATAATATTTTATTTTTCTTCTGGATAGCTCCTTTGATATTTCAAAGAACCCAGAGTGCCAAGGAATGACCTCATTGAAATAGATTTAAACAATTAATCCCAGATCAATAGTGCAGACAAAAAGACAATTTTTATTTCTTGGATGACATCAGCTTATCTTTCCCAGTCACCAAATTACTTCCATAATCAAGGGCATAATTAATAAATGGGGATGGATGAGAGCTAAAGAAAAGAAAACTGCCTATGACATCAGCAACAAGAGATCATATAGACTCTTTTTTAAAAACAGGAATCAATTTAGAGCTTGCCAGGAACTTGGAGATCACTTAATTCTATTTCCTCCTTGTATAAATGAAGAAAGTGCAGTTCAGATAGGCTCATTGACTCATTCAGAATTTTTAAGCAGCGAAGCCAAGGTTTGGACCCAGATCTTCAGCATCTAAATCCATCTCTCCTTTCCTCTTCTATAATATGCTTCTTTCTTATCTTCTCTGAGAGAACTCATTAACACAAAATAGTTCATTATACTTTTGGACAACAATGATTTCTAAATGTTTCATCCCTATTAATTGAAATTTACCTCCTTTTTACATACCCTTTTGTTCTGGTTCTAATTATTCCTAGTTCTATTCTTTTGGGGTGAGTAGAATAAACCCAATCCCTATTCTGCTTGGTTTTTCAAAAATGATCACTATTTAATAGCATGTTCTACTAGAGTGAAGAACATGCTCCTGACTTTTGTAACTTCTTTGTTAACATACACACACACAAACATATACACACATAATTTCCAGCTATATAAGAAACCAGTGAAAATTTAAAACCTTAGTCTAGGGAATCAATGCCATAAAAAAAAATACTATCATGTTTTGTTTTGTTTTTTAATGTAGATTATGTGGCACCAAAGTCATCAGTGAATTACAACTGAATCTACTGAATTTCATGTGAAATTTGCCCACATATATATTTCATAAGAAGAGTCAGTATTCTCACACAATTAGTCCTTACACATGTAGAAAATGGAAAAAGCAGGGGTCAAAAGAATAGGATTAAATTATCTCTGATAGATTAGCTTAAATCACTTGACATTTCATTCTTCAATTTCTTTGTGATGAAAAATGAGAATAACAACACATATTTACTACCTCAAAATGATGTGAGGATCAATGGAGATACCATGGAATTCTGAACTATTGTTCTTATTAAGATGATATGTTAGCTGTTGTAATTCTAACATTCTATAACTGTGTTTAAATGTTCTTAGGTCCCTTTTAACTCTCACATTCTATAATTAATATTCTAATTTATATGTATATACAATTATAAATATATGTATATATGGTTCACACATATGTAATACACAATTTGTGTATATATTATATATATTCAATGTATGTGCCTATTTTACCATAATATATATAACACACATAATGATTATTTTGGGCCTCAGTCTGTAATTTCACTGTCTAGATATTCCCCCCACATTGCAGATGAGCATCTGATCTCTAAATTACAGTTTTATAGTGCTCAGTTGGGAGAGGTTTAGGGGAGGACTAAGCAATTTGTTGACTTGCCCTAAGATACAATAACTAATATGTCTCAGAAGCAGACCCAGGTCTTCTTGATTCCAATGCATAACACCTCTATCTATTTATTATACTATACTTCCTATATTATCATAATATTTTCCCACAACACATACTGAAAAATAAACTCAGTAACATTTCCCCTCTAGTGGGCAGCATTGGAAACAATTATTCCCAAAGTCTTGTCTAAGAAAAATTGAAAATGTGAGTTGTTCAGAAAACTTAAAAAAAAAAAAAAGTTAATCAATCAACCAAGTATTTACTTAAGTTTCTGTTATATGTCAAGCCCTGGGCTAAATATTAGGCATGAGAGTACAGAATTAAATAATTCTTAATCTGAAGAATTAATGTCAGTTTTTACCTCCTTATCAGTTTTCATTTAGCCTTCAGAAGTTATCTGGTGGTTGCCTTAGGATTATAGCAAATTGTTTTCTGCGAGGAGAATCTTCTATTCTATGGGAGCAAGCAAGGCTCAAATTAAGCTCAATATAAGCATTATTGCCCTGATTTGAAATTCTATATCCTCCTTTAGGAGTAAAGTTTTAATTTTGGCAGAATGAGATTGAATTAGACAAACTCTAAAATCCCTTCCAATCTTAGTATTCTATGTAAATGTTCAAACTTTTTTTGTTCTTAGGTCTCCTAACTCTGAAAAGATATTCTGTATTCTTCCATGAAAGTTCATAAGCAATCTGAAGAAAAAGCACTGCATTTCAATTGTTTCACATTTTAATTTCTTTAGTCCCTTCATATTCTTTATTGAATGATTCTGTTTTTTAAAAAATTGGGAATTCTTTTAGTCAGTATGAACTCTGCAAGAGAACATGATCTCTAAGTGTGATTTATGTGGACATTTCAAAAGTATCATCTTGTCTTCTTCAGTGATGGAGGATTCTGTAAAACAACGGGGATAAAGGTACATTTAAAAACATTTTACTGGCTGTACTTTCCTAAGCTTGGCCAGCTACCTTTTAGAACAAAATGTGACCTTTGATATTAACTTACTTTCAGATCCAAAAATGGCTTTAATGAAGGTCAGTCACTGGTTGTAAGTCTACTCTTCTCTTTAATCTACCTCTTCTCATGAATAATTGTCACTTGTTCCTTCCTATATCACAACTGCATGCCCTCCACTGCCTCTAGTTAATTGTGTCAAATTCTGGGAGGGAAGTTTTTAAGAGGGGCATTGGCAAGTTGGACCATATCGAGAGGAGGAGATCCAAGATAATGAAGGCACTTAGTGATCCTTTCCAACTCACTCAATCACTCCCCCAATTCAGAATATTAGTGAATTGGAGTTGGGCGAGAGTTAGGAATCATCTACCTGAAGCAAGACCAATTTCTTACTTCTCTAACAAGTGGTCATAGAGCCTATTTGTCAAAACAAGCATTGATTTAGAGTTTATAGGGGACGTAGATAGAGGTCACTTTTTATATCTTCTCATTGTCTAAATGAGAAAGATACAATCCAGAGAGATTGATTGACTCATCCAGGGTTCCGTAGATTTTAAGCAAAGGAGCTTAAAAAGGAGTTTGAAGACATTTGTCTCCAAATATAGCATGACTTTCTCTGCCCTATTCTTTTTTTATCTTCAGTGAAAGAGAATTTACAAATATAATTTATGGTTGCCAGAGGAGAAGCAGCTAAAGGAAGTAGGAATACTTAGACTGGAGAAAAAAGATATTGGGCATGGTATCTATCGTTAAGAATCTGAAAGATTCTCTTTTCTAAGAGGGAGAGAACTGGATAGAACTACGTGTGTGTGTGTGTGTGTGTGTGTGTGTGTGTGTGTGTGTGTGTGTTTGAGGGAAGAATAAGTAGAGAAAGTGAATCAATTTTCAGCTCAATATTAAGTCCAAATTCCTAACAATTCAAAAAGTGGAATGAATGGTCTTAGATGGTAGTGAGTTCTCTATGGAAATATTGTAGTAGGAGTACTTGAATGATCACTTAAAGAAATGACCTAGAAGTCTGAAGCCACTTCTATACCTAGCTTGCCCTCCAATCTTGGATAACTCTCTTTGCCTCATTTCCCCCATTTCTAAACTGAGTAGACCGAATGCGATCATCTTTAGCTTCTCTTCTAGTTAATACATTTGTCATTCTCTGAGTTTCAAGCTTTAGAAAGGGGAAGGAACTTTGAGTTCTAAGATTTTCTGATTTTTTAATTACTATTTCTTGAAAGCGTCAAATTTAGATCATTCTGGTCCAATGAGCCTATGGATCATCACTATAAGAAGGGACAATTCATGGGAGAAGGATAAATATTTGGGGAGGTATCCCATGTTATCAGCACAGTCCTTTTCTGGCCAGTCCTTTCCTGGCACTTACTGCCCAGCTGCTGAGGCTGAATAGTATTTTGGCTCTCACATCACAACTTAAGACATGACTACACGGGGAGTCATTTGCATTTACTTAAAAAAGAGTCTTGGTGGAATTTGACTGGGTTGTCAGTCATGGCGAAGGAGGCATCCTGGTATATTTAGCTTAACTGACAACAAATAGGTTTGTCCCAATTCTGCCTCTTTACTAGCCATGTGAATTTGGAAATTCACACCCATTACTTTTTTGAATTTCAGATCTTTCATCTGTAAAATGGGGATATTAATTTCCTGCAGAGAAGAATTCAGTTAGTTAAAAATAGAATAAAATATAGAATATGAATCTTTTTATAAACTATGAAATGCTGTGGAGCCCAGAGAAGAGGAAACTCAGGAAGTGTGCTGGCTTCAAGCATTTGAAGCGTTGTTACATTATGCTGTGTTGCTACCCTTAACATTTCACTCAATGATCCCATTTCATGTTTTTTCCCCTCTTCTTTTAATTTTTCCACCTGTCCTCCTTCCTTTAAAAAGTTTAACCCAGCTTCCATTTAATACTATGTTTTCTCAACATCTTTCAAAAATTTCTGCACATCTGGCCTCAGTGATTCAATGGCTGATCAGCCTAATCAAAAGGGCTAAATAAAGTTGGTCCAGAGGTTTGAGAACTGGATCCTTTTGCAAAAAGATGAACCTACCCTCCTCCTAGGCCTTGTTTGGGATGCAAACATGTTCTTTTGTGCCCCCTTTGATTAGGCTACAGGGACTGATGTCAGCATTTTAATGCTAAAGGATTTAACCAGCCAAGCATTTAAATGGAAACAGACCCCCCCTTTTGGCTCCCTGATTTGGCAGGAGAAAGACAGTTTCATGCACCAAGAGGCTGGACATAGTTTCATTTTAATAAACAAATTGCACAAATCTGCCAGATGGGCCCACAGTGGGTCATGCATGATGCTGTGAGCAAGGTTACCTTCTTTGTAATTGGAAGACCAGGGCTTCAAGTGTTGAAACCAATTCTTTGTCATTCCAGGCAGCTCATAAGTAGAGTTCTTAGATGCCCAGTGATGCACATGATGGAGTAAAGACGAATGCACGTGCTATTCCAACACTTCAGAAGATTGTGATTTCATAAGGGTTGGCTCTCCCTCTGCAACTTCTTGGTGGACCGCTTTGTGAGTGAATCACTGTGAGCACAAAACAAACAAACCAACCAAAATATCCCCTGCTGCAGAGTTTTCTGCCAGGGTCTTTTTTTTTTTTTTTCCACTCAGTGAGGCTGGTTCCCTTGAAGGAGAATAATCCAATTCTTTTATGTACCTTTCCAGTTTGGACCTATCAGAGTCTATCTTATTAAACTAATCTTTAATAATCCAACCTGTCCCCTGTCACGATGAGGCATCTGCTTTAGTTTAGAAATGTATATAATAAATTTCCCATCTCTGATCCTCCCCCCTCAATATATTATGGAATTTTAGGAAAGATTACAGGCTTTAAAATATTAGAAAGTGCTTTGGATTCAATATAGAGTGTCTTGATGCCTAACTCCATAATTGGCATGGCCAGCATTGCATTCAAATACAAAGACTTCTGAGAATGCATGTGAGATGTGGACTAGGCTCCCTTCACAGGCACCACAGTCCTCTTTACCTTCTCCTTGTTAGGGAATCTTCTTCATTTTAGATAACATATCACAGTTTTCCTTTGTTTTTTCCTTTAGGGACACTCAGGGTTAGACCAAACCTACTAGCAGGCATAGTCTTCTGTGGAAATCTCTTATTGATATTATACATAGATATGATAGTTGTCTATTTATAATCCTACCAATTTTATTGCCTTTTTAGTGTCTATTATTGTGTTAAACACAAATGTGGACTTTAAAAACAAGTAAAAGTATGAAAAAATATAAAGGTACAATTTGTGTGAAAATATCACATTTATACATATTATATATATGTACATATATATATATCATAACCACTTTTCTAAGAGTTTTTGAATTTTTGTTTACATTGAGTACATTCTCATCATAAAACCAAGACAGGAAGGGCAAGTATTAACCCATATTGTAGAAAAGAAAACTGAGGCTCAACATTCAATACATTTTGTCTTCTCTGCCTTTATAAAAATTTTATAGTTTTCAAGATAATATTCTTACCATAGCCCTGCAAGATGAGAAATGTAATCATTTCCATTTTACAGAAGAAATGAGAGTGCAATATTTTAGGATAATTTTTTTTTTACATTTTTATACAACTTTCAGTACTTTCCTCCCAATAATCCTGGAAGGGATAGGTAGGACTAAATTGTCATTTTGTTTAATTTATAAATGAGGAAAGAAGAGATATGGTATAAATAAATAGAGTAGTTGATTTGAAGTCAGGAAGACCTGGTTTCAAATCTTCTCTCTCCCTTAAAATTATTAATTTTGATCCTGAGAAATTTTTTTCCTGACTCAAGCAGCTCTCTAGGACTTAGTTACTAAGTCATCAATAGGTGTCAGCATCAGCAGAGAGTATTCACATCCTACAAATTCATCATGCTGAAAAAAAATTCAGTTGTTTCCCTTCAGTATAGAAAAGAATAATGTGATTCAGAAGGGAAAGTAATTAGCCCCTAGTTATATAGTTATAAATGACAGAGCTGAGATTCAAACTCTGACCTTCGGTCACCCCAAACCAACGTTCTTTCTGAGTTACAAAAGCTGTTTGTTTCATCTTTGGACAAAAGCTGTTCCATATCCTCATTATTTCTGAAGGGAAATGATCTAAGTGAAAGATGATCTACTCTGAAAAGCTGCTCTGTTGTACTGGGCCAAGAGGGAGAAGGGTTCTTTGCAAAAAGCCTTTTGCAGAAATCAAGTCATGAATGTCAAACTTAATGTCACTGTAAAATTTTAATGTGTTATTTATTAGGGCTACAAAACCTATATAATAACATTATAACAAGAGTAAGAAAAACCATTGGCCCCAAATTAATTTGACTATTTTTCAACACTTGTTGCTCTGTAGTAGTTGAATGCCTTATGGTTTAAGGAAAGGTGGTAGGAATAAATTGAAGTGGCTAATTGTGGAGACAGTGGAAATAATGCTGGCTTGGAATCAGGAAGATTCATCTTCTTGGATTCAAACTGAGCTTCAACTATATGACCTTGAGTAAGTCATATAATCCTGTTTACCTTAGTTTCCTCATCCGTAGAATGGGTTGGAGAAGGAAAAGTCAAATCATTCTGGTATCTCTGCCAAGAAAACCCCAAATGCAGTCATGAAGAATGGGACACGACTAAAATGGATAGGCAACAAAGTAATAAAATTAAGTTTCCTTTGTCCAGGAATTTATCTTTTTCTGGCTTTTGGAATCATGGCTTTACAGAGTTAACATAAGCATTTCTTTAAGTATGTATGAGTTCAAAGCTAACTTTATGAGCTAGGTAATATGAGTACTATGATCCTATGATATCCATTTTTATAGGAGAATGATAATATGGTAAGAAATGTGGTAAAAAAATCCATTTTTACAGGAGAAAAATGGTAAGGCTCACAATGGTAATAAGTGACCAGACTTCAATGATTAGTCTGAGTCAATATTTTTCCAATATCTACAAAGCACATTATTTTAGACTATGTGTTCAGGACAACAAATTCTCTGGATAAAAAATTAAAAAAAAACTAAACTGCCATTCATTTATTCATTCAATAAATGCTACCAAATACTTGATTTGTGCATTGCCCTATGCTCAGTGTTGTGAAGTAAAGAGAGAGAGATGTCCTGTTAATCAGTGCCCTCTTGGAGATGCCAAAGCATCGTGTTAAATATATTTACGCAATTAGTAGGATACCAGAGAGAGCAACATCAATTCCGAGATGGAAACAGAAAGGGCTGTGATCATTTTGAGGAGGAAGGTATATAGTCACCTTAGAAGAGATGACTGAACCTTAAAGAATGGATAGGAAGAAATGTTAATAGAAAATGAATAGGAAATAGGCAAATAAGAGTAGGGAAAGGGGAGTGGAGAGAACATTCAAGACCTTACCTAGACTACCAAAGAAATCAGTGGTGCAAAAAAAAAAAAAAAAATTAGCATCCTCTGGATGAGAAAAATTATCTCTAACTCAAATCCTTTCAGATTAGAAAACTGAGTCTTGGAATCAACAGATTATAAATTTGGAACTAGAAGGGAATTTATAGATCATTTAGCTCAAAGTTCTCATTTTCTAGATGAAGAAACTGATGCCTAGAAAACAGGAGAATGGCAAGAGAATAAATATTTCTTAAATACCTATTATGCTCTGGGCACAGTACTGAGCATATTTACAACTTTTACAAATTTTGTTGAATTTTATTCTAACCTCTGTCTCATGAGGTAGTTGCTGTTATGATCTCTAATTTTCAGTTGAAGAAACAGAGACAAATAGACATTAAATGACTTGCCCAATTAATTCAAACTCAGGTTTTCCTGACACAAGGCTCAATACTCTATCCACTTCACCTCCCCTAGTTAGTATCTCATCCATAATAATAAAGAACAATAGCTAACATATAGTAATAGGGCAGATCTGAAATCTGAAACCAAACTATCTGATGACAAAACGAACATATGAAATTTCTATTATTCCACATTGCTCTCAGGGGCTAAATCCCCTTCCCAAGACCATCCAGCTAATAAGAGGTGAAACAGGACTAGAATGCAGAGCCCTTCCAGGGCTCTTTCTGTTCTGCCAATCAGTTGAGGAAGCATTAATATTCTCTGTGTAGAGATGGAAGTAATCACTTCTGGGTTTTTTCTAAATGTACTTAAATTGGTCATCCTGCTTGCTGAGGAAGGGTAGACAAGTGTAACAGACACGTACCTTATTATAAACTCTTAGAAGGACTGAAGAGTCGATCAAAATATTGTAAGAAGTCAAAACAATTTAAAGATAGTCCTTTATGAACCCAAGATCTCATTTCATTTGGCAAGTCAAGAATGGAGCTGTCTGACATTGTAGCTTTGCTAGAAAGACTCCTCCTTTTTAAAAAAAAATAATAAATATATCCACCACTGAAGTAAAAAGAAGGAAAGAGGCATTGGAATAATTGAGGAACAGATGTACCATTACTTACCAAATCATAGGTCTATATTCTTTGATTGCAATGAAATCGAGAGTTGACCTACTTAAAGATGGATTAGAAACAACACTAGATCCTCCATTCTATACTAGAAAGATAACAATTTTAGCAACTAGACTTATTTATATTCATTGTGATTGTGGAAATTAATGAGGTCCAGCTGAGATAAAACAAGGATGTCTTAGGGAATATTTAGTAACAAGCTCTCTGCAGGAACTCCCCAAAAATGACACACAACACTTTTAGGTTTATTCTGTTTTTTAAGACATTTTATCCATCATTTCTTAAGTCTACATAATCAACAAAAAAATAAATTAATTCCTGTTTTGTAGTGTTTGTCAGTTTCCCAGGTGTACTACTAAGACTAAAAATTTATCAACTGCCTCTCAAGCTGATATGACCTGTATACAGTATAAATTTGGGTCTATCAATAATTTTTTATTTAAATGTTTTATTGATATCTTTTTATTTTTTATCTTATCAATTAAGATGAATAAAACTTTATAAAAATTTTAAAAAGTTGAGCAAAACCAATCAACTTATCAATGATGCTTAGCTACATATATAATATCACACAATCCTAGTGTACTAGTGAGGCGTGTTTTTATATCTTTTCTTTAGATTGTATCTAAAATTAAATCTAAAAAATAAATTTTATCATTATAAAATCACAAGATTCAACTTTTCTTTTCTTTCTCTTTGTTTTCTTATTTGTACAATAATATTCATATTTTTCTAGTTGTTGTGAATATTATTTTCCTAGTTAAGCTTACTTCATTTATCACCATAGGCATACTTTGAACATAAGGACTAAATATACCAGAACATCTTGAGATGAAATGCCCATTCAAAGCCAGTACTGATGCTCACCCAGGGAGATCCCATGCTTTTTTTTTTTTTTTTAATATATACTTCTATTCTGCTTCAGAACATTTATTTAGATGAATGGATCTCTGATTTAATTTATACTTTTCCTGAAATGTTCTCTTTACTTTACTCTCTCCTGAAAATCTCCAGGTTCTTTTGGTTGAGGCAAAAATGGAGGTTTCTGGAAAGATATGGATAAAGAAGAAATATGTTATATTCTAGTATTTGCTATTAGGCACTAGGAAGGAAAGTTGGGGAAAGAACAGACATTTTTCTTAGACCTCATTTTTATCCTTAGTGACTTCAGCTTGAGTCTTCTGTTTTGAGATAATTGTAGATCCAATGGAACTCCTCTATATGCTCTCTCTCTCTCCACAGTACAATCTACTTTCTTCCCCTTTCCTGGCTCAGCTCTGGATGTCCCTACTTTTTGCTCTTATCTATCATACACTCAAAATTTCCATTTCCTCCCTTCCTATAAACTCCTCATGACATAGCTATGTCCACCATGGGAAGAAAATCCACCAAGTTCTATTGAATTAATTTAATGAAGAAGGTTTTAAAGAACAGTACCTATTTTCAGGTTTGGTGGAACCACCAGCAAACAATGGTCCTCTACCTTCATATCTAGAATCATAAAATATTAGTGTCAGAAGAAACATTAAACTCAAAAATCCAATGAAATAAAAGATTTTAGACCTTTCCTATGTCAAGAAAATTGTCATACATAGTTCTATTTATCTAATCTAGTGCAAATAATATATCTTATAGGAATCTTAGAACACATAATTTTCATACAGAGAACTTAGGATATCAGCTGAAATTCCCTTAGAAAATAGAACACAGGATATGAGAGAAAAATTGGTCTTCAATTCATTAACCATTTAATGACTGCCTACTATATGGGAGCTTTTATCTTCCTTGTTGGGGATTTAAAGACAAAAACAATCCATCTCTGATGTCAAATAGTTTACATTCAACTTTTTAAAAATATTGTCTAAGAGAAACCTAAGAACATGTGCTATATAAAAAGTTATTAAGATATTGTGCAAAAAATATTAATGTAAGAAGGGAGCATATATATAATTTAACTTGGAAGTTCTTATTCTCTGTCACAGAAAAAATGGTTGTCTGGGGAAACTTATGGACCTCTTCTCAGGACACTGTTTTTCATAGTTATTTTTGAAGAGAATGTTAATTTTAGTGAAAAAAATTAAAATAAGGTGATGGCTTATCTCACTAGAACATAATTTCCTTACTCCTTTGGTAAAAATGTCTTTCCATCTTGGATCCAGGATAACAAATATGGGGTAAATGCTAACAGTGTTCTTAATGTTATGTTCCACTGCATTTTTGGCAGTGCTTGGCAGGTATTAAGGTGTTCACTGAGAAGAGGCCAATTGTATTATATACCTCAAAATTTCTTTTCTTTAATTAAAAAAAGACTTTAAAAAGTTAATGCCAGAAGATATGTTAAAGGTAATAATCTGACATGATACATATTTTTAAGCATCTTCAAGAAAACTATCCTGGCCACTTTTAAGAAACAAAGAAATAAGACATTGTCCCTGCCCTCATAGTCACTACAATTTATTATGGGAGATGAGGTCTGAGGCCAAATTTGAACCCAGTTCTTCCTGACATAAAATTGGGGAGAAAATTTCATGACAATTTTCTCTGATAAAGTCCTCATTTGCCATAGTGAACTAAATAAAAAATATAAGACTACAATTATCTTTTGGTAGTTCACAAGCTCTGATCTTGGCTATGATCAATAGAGAGGCACTTTTTCCCTAGTAGTTTTAGCAATATACTCTAGTATAATACATTAGCAATATAGTCAACTCTTTTAATTAACCAAACCATGATTTAACATTCACTCCATCTTTGGCAAGTATGAAGACTGTGATTTGATTATAATAGCAGTGATTCAAAGAGGCTGAGGCAATGACAGTCTTATTTCCCATAAATATTCTTACAAATTCACTAACAATATGATAATATAAAGAAATGTGTCTGAAAGAAAACTATTAGAAAGTGGGGTCAAAGGACCTGAGTTCAAATCCTATTTCTACCATTTACTGTCTAAGTATCATTGAAGTATATAGAAAATGCTTTAAAATGTGTATTGTATCAAATTATTACCTTTAATATCTTTTTAGTCACTAATATTTTATAATTCCTTATCTATAAAATGAAGGAGTTAGACTAAACAGTCTCTGAGGTCCTTTCCAATTCTATACCTAAAATTCCATTATCCTTTTTCAGTTGCAGCATTCCCAGCTCTAAGAAGTTGTATATTTGGCAATATTTTTATTTGATTAACTCCTTTCCTATTAAATAAATAAAATATATTTATTTAAATATAATTAAATAAAACATAGTGCTTTAGAGTCATAGAATACTCATATTAGAGGGATTCTTTAGAGCAGAGAATGAAAAAAAAAATAGACCATATTGGGTTAGAGCTTGGAGAAAACAAAAAAAAAGAGTCAGAATATAGAAAATTGAAGGTTAGAATAGAATTTAGAACATAAAATACTAGAATGGAGAACATAGAATGTTAAAGTTGAAAGAGATTTCAGATTATATAATGTTAGAATAGAGAACATTGAATATCAGAATAGGACAATGTTGTCTCAAACAGAGAGTCAGACTAGTTGAATAATGGGGTCAAGAAGTCAATATATCTACTAAATGACTTCCTAAGGAAGATACCAGACTTTCTTACTGATAATGGCCTATTCTAGTTGCATAGGAATCTTATAAGGTCATAGGAGTACCAGGTTAATATGTCTTTGTGGTACATCAGGATATCTCTGGATGTCTATATTTCTTAGAAATAGAACAGTGAAGTAGAAAAATCCTAGACTGAAAATCAAGAGACCTGGATTTAAATCAAATCTGAATGCCTAGATCTGATTAATTTAGTCAATAAGTTCAATTAATATTAGGACCTATTACCTCTAGAACCAAATTTAAATTCTTCTAGTAGATAATTAAAGTTTCAGTCTGGCTCCCAACTACTTTTCCATGATTTAATCAAACTGGCCATCTTGCTTTATATCACATGTGATTTTTCCACCATCCCTCTCTGTGCCTTTTCTTAGTCTTTTCCTTATTCTTCCAATGTGCTCTCAAATCATTTATGCCTCTTATAAACCAAAGATTCCTTCAATGATTATTTCAATTGCTACCTATTTGAGGCCCTTCCTACATCCACTATTTCTAATGTCTTTTACTATTATTAAATTATAATTATTTCATATAAAACACATATATATATAGACTGATTATATATGCCATATATGTATACACATACATATATGTGTATACATGGTATAATGTAGTGATGGGAAACATTTTAGAGGGACAGGTGATGTCCTCAGGCACCCGTGGAGAAGGGGAGGGGATCAGTCCAGTGCTGTGTCCCGCTGGCTTTTTGGAAGGATCTCTGGTGAACTCTGTGCTAGAGTGATGGTGGCCATAGAGAGGGCTTCAAGTGCCCCCTCTGGCATGTGTGCCATTGGTTCGCCACCACTGGTATGATAGATAGAACACTGAACTTTTCATCTGGAAGTTTCATCTTCATGAATTCAAATTATATCAACATGTAATTTGAAAAAAAAATAATTAAAAATAAAAAGACATTGGGGAAGTGCCATGAATTCAGGAGTATGATCAGGATTGTGAAAGAAGTGGGAATAGAGTAATAATGAGATTTAATGAAGGAACTGGACCTTTTTAGACTGAAAAAGAGAAGATGTAGGGAAAATATTGTATAGTTTCAAATATTTGAGTAGTATATAGGTGAAGTTATAATTTAAGGTTTGAATCTCCTGTTAAATCAACTTGGTCATAGAAGTCTTGAAAAACTGAGCATTACTACCAGACAAGTCCTCTTATTTAAGTAATCTACTTTAGGATTCCTATAAACATTTGTAACAATACTTCATTTTAGCCCTCAATTTACAAAAGCTTAATTGCATATGTATGCTAACCCAAAGGCAAAAATCTCCATTTGTGAAATTCCTCATACCAGCCTTCTGTAAAGGAGATGTGTGTATATAATCAGAGTTAGTGGCAGTCAGCCAAAAATTACCTACCCAGTGAAACTGAGCATAATACTTCAGGGAAAGAAATGGACATTTAATGAAACAGAGAAATCGCAGGCATTCCTGATGAAAGGGCAGAGCTCAAAAGAAAATTCAATGATTAACTTAAAAAGAAGGATACAAAAGTAAACAGAAAAAAGTTTCAAGGGAATATGTAGAGTTAAACTAATCACATCCCTACATAGAAAAGTAACAACTAGAATACATTAGATTTCTATAATATGAGAGATATCTAAAATATTTAATATAGTTAAAGCAATCAAGGGAAACAATAGAGTTTAAATTTTTACATTGCTAGTAAGGTGATAACTAAGATAATTAAGATATCTATGATAATTGAAATTCCTTAGATACCTAAAGTGCTTAGCAAGTTTAAGGTACTTAAGAACTTTATTATTATTAGGGCAATAAACAGGAGCATATATAGATGGAGATAAGGGAATACATTGAATATCATGAGATATTATTGTTTAAAGATCAATGATTAAGACAGTAATACATTGTGAAAAGAGAAAAGGAGAGATAGATAAATAGATTCATAGATAAAACAATAAAAATAGTGCTTCCTTTCAAGGGATTCAGAGATTTTCATGGCAGACAACATATAAAAAAAACTATATATAAACAAGATATATGAAGGATAAATTGAGGGTGATATTAGAGGGAAGTTACTAAGATGAAGAAAAATTGGTAAATGATACAACCATGCTGGAGAGCAATCTGAAATCATGCCCAAAGGGCCATAAGACTGTACATATCCTTTGACCCAGCAATACCACTACTATATGTGTATTCTCTCCCCAAAAAGGAGGAAAGGACCATCTGTGCAGAAATACTCATAGTATTGTGGGATGAAATAGAAGTTGGTCAGGGAAGGCTTACACCCTAAGAATGGGAGTCTCACAGCAAATCTTATGACATAGATAAAATTATTAGGAAGGGTAGAAAAGAGAGAAACAATAAATTTCAAAATGTCACAAAACAAATATTTAAAAATGTATTTTGGAAAAAAATGAATTAAAAAAAAGATTTAGTGGCAGTTAAGTGGCACAGTATTTACAGTGTGGACCTGGGTCAGGAAGACTTAAGTTAAAATGTAACTTCTGACATTTACTAGCTATATGAGCCTAGGAAACTTATTTAGCTTTCCTTTATCTCAGTTTTCTCATCTATAGAATTAGGATAATTATAGGACCTACCTCATAGGATGGTTTTGAGGATAAAATGAAATAATAGTAGCAAATTCAAAATGCAATAAAAGCTAGCTATTATTATTACATTTCCACAAAGATTTTGCTAATTTTACAGTATTCCTGACATATTCTTTATAAGTCTCTCATCCTTGATAATATAAAAAAATTGTAAAGGCAATGCAGGTGTGGGTTATATGCCATGTGATCACTCTAGAAACTGGACCCAAGAGACCAAAAGTTTGGAAAACTTTGAACAAAAGTAATAAAACCAGGAAATATGGGGAAAAATTTACTTGTTTTCTCAAGTGCTGAAAAACCCAAAATGAAGATATTAAAATATAACGAAGAGCTTAAGAGGTAACTAGGTGGTTCAGTGGAAGGAGACCCAGGCTCAGAGGTGGGAAGTCCTGGGTTCACTTCTGACAAGTGTTAGCTAAGTGACCCTGGGTAAATCACTGAACCATCATTGCTTAGTCCTTACTGTTCTTCTGTTTAGAACCAATCCAAAGTATCGATTCTAAGACAAAAGGCAAGAGTTAAAAAAAAAAAAAAAAGAAATTAAAAAAAAAACCTAGAGATGGAAAATTTGATTATGATATGTCCTTCTACTAGCACCATTTCCTTTGAACTAGCATGTGATTATGCATGCCTGGAGTACGGAATTTAGGGAACCAAAACAAATATTCTTCAAGAATACAGAGACATACATAACTGGAAGGCAACTAAGTTGTAATGTACAGAGTGCTGGAGCTGGAGTGTGGAAGATCTGGGTTTAAATTCAATATCAGACATTTACTAGTGGTGTGAATCTGGGAAAGTCCCTTAAATTTTATCTGCTTCAGATTCCTCAGTTCAAAAATGGGGATAATCTTAGCATCTATTGCAAGGGTTGTTGTGACAATTAAATGATATTTTTAAAGTTCTTAGGCTAGTTCCTGGAACATAGTAAATCCTTTGTAATCCTTCCTTCCTTCTTTCTTTTCTTCCTTCCTTTTCCTCCCTTCCTTCTTTCTTTCCTTCTTTCCTTTCTTTTCCTTCCTTCCTTCCTTCCTTCCTTCCTTCCTTCCTTCCTTCCTTTCATTCATTTCTTTCCTTCCCTCCTTCCTTTCTTCTTTCCTTCCTTTTTGGTTTTGGAGAGATTAAAATATGATTTTCCCATCTCTAATTTGAACTATTAAATGAACCCTGTCCTCTGCCTGGAGCCCTTCCTTCTCCCCCCATCCCCCTCCAATAACTAAAGGTCTATCATGGAGAAGAGATATAAGATATATTCTGCTTAGTGACAGAGAGTGTGGTGAAGTAAATGGAGCAATTATTGCCTTTGTAGATAAAGGACATGGGTTCAAATACCACCTCAGACATTATCTGTGTGTGCAGTTTCCTTAGCTCTCTTGAGCCTTGGTTACCCATTTAAAAAATATCAGAGTTTGACTAGATGACCTTCTAACTCTTAATTTATAATTCTATGATCTTATTAATGGAGAAAAATAGAGAACCCAATTTAAGTTGGCTAGGAAATATCAGTGATGAATGAGCAATAATAAGGTCTGGAATTATTTCCATAGTGTCTAGATTTGAATTTGGGGAAGAGATGACCTGCCACTAAGTTTTGGTTTTCAAATAAGAATTCCTGAGGCACCAAATATTTGTGATACCCAGTCATTAGACTTTCTCATATTAAGCCATCCCAGAAATATTTACTCTTTCTTGCATTTGGTTGAGACCCATGTCTCAAGCTATGACTAACACATAGAGTACTCTGTGAGATGGTTTGAGAGACCCATGGAAGGACTCTGAAAAAAGGAATTAGGAAAATAGCCCATAGAATTCCACTCCCACCCAACCCAGGGATTATTTTCCCTCAATCCTCTCACTTAATATATTAATCCATTTTTAAAATTAACTCCCTACTTATCACATCATGCAAATCCAATTATGATAATGACTGTATTTGTAGTTGAACTTCTAAAATAATTCTCAAATGCTTTTGCTCTTCTTTATACCCAGTGCTACCACCATCTGAATAACAATAAGCAACACATATATAGCACCTTAAAGTCCACCCAGTACTGAGATGATTGCATTCTCTCACTTAAGCAGTCACCACAATCCTGCAAAATAGATTCTATGTATAATTTTGTCCCCCTTCACATATTTACATATGATAAAAATGAAGGTTTGAAGATATAAGTGAGCAAAAGAGGCAGATCCTACATCCAGATCTCCTAAAATTAAAACAGCATCTATTTCCTAGAAGAAGTGAGGTGGCTAGAGGGAGAGAGTACTGGACCTGGACTCAGGAAGACTAAAATTCAAATTTGGCCTTAGAAACTATTGTTGTGACCCTGGGCAAATCACTTAACTTCTGTTTGTCTTAATCCACTGGAGGAGGAAATGGTACCCTTGCCAAGAAAGTCCCATGGACAATATTGACATTCTATGGTCCATGGGATCAGGATAAGCCAGACACAGCTGAGTAACAACAATGATCTATTCACTATGTCATGCTACATCTTTGCCACCCGCCTACTCTACTTTGAACACCAACTAACTAGACTTCTCATCCTTATAACCTCTTAATTCATTCTGCATAGAACCACCAGAGGAATCTTCCTTATTTAGAGATCTAATCATGGCTCTCTTCTTCATAAATTTCTTCAATAGATGATTGCTACAAACTAATCATGCTCAAACTCTTATACCCTTTCCACCACAACATCAAGGGTCCATTAATTGTTTTAACCTTTTCTGACACTGTTTCCTTTGAGGTAAATGACTAATTGCCACCCCTTGGACACAACCTGTATTGACTTGCCTCCTCTCTTTACTGTTGATTCACTCTACTGCCTATACTTTGGAGTCTCTCTGTATTCTCTCCACCATTTCTGCCTGTTAAAATTCTACCTATTTAATTCCACTACCTTCTGGAGACTTTCCCTAATTTCCCTCATTAGAAATTTCTTTTCTACCCTGGATCCTTTTAGCACTTCAATTTATCTCATGAATTTATTTGCTTGCATTTTGCATTATGGCTATCTCTGTGTTCTTATATATTCTTATACTGGATTACAATTTCTCTAAGGGCAGGTATTATGTCCCATTCATCTTTGTATTTCTAGTGCTTTAGGCCCACTTAAAATTAATACAACTTTTTTGAATTGAATGTCTTCAGATGGTCATTATTGGCCGCAGCCCCTCTGATTCTAGGATTATAACTCTTTGGAATCTCTCATGCACTCCTTCCCCCAGACCCCTGGACTTCACATAGCTATTACAAGGTGGATAAAGAACTAGACTTTTTATATTGAAGAAATCATGAATTTATTTCTTTTTTATATAATCTACTTCAATAATAGTTTACATTTTTATAGTGATTTAACTGTTATATAGTAATTTATATATAATATATTTTATATAATACAATCCTGCATGGAAGGTTCTATTATCAACTGCCTTTTTTCAGTTAAAAAAAAAACAACAAAAAAACAAGACTGAGCTAGAAATTAAATGTTTTGTCCAGGGTCAAATGGCTAGCAAATATCTGAAGCTGAATTTTAACTTGGGCTTCACGAATCTAAATCAAGTAATCTATCCTTTCTATCAACCCAGATTATGAGGAAATTGCTCAGTAAGCCTTAAATTACAATGGAAATAGGGATTTTTTTTATCATTAATTATTTATTTTTACTAAAAGTAATCTTTCTCTACAATGGGGTCCATAACCATACAGTTAGAACTCTAGAGANCAGGCCTAGAGACAGGAGGTCCTAGGTTCAAACCCGGCCTCAGCCACTTCCCAGCTGTGTGACCCTGGGCAAGTCACTTGACCCCCATTGCCCACCCTTACCACTCTTCCACCTATGAAATACACCAAAATTAAGGGTTTATAAAAAAAAAACATGGAAAAAGTAAAATTAGGAAGAGTGAAATGAGCAGGATCCGCATCAGAAATTTTGTTTGACTCAGATTTAATTGCTTACTATCTCAGGGATAGGGGAGGAAAGGGAAAAAGGGACACAATTTCAATCTTATAATTTTGGAAAACATGTTGAAAATTGTTATTACATGGAACTGGGAAAATAAAATATAAAAAAAAACATATTTGAAGAATAAGTTGTTTACGTCCACCTCCAGAGGAAGAACTGAAAAACAGAAACAAAGAATACATAGTTTTATATGTACACTTTTTTTTTCTCATTACACTACTTCTTCAGTGCATGGAGGGGAGGAAAGAAGAAGATGCCTGGGGACTTCAATCTAATGAACAAACAAATAAAAAGAAAAAAAAAACAGGAAACTGAGATTCAAAGTGTTAAAGTGCCAGCAGAGGAACACAAAGAAATCCAGGGGCATTTCCTTGCATGCTGGTGTTAAAATAATATTATGGGTCCAGCTAAGTGGCTCAGTGGATAGAGAGGTATGTCTAGAGATGTTCAAATGTGACCTCAGACTTTTCCTAGTTGGGTGACTCTGACAATTCTATCCCAGTTGCCCAGTCCTTACCTCTCTTTTGCCTTGGAACCAGTACATAGTATTGATTCTCAGATGGATGATGCGAGTTTGAAAAAAAAAATAATATTAGGACCTCACAAAATCCCACAATTTTAGTTGGAAAGGTCATTGCATAGAATTATAAGTCTATCAGGAAGGAAACTAAACATCTTCTAGTTTGACTGAAATGTCAAACATGGATCACAAAACTCTTGAGGGTGGTGAATCAGATTAAAACATAATTGGGGGGTGTGCAGCTGGGTAGCTCAGTGGAGTGAGAGTCAAGCCTAGAGACAGGAGGTCCTAGGTTCAAACCCGGCCTCAGCCACTTCCCAGCTGTGTGACCCTGGGCAAGTCACTTGACCCCCATTGCCCACCCTTACCACTCTTCCACCTATGAGACAATACACCGAAGTACAAGGGTTTAAAAAAAAAAGAAATAGGACAAAGGACAGATAACAAAATATTAAAATATTAAAAAAAACATAATTGGGAAATGTTTAACAACATAAATAAAATACATGAAAGATCCAGTTAATTTGAGGTTATCTAAGACAATATATTCCCTGCAGGGATCTATTTCCATTTGAACAGCACTGATAGTGCACAGAACATAGACCAAACCTTCATCTTATAGATTAGAGACCAGAGGCAAAGAAATTAAGCAACCTGTGTAAAGTTAGCAGGTAGTGAAGTTTTAGCTTAGGGTTTGAACAAAAATCCTCTAAATTTAGCATTCCATTATACTGTCCAGCTTCTACCTGGACAAGAATCTCTTCCTAACCCTTCCAAACCAGGACTCATGAGTTAGACTTCTTCTGAGACTCCAGAGGGCACCAAAGTATTGGCAGATA
Source organism: Gracilinanus agilis (assembly GCF_016433145.1). NCBI lineage: Eukaryota > Metazoa > Chordata > Mammalia > Didelphimorphia > Didelphidae > Gracilinanus > Gracilinanus agilis. The sequence continues at coordinate 691,541,201 of NC_058130.1, read as the reverse complement.
TTATATATGATGTGTATAGACATTATCTGGAAGCCTGAAGAGTTACAAAAGGATTTTCTTTCTCTAATATAGTTTTTACACTTGAAAATGAGATAGATATAGTGATCTAAGGCAGATATAAATTTATAGGGAGTTAGAAGCCTTATGATTCATGCTAACTTAGATTTTTGGAACATAAGAAAAATATGAGAACTAGAAAGCATCATGGAGAATAGTGTTAAAATATAAAACATTTGAACTATGTAGCCTAGAATATATCACTTTAGAAAATAGACTCTTAAAGCTTGGAATGATATTAAGACAAAGAAATTTGAAGGTGGAAGAGATTGAGATTTCATCTAATATGCCACTTTGTGATCAATAAACAAAGAAGCTGAAAGGATTGAAGTTTGGGGTTGCATATCAAACAAATGATTTTTATTATTAAATAGTAATATAATTCAAATATCAAATTATTAATTTAATTCATATTTATGCATATTAATTTAATAATTAATTTAATCTTTGAAATAACTCAATCAATAGCACTTTACTATTAAGTACTGATGATGAGTCATTCAGGAACTGCCCTAAGCTCAGAGGGTGACCAAAAAAAAGGTTAAAGGTAGTACCTGCTCTTTAAGTGTCCTGATGGTCATTTTAGAACCCTTTTTATCATATTAAGCTTCAGTTCATGAAGAAAATTCAAGGGGATCTCCTTCGTGTTCTACCAATTTCACTTCTCTACTGTGAAAACTCCTGTTTGAGAACTCCCTGGATGGATTTTAGCTTTACCTTAAAAAATCTGAATTGTATTTTTCATGTCGGTGTCTGATTTCCTGTTCCCCATTTTTTTCTTTAGTTATATGATGGCTGAAAAGCAGGCAGTGGCTTTAATCATATTTTAATCAGTGAAATCCTCTAATCTTCTTTAATACAGGGCCAGCTGTTGGCCTTGTTCTAGTTAAACACTATGTGTGTATTTTGCGTGTTAATATTAGACTTTTGGCCTGATTTAGTCTTAAAAGCCTTCCAATAAAATCCTCTCTGGTAAATTGAAAAAGCTTTTGGCTATGATTTCCTCTCCCTACCCCCATAGGCCTATGTCTGCCAACCCCTTTTTATGAACCATTTTAATTAACATTGAGTCCATGCAGGTGGGCACTTTGAAAGACTACAAGCTAAAAAGAGCAAGAAGAAAATGCAGATCCTATTCTTTTCTTCTCCTATCTGCTTTTACCCTAAACACGCACGGGGCACCCTCTCCTTTCACCACCCTTTGTCTCTGAGAGTGGGGCAGAAAAGGATCACAATTAAGTCAATTCCTCCAGAGTGCTGGCTCCAGGAACGTCAGGTCCAGATGTGGCATGCTTCATGAATCTTTCTGCTGTGGGCTTAGCACTACCTGACACATAGTAAGTAAATGATTATCGACTGACTGTGCTAGAGTTCAGAAAGTTAGTCCTGAAGATTTCTCCTTGCTCTTTAGGATATCAAAACTCTGCTGCCAGCAGCATCCTGCCTGAAAACTAGGTTCTGGAACCTTGGAATTCTGAAGCACCCTTACAATGTCATTTTGAATGTATTAAGGCATGAGATTTTGCCCCCACACATCATGATATCTCATTGAAGACCTTCAAGGGCAAAAGAGCCACAGGAATCCCATTAGATCAACTGTGACAAATGAGAAAGTCCCTCATGCTTCTAGGCTTTTTTGAATGTTTACTCAGCTGGTCAAACAGAGTATCTACATATGCCCATAGTCTCATCATCTACATACTTTACTAAGTTATTTTGGGTAAGGCTACACATCTGTATATCACTCTCCCTGCCTTGCCCCCTTCCTTACAAATGAATGAAATGAAATGAAGCATCTTCTCATATTTTTCCTTTGGAAACATTTACGATATTTATTTTTCAATTTCTCTCTTTTTTTTTTTGTCTTTCCATTTTCTATGTGGTCATCATTGTGTATATTGTTTTCTTTTCTTTACTTACTTCACTTTGCAGGCATCATTCACAGTCCTCACCCTACCAAATAAGATATCATTTTAACAATATAATAAGTTAATGAATATCCAGCTTTTCTTCCAATAAATTACGCAACTATATCTCAGAGGAACTCATTCAATTTTGGGACAGTTTTAATTGTTAGGAAGTATCTTCCTTACTCCCAGTCTGAATTTTCCTCCCTACAACTACCATAAATTGCTCCGAACAGATTAATCTAGTAAGTTCTACCATAATTGAAAGTCTTTTAAAATTCAATCCTTGTAACAGACTATGTCAGCTTTTTTAAGGACCAAATTATCTAAGAATAGAGGAGATGAGATGCATTAAATTGTCTATTTGATGATGAATTATTTGGCCACAGTGGCCCACAAAACAAAAAATTGCAAAATAATTTGTATCTCTGTGTGACTCATATATTATTTTCCTGTGATAGTGGGAGTATAGCATAAAAGAGGGCAGAGTATAGTTGAATTATAGTTTTTTGAATGTCTATGAATTTTCCTTTTCATAATTGAAATATGTGATTTTATTAAGTGATTAGTGAATACTTATACCAAAGGAACTGGATCATATTAATCTTAATATTTTTACCAAACATAAAACCAAAAGGCAAAAGAAAGTCTAGACTAAGTAAAAGAATGAACCATAAGTTTTCCTTGTAGATAGAATGAAAAGGATGATAGTTTTTATATAGTGGAAAAAGGACTATCTATTGATTGATTGATCAATCTTTCTCTCTATCTCTCTGTCTGTCTTAGACTTAAAGAATGATCCATAAGTTTTCCTTGTAGATATAGTGAAAAATATAATAGTTTTATGTAGTGGAACAAGGACTACCTATCTATCTATCTATCTATCTATCTATCTATCTATCTATCTATCTATCTTTCTTTCTTTCTTTCTTTCTTTCTTTCTTTCTTTCTTTTTTTCTTTCTTTCTTTCTTTTCTTTCTGTCTTTCTATCTATCTATCTATCTTTCTGTCTTTCTATCTATCTATCCACCTGTCTGTCTGTCTTAGACTAAGTAAAAGAATGATCCATAAGTTTTCCTTGGAACAAGGATTATCTATCTATCTGTCTGTCTATCTATGTACCATTATATACATATATTTATCAATATCATTATAAATCTTCCTTTGTTTTGTGTATATATATGCATATATATATAGTAAAACTATATGTGTGTCTATGTCTCTCTCTCTTTCTTTCTCTCTCCTCTCTCCACTCAGATATCTTCCTGTCTATTGCTTTCCTAGATACAAACCTAAAGTAAAGATACTCCAAACCCATCACTGAAATGATTACATTATTTCAATAGCATTTCAAACATTCACATAATAAAGACTATCTTCAGTTTTCTTTAAAAAGAACAACATTTTTTTTGTTTTGAACTTAAGAACCCCAAAATAAATGGATATCTTCATATAAAAAGTAGAACAGACCAAAAGAATTTTACACAAAACTCTAAATATGTTACATCCGTGCTGTTTTTCCTTTAAAGACAGAAAATGTTCACCATCTAGCTGTTAATTTGTCCTATTTCTCTGTGATTCCTTTTGACCTTATTCTGTTCTTTTCTGGGCACTTTTAGAATGCTTCAGTAACTCTCATTATTTTTCCCCTTTCATTAAAAACATGATTTCTAGCTCTGTTCTCACCATAAAGTTTTATATATTTCAGCTTTCATAGAGACTTACTTATTTTTTCCTCCCTTTCTAATTGAGTTTTTTTCTTCTTAACATCTTAGTTTATGACATGAAAAAGGGGCTTGAGCAAAAAGGTATAGGGAAACTACATTTAAAATTCCTCCCTCTCCTCCAAATAGTAAACTACTGAAGGTCAAAAAAATATTATTTTCCTTTTTTCAGATTTTCAGTAACAAAGTACTAATAATACATAATTATCTTCTATCAATGAGAACTTAATTGAAAATATGCTCTTGTGCATTATTCTTTTGATACCATTTCCATTTGCCTAATTTATTTTGTGTGTAATTTTGGACACCCATTAATAAACATAAACTGAGGTCACTTGAATATTCCTCAGCAGTATTCTCCTAATATTTAAATCAAAGAAGATCAAATTACCAAAAAAAAGAACAACAAAATTATATAAAGAATGGAATCCTTATTTGCCCATAAAATCATCTTTAAAGTGAACATTAATAGTTGGCATACAGTGCCAGTGTGGCAAACCACACTTATTGCAACAAATTGCCTCTTCTTCAATCTAGTTTGTATCATACTAGTGCTGCCAACATGGCCTTCTTTTTCCTCTTTGTGTTTGGATCTATTATTTCATTGATATAAGTAATTCCCATTATGAGAAATCCTCCCATAAGTATAGGTTGGCAAATCCCCTGTATCTTAAATTCTTAGATAGTCTCCTGGGACATTGGGAGGCTAATAAACCACTCATGGTTACACAGACAATATGTGCCAGAGGGAGAATTTAAACCGCAATCTTTGTCTCTAAGGTTCTACACCTTAATATCATGTTCTGTTTTTCATTTTATAACCCTCTAATTTTCCCCATCCTTGACTCTAACACAACCCCAAGTCAAGTCTGAAAAGTCATTTGTCCTTAGATTTGGTAGCCAGTGACTATAAAAGACTCCTTAGATTGGTTTCCCAAAACACCTTTACTAGAGAACAAGAGGTAGAACTTGGTCCTCTCTCTGGACTAGGGAAGAACTACTTAATAATGGAGCAGGGGTGGTATATCATGGCGACAATAAGTGGTAGTAGATCTGGGGTACAAATGTTAGCTAGAGTATGGAAATAATCATGAAGGTGGGAGCATTCACAGCCTAGCTCACCAGGGATGTTTCTTTGTAAGTCAGAAACCCTTTTGTATACTTCAGATTAGAAAGTGATGGATGAATCCCTTTGGTCTTGGCATCAGAAATGGTCTATAAGTGTTGATTGTTCTAACTGTCAAGGTGGAGGAGTTTAGGTGGGAGGGATGATGGGGCATGTGGAGGAAAAAAGGAATTAACAAGTGAAAGGATAGCCAAAAGGAGAGAGCACTTTGTCAATCTCTAAATGGGGCTTTCCAAAGCTGAAAGCTCTATCCAGAACCTTACAAAGCTCAGCTGTCACTCAGAGGAATAGTTTTCTGCTTCACAAAGAAATGAAATATCATGTCAGGCTTAAGAGCTAAAAGCTGCTCTGTTTGAAATAATGGATAGAAGTGAACATCATTGCTGTTTTCCTAGTGACTGCAGAGTCTCTACTGAGACCTGGAGCTCCTCCTACCCACTTGGTGTTATCAACCACCCAATACACTTAATAGTAATTTGCAGCATCAGGACTAATTAATTAATTAAGTTGTTGACTCAAAGCTGAAACCAGGAATTGTTTCACTCATGAAGAATATGACAAACTTGACTCAGGTCAAATCGACATGTAGAGTGCCTTGAGTTGAATGTGTTTATATGTGTGTGTGGGGTGTAGGGAGGGTCAATATAAGACAAAGATCCTGAGACATTATCATGAGTGATAATGAAGTCTGAGTAGACCACAGCAAGGGGAAACAGGGAAGAATCAGAGAGGAGTTCATCCTGGACTGCAGTACACCCAAAGCCCCAGTCACCCTATCCTTGTTGATATCTTTATTGATTCTTCCTTTTTTCTAATTTTAAAAAACAAAAGGCAATCTGTACATTTACGTTAGAGGCCATGAGGAACTTTCATGTGAGACCCTGTGTAGATTCTCAATGTCTTCCCAGTAAGTGATATTTTCTTCTTCATACCTTGTCAATATTTTGTTTACAACTCTGTTAGGCACCTAGAAAATCCAAGAATCTCAGACCTGAAAAGGGTTTAAGTGGTCACCTTATATAGCCCATACTTGAAGAAAATTCTCTCTAAAACTTTAATAAAGAGCAATCATTTAGTATTTGTTCAGATAACTCTAATGAAAGTAAACTCACTGCTTTTTTCTAGGTAGTCTATTCCATTTTTGCTGTCTTCAATGATTCTGACTTACAAACATTTTTTTATCCAATCTATGAACACTTCTCTATAATTGTTACCAATTGTTCCTTATTTGAGGTATCTAAGTTGGCCTTATAGTTGGGAAAATTTTGAGTTTACATATTTACTCACCCTTTGTCATGTTGTATGATACTGGGAATGACATTTAACTTATTTAAACCTCAGTTTCCTAGTCTGTAAAGTGAGGATGATAATAGCACTGGCTCATAAAGCTATTGCTTATTGAAAATGAAATATTATGTTCAAAGAACTCCGTCAGCCTTGATAGTAATAGTTATTGTTATTATTAATTATTATCATTATTTTATCTGGGCCAAAATAGAACAATTATAATCTCTCTTCCTAATGAAAGACAGAATATAATAGCTTTGTTTGAAGGTTTATCTAAAATTTTTTCTTGAGTCTATGTTCTTTTAGACAGTCCTTGCTCTCTGTCTATGCATATATTCCTGCATTCTATCTAAAATGTCACTAACAGAGCTTAATAATTTATCCCAGATGAATTTGTAGTGGAACATCACTTCCTTTGTCCTAATCTTTGGCTCTCAATACAGCCTAAGTATATCAATGAACTTTTTTTGCCTCTCTAAAGAATGAAATTGGATCATATTAAACCTTTAGTCCACTAAATTCATCAGATTCTAAAACATCACTGATTTTATGATATGGCATAAAATCAGTAATATAAATAAGTAAAATCATATATGTGTGTATGTATACACAATATGTAGACATTTTTTCTGATGAGTCTTTATCTCATCAATATATGTATGCATTTTAACAGTTCATAGTTTAACTTAATAATGATCGTCCATCCTTTGGGTTCATCTTTTTATCAGTTATCCCTTCTAACAATGTATTCCAAAATTTTCCCAGGAATCAAATGTAAATTCATTTGTTCCCAAGATGAGTAATCATTGATCCTCCCTTGTTTTAAAAGTGTGAGTACATTTGCTTATCTTCATTTCTCTGGTTTGTGTCCAGGACTCCATGGATTTTTTTTTAAATAGACAAATTTCATTTTTACATTATGTACACTTCCCAATATATTACTTCATTTTTTTCTCCCAGATACCTTCTTAATAACAAAGAATAAAAGAGAGGAAAAAGGTTGAAACCAACCGAGTTAACAAGTCTGACATAATATGTTATTACAGACCATGAGTCCACCTCTGTAAATAAGGAGATGTGAATTTTCATCACTTCCTTATAATCAAGCTTTGATATAATAATACAATAATGATTTTCTTTTTTACAAAAGAGAGAAAATTTTGTCTTATATCACAGACATTTCTGAACATTCTATTCCATCATCCCACTCACAAAGATAAGGTAGCTGAACCATAGTGAAGCAGAATTGTTCATAATAATGCAGACTGTAACATTGGAACTAGGATCATTGCTTGGAAGTCTTACCTCATATTAAGAAGAAATTTGCCTTTCTCTACTTTATGTTCACTGGTCCTACCTCTAGCTCTCCCCTCTGGACAGAAGAAGGTAGAATCATTTATAGAACAAACATTTGTACGGATATAATAAAAAGCAATAGGGAGTTGATAGCCTCTTCCCCTGAGCTGATTTTCCCCAGTGTCTGTGTAGAAAGGGCATGCTGAGAACAAACTGATGAGGCACACATTGAGAATTGCTCAGAGCTCTTAGCTAACATACAAGGGTGAGGGTGCCCAGGGACATTGTGAGAAAATGTCTGTCATTGTGATTTTTAGTTATTATTAACATGATCTCACACACCAGAAATTAGTCTCTAATTCTTCTCAACAAATCTAATGGTCAGATCATGAAGCTGAGGTGAATTTTAGGAAAAGCATTGGGGTTCTTCATATACTCAAAGGAATACCCTAAGGAAGGAAGGTTTGGTTTGTTATCCTTGGCCCCAAGGCTATAATTTGGGCCAGCTGGAAGGAAAAATTCCAGGGACACTTGTTTTGCATTGATATAAGATTATTATTTCCTAATAATCACAGTTGGTCAGCAATGGAATGGGCAAAATGCTACAGGAAATAATGAGGACTTCAAGAGCAACAAATATTGCTTAGATGATGACCTACCAATAGTGTCATAGATGGAATTCAATTCAACAAATATGAATTAAATACATAGTATTGGGGACATAAACTCAAAGAAAAAAAAAACCTTAAACCAGTTCTGCACTCAAAGAACTTAAATTATATTCGAGTTTAATGGGACAGATATGATATGAGTAAACAAACATATTGCAAAGTATATACAAAGTTACATAAAGTAATTCTAGGAAAGAGAAAGTATGAATATCTACATTGTATGGGAGGTTGAAATTCTTAAACTATAAGATCCTTTTTTACAATTCTGACATTCTAGAGCTCTTAAATTCTATGACTTACCTTAACATTCAATAATTCAATGATTCTTAGAATGTAATAATTTTCTACCATGGTAAAGTAATATAATAAGAATTTTGTGACAATATATTTTCCTTCTTTATACCTTTCAGTTTTTTAAAAAAACATTGTCTTTTGTTTTAGTGTCAATTCTAATAAAGAAGATTGACAAGTGCTAGGCAATCATGATCAAATGACTTGGCTAGAGTTACATAGCCAGGAAGTATCTGAGGCCAGATCTGAACCCTGGTTCTCATTAATCCAAATCTGGCTCTCTACTGTGCTAACTAACTGCTCCTTTAAATTCTTCTTTTTTTAGCATCCTTTATTTTTAGATACAAATTCTTTCCCTTTTTTTCAGTTCTTTCCTCACTCATTGAGAAAGTAAACCTAATGATGTCTAGTAGACATTTTAAATTATAAAAAACATATTTCCATCATGCAAAATAAAGCAAGAAAAATAAAGTAAAAATGATTTAATCTGCACTCAGTTTGTCAGTTATCTCTCAAGAGATAAATAGCACTTTCATCATAAGTCCTTTGAATTATATTAAATCATTATATTGATAAAATTAACTAAATCTTTCCTTCCCAGATGATCATCATTACAATATTGTTACTATGTACAATGTTCTCCTAGTTCAGTTTACTTTACTTTGTGTGAATTCATATGTGTCCTCAGGATTTTGAAACTATGTCTCTAGTAATTTCTTAGCAGGAAATTCAATAGAGTTGTAAGGCATCTTAGAAACCATCTAGGATTGCAATTTTAGGAACAGAAAGAACATTAGAAATCACATAATTGAAGTACTTTAATAGATGAAAGAAGACAGACCCATAGAGAGTAAATATATTGCTGCAGGCCAAATAAATATCAGAATGGAAATGTGATTTCATCAATATGAGTATTCTTTCCAGAGATGCGATCAAAACCCCTCTGTTACTGTCCATGCATATGTTACCCATGATATAATTCATTACTTTTGTCTATATGATCCCAATACGTTCATTCTTGGTTGTCATCCTTGCTTTCACATGTGTATAATTAGAATTTTGAATCCCAGGACTTTTTCTCCCAACATGCCATTTTCATTCTCACATTACATCCTTACATTTTGGAAAGAAAGCTTTTGTGTGACCCCAGCCCTGGCTCTTTTTGCCCCGATTGTGGCTGGGAAAGCTTTTTTTACTCAGGCTTTTACTTTTGTCCTTTTATTTCTTCTACTTCAAGTGATTATTAATAAATCTCATAAAATATAATACTTGGAGTTATTGTAGATTGGTTTAAATTTTACACATGGTATGTCAAGGATGCCATGAATTATTTTTTCATTCAGTCTCCCTATATGACCAACCCTCTTTCGTATGTATCCTTAGATTTTCCTGAGAACAAAATTTCCTCTAATTTTTCTTATGGATACTTGTTCATAGTGTGTTTTTATCTATACATACCTATCATTTGTCTTTCTGTTGCTATTTTGAATTCTTCAGAGATTATAGTCTTTTGTAAGTTAAAGCAATACAACATTAGAATGATATTAGTATTAAAAATGGAGTTTTGTTTCATTTTTAGTTTTTAGTCATTAAAAATGTTTTGCTCTCTATCTCATTCTTCTCATCCAGCTCAATCAGTTGTTGATTCACAGTGTCTGTCTTAGATATATTTATTTGTTTTGATGAAGTATTTGGGGATTCACTCAACTTCACATCATACCTTAGACAATAGGCATTCTTCATCTACTTGTTTCTTGTATTATAATGAAGAAAGAGCCAGGTAGAAGCTTTTGCAAAGATCTGGTGCAAAGACTTTGCAGAAGAAGTGCTGGCAGATGCGCAGAACTGAAAGAAGGGTTCCAGAATTTGGGGAAGGGATAAAAGAGAGAACCTGAAGGATGAAGAGATTTGTTGGTCCTGGACACAGAGGAGAGTGGAGGGTTACTTTCTATGGCCATCTTGTCTTTGCCAGAAGATAGTAACTGACCTTTCTCTACTGAAACTGGAGGTTCCTGAAATTCCGGTCATTGAGAGATTATCATTCCTATCCCTGTCTGTAGTTACCATCGACTGAGATCCTGAGGACATTGGTATTTCTGAGAAATCAAGACTGCATGCGTGTGTAACTGAGTAACTACCAGTGAGAACAGCCCAGTCAGCTTGGCCCTAGGCCTCTGGCCTCAAGAGTGAACTCACAATCAAATCTATTTATCTTTTACTTGACAAAATGTTTACTAGGCTCTACTTAATAGTGGACCAGTAGTTCAAGTAAGTGTATAAATGGAGATTTTTGAACCTTGGACTTCATCCCCCATAAATCACTTAGTATTTCCCCCAAATTCCCTTTAATCTCTTCTGCACCTCCACATTTGCATGGTCACATTATTGTTTTATAAGTTCTGTAGCTCCTCCATCTTCCTCTATTCTTCATGAATGTGGATGAAGTTAGTTTAGTACCTTTTCACTCCAGTTTTTTTAATGTAGTTTAGTACTAATAAAACTTTATTAAATATAATACTTTAGTTATTGAATATTAATTTTAGTCTCCACATTTATGTCCAACCATGATGGAATAGAATTCTCAAATATTTTTAAGAGAGATTTTCGGTTAAGTTAATAAGTTTTTTGCTGGCCACCCAGCCTACCTGCTTTCGTGCCATGGAAGCCACTACTGCTCTACCCTCTGCCTGCTCCCACCCACCTCTTTTCCTGCTTCTCTGGCCCATCTGTCCAGCCTACAACCCCTGTTTGACATGACTGGATCTGCTTCTGAGAGTCTACCAATGCAATACATTTTTTTTAAGAGGGTGACATATAAAAATTTTTCTACTCCAATCCCTATGTGGGTTTTCCAGCCTGCACTAGCTATTTTATTTTATTTTATTTTATTTTATTTTATTTTATTTTATTT
>NC_058130.1:691467525-691524951 GCF_016433145.1 Gracilinanus agilis | reverse complement strand
TATATATATATATATATATATATACTTACAAATCGTCTTTGCTAACATATTCAATAATTTTGCATTAGTATTTACTAGACATTTACTAATGATATTGGTCTATTGTCCTTCTCTTTCTTATGTCACCCTAATTTGAGTATTAGGATCTTTTCTTTCATAGAAAAAGTTCGATGCTAGCAATAGCAATAAGAGAAGAAAAGAAATTGAAGGATTCAGAATTGACAAAGAGGTAACAAAACTATTTCTTTTGGCAAATAACATTATGGCATATGTAGAAAATCTTAAAGACTGAATAAAAATTAGTTTAAACCATTGATAAATTTAGCAAAGTAGCAGGATATGAAATAAATCCAAATAAATCATCAGCATTCCTAAATATTACTAATGAAATCCTTCAAAAAGAGATAGAAAGACATACTACATTAAAAATAACCACAGATAGAATAAAGTATCTGAGAGTCGACTACCAAAATAAACCCAGTAACTATATGAACATGATTATAAAATCCTTTTTATACAAATAAAATGAGATCTAAATAATCTAAGAAACTTTAATTGTTCATGGATGAGGAGAGGCAATATAATTAAAATGTCAATCCTACCTAAACTAATCTTTGTATTCAATGCCATTCCAATTAAATTACCAAAAAAATTTTATTGAGTTAGAAAAAGTAATAACAACATTTATTTGGAAGAAAAAAGATCAAGAATATAAAAATGAATTAATGAAAAAATAAAAAGAAGGAGGTCTACCACTACCAGATTTTAAATTATTTTATTGTTATTATAAAGCAGTAATTATCAAAACTGTCTAAGAAAGAGAAAGGTAGATTAGTAGAACAGAACAAATATACACCAAATAGCAGTAAAAGATTACAGTAACTTTGTATATGACAAAGGCATAGATCTTGATTTTGGGGATAAGAAATCAGTATTTGGTAAAAATTATTGGGACAATTGGAAAGTAGTTTGACAGAAACTAGGTATAGACCAATATCTTAAATTATTCACTAATATAAGAACAAAAGGGATACGTGACAGACATAAAAAGAGATCACATTTCAATTAGAAGAACAGAGAACACATTACCTATCATACTTATGGATAGGAGAAGAATTTACAAGCCAACAAGAGATGGAAAGCACTGAGAAATATGAAATGGGTAATTTTGAGTACATTAAATTGAAGAGCTTTTGTACAAATAAAATATTGCCAAGATCAGAAGAAAAGCAAAAAAATATGGATTTTTTTATAGATAGACCCTCAGATAGGAGTCTCATATCTAAAATATGTACAGAACTATTTCAAATTTATAAGAATAAGAGCCATCACCCAACTGACAAATAGGCAAAAGATATGAACAGTTTTCAGATGAAGACATTGAAGACATGAAATATGACTTCATATGAAAAATTAGTATAAATCACTACTGATTAGAGAAATTAAAACCAAAAAAAATCTGAGATATCATCTCATACCCATCTCACAGTGGCTAAAATGATGAAAGGGCAAAATGACAAATGTTGGAAGGGATATGGAAAAAATGAGAACACAAATATACTGTTGGTTGACCTGTGAACTGATCAAACCATAAAAAGGAAAAAAAGTCTTCTCTCTTAATTATTGTAAACTATGTAATGAATAAATGAATTAGTTATTTAAAAATCAATAGTACTTAGCTTAAATGTCCATCTGGGCTTAAAGATTTTTTTGTTTGTGAATTCGTTTATTCTTCAATTTTTTATTTCATCTTAATACTAGAAAGTCAGTTCCTGCAGCTGTGTTGGTGAACCTATGGCATGTGTGCTGGAGCCTCCTCCTCTCCAATCACACCTGAGGACATTTCTCTCACCACTTGCCCCTCTGCCTTGTAGCCTAATGGGAGCACTTCCTCGCTCCCTGGTCTGGGGTAAGTTGAGGGGCTCATATATGACAGGAAGGTTGCAGTTTGGTTATTTGGTCTCTAAAAGGTTATCCATCACTGTCCTTCAGCAAGAGACTGATTTATTTTTGTGTTCTTTACCTAATAATAGCACAATTCCTGGTACATAGGAGGTTTTAATGAATGCATGTTGATTAAATGATAATCAAGAAATTAAAAATTCCTCCAAATATTATAAAGATTATTAGAAGTAAGAGTTTATAAAATATGTATACACACATTTATATATGTGTATATAAATTTATGTATGTGTATATATTCATAAATACATATATTGCACATATATATGTTCATATGCTTTGTATAGGGAAATAAAATGGATCTATTAATTAATTGATATAAACAACACTCATATGAGGAAACTCTGCTCTCAATGCAGGCTAGAAAATTTCTTGAAATGTATGTTTATGTATATTTGTACATAAATGTATAAGTATATATTTATTTTACATACATAGTTCCAAATTATCTCCCATCCTCTTATTCCTCTCTAACCCACCAAGAACAGCATCATCAACATCTTCATTAACATCTAACTATCCATCTTTTCCTGGACCAGGTTATTTATTTATTTATTTTGCAATGTGGCTAATATAGAAATATGCTTTCCATTGCTTCACAGGCTTAATTCATATATAGTTTTCCTTCTTGGTGGGTTGGAGAGGAATAAGAAGATGGGAGATAACTAATATATTACATAAAGTTTCAAATGGAAGGAAAACTTCCAACTCCAAATTCCGTCATCATCAACATCATCATTTTCTTCAACATCAACATCAACAACATCAATATCATCATTATCATCAACATAATCAGCATCTACATCAACATCATCAATAACAACATCATCAGCATCAACATCATTGTCATCAACAACATCAGCATCAACTGATAACATCATCAACATCATCAACGTGATCAATATCCCCATTATCGTCAACAACCACATCAACCACAACCACATAATCAACAACATCAACATTATCATTAATATCATCAATGTAATTAACATCCCCATCATTGTCAATAACAACGTCAACAACATCAACAACATCATCATTCTCAACATCTTCAACATCAACATCATCATCAACAACATCAACATCATCATCATCACCACCATCCACAACGTCATCAACAATGTCATTGACATCATCATCATCAACAACTTCATCATCAACAACATCAACAACAACATCATCAACATCTTTATCAACATCTTACTTTCCATCATTTCCTGGACCAGGTTTTTTTTTTTTTTGCAATGTGACTAGTATGGAAATATGTTTTCCATGCTTTCACGGGCTTAATTATTATTAATGAAGATTTTCTGAGGGAATACACTAATATCTGATGAATAAGGGAAGGCCAAGTGTAGGAGATAGTATTTTCCACAGTTTTAGATGGAAGTAGGAGTTCTAAAAGGCTTTATCAGAATAAATTGAAATTGGGCATATTTAGATAATCAATGAGGCATTTAGATAATCAATGAGGCATTTAGATAATCAATGAGGCTCTCTCACTACATAGAGAGCTGGGTTGGGGTCAGTAGGATTTGGGTTCAATTCTGACCTCAGACACTTACTATCTTTTAGCCTTTAGTTTTCCCTGCAGCAGGAAATGGCCAACCAGTCTAGAATCTTTGCCAAGAAAATTTCATGGACAGTATTGGCATGCTATGGTCTATAGGGTTACAAAGAAGTGGGCTCAACTGAACAACACACTGATAGGAGGTAGAGGGGATGGAGGTAACATGATGTGTGTTTTCAAGAACATGAAATACTAGTAAGATGAGTTAGATAAGTTCAGTTTATCTTCAGAAGATACACTTGGTGCCAAGGATTGTAGATACCAAGATATAAATGTAAGATAGAGAACAGGAACTATATTCTAATAATTTGATCTATCCAAGAGCAGAATAGGCTTCTATGTGATTCCTCCTCTTTGAAGGTCTTCAAGCAAAGTCAAATGACCAACTGTTTCCTTTGCTATAGACCAGTGATTCCCAAAGTGGGTGCTACTGGCCCCTGGTGAGTGCCTCAGCAATCGGGGAGGCGGTGATGGCCACAGGTGAATTTATCTTTCCTATTAATTGCTATTAAAATTTTAAAAATTCATTTCCAGGGGGCTAAGTAATATTTTTTTTTTCTGGACTGGAAAGGGTGCGGTAGGCCAAAAAAGTTTGGGAACCACTGCTATAGACTAAGAGTTTGGTGGGGTATGGGTTGAAGTATAAATTGGAGTAGGTAGATGCAAATGTCACTTCAAATTCTAAAATCTCTGATATTTTGTGAGAAGTGTAGGTATTAAGGTCAGCTTATACCTTCCTACCCTTTTCAGTTCTACACAACTCCAGATGGGCTGGGAGGCATCAGGTGACAGTAGACACATTGGTACATTGTCCAAAATTTGTTATTTGATGGGGCAGACCTTTATGTGGGGGATAGTGGCTATTATCCAGCTTAGTTTAAAGGCTCAGCAGGATCTAAATAATATAATGATTCTTTGTGGATTTGTCTTTTTGTTTTTGTTTTTTCTTCACTATAATTTATTTTTAGTCATCTTTTGTATATTGATTTTTTGTTTCATTTAATAGACCCCTCCACCCTTGAGGTGCATTTAGAGCAGAAGTCCTTAAACTTGGGTACTTGAACTTGTATTTTTTTTTTAAACCCTTACCTTCCATGTTGGAGTCAATACTGTGTATTGGCTCCAAGGCAGAAGAGTGGTAAGGGTAGGCAATGGGGGTCAAATGACTTGCCCAGGGTCACACAGGTGGGAAGTGTCTGAGGCCAGATTTGAACCTAGGACCTCCCGTCTCTAGGTCTGGCTCTCAATCCACTGAACTACCCAGCTGCCCCCTGAACTTGTATTTTTAAAATATTTTGATAATTATATTTAAATATAATTGGTTTCTTTTAATATCCTATTTGTTATAATTTTATTCCCCTGAAAACAATATTCTGAGAAGCAGTCAATAGATTATACTGTGCTACTAAATACTTATATGACAAAAAAAATGATTTTTCAGAGGAAACTGGGTTTAGTTCAAATATTTCTCATTTCTAACTTTATTGGAATTCTTCACACTATTGCTTTGAAAACATTTTATAATTGAGACAAAAAAGATTACTTGTTATTCCCTGAACTTGACAGGACATTGTCCAGCTCTTAGCATTCACAGAGGCCATCAACTTGCCTCTACTGCATTCTGTCTCCCTCTTCTTCTCTCAGAATTTATCTTCCTTATAGGCTCAGATCATGTACTACTTTCTTCATGAAGCCTTTTATTATTCTCACTCCTATTTCAGCCATATTCCTCTCTCCCTATCAGCTGTATTTATTTTCAACCTCTGCTAGTTGCTTTTTTTTTCCTTGAGTGCTTTTAGGCCCTCTATTCTTTATCCTTATCCACCTCTTCTTCATAATGTATTTACTTGTGTACTTATCCATTTGCAATGGTTCAATATAACCTCTGTGGGAAGAGTCACTATCATTTTTTCATTTTTATATTTTTTAATCAGCAGTGCATTGTGCTCTACACAGAATTGGTGATTAATAAAACATTTTCTGAAGTAGAAGGCTGGTTGGCATCTTAGCAATCATATATCAGAACAAACACTTGAGTAAGAATTCCCTCTGTAACACCTCCAGGAAAGAAATAATTACTATCTCCTGAAGAAATAGAATTACAGATACTCAACAAATGTTTGCTAGTTGAAATTCCTTCGATTATCCTTTAAAAAACAATCTGTTAAGAGTCTTATTAGGTCCCCTTACATAGATAGGTAGTTATGAAAGCAAAAAGTAGGGAAGGTATTCAATGAAGCAAAATCCAAGGCATCCACCAGATGGGGATGTTTCCCTATGAAATGAGACAGTTAAGCTCTTTTCCTGATCCATCTTCAGAGAGCTGGATGCTGAACTTTAAAGAGAACTCTGAATGTACCCTTGACACTGGCTTCTTTGCTGTTCCTCACACAAGACACTCCATCTCCTGACTGTGCATTTTTTACTAGCTGTTCCTCTCCTAGAATTCTCTTCCCTCCCCATCTCCACCTCTGACCTTTTCTGAGTTTCTTCAAGACCCAGTTAAAATGTCATATTCTACAATAAATCCAGAGCCTTTCCTTATTTTATTATATCCAATCTCTGCCTTAGTCTCTCTGCCTCTGTTTCTGTCTCTCTCTGTCTCTGTTTGTCTGTCTGTCTTTCTTTCTATCTCTCCATATAATGAAGGTACCTAATGAAGGTACCTAATTCTTAGCTATCTCCCTCCAATAGAATGTGGAGTTCTTGAGAGCAGATCTATTTTTGCTCTTCTTTAATTCCCAAGTGCTTAGTACAGTGTCAGGCACATAGTAAGCCTTAATAAATATTTGACTGACCAGGGAACAAGGCAGAAAGCTTGTATAAGTACAATGGAAAAGCATGATGTTTCTTATTATGATTGCTTTAAATATATTTGTTATGTAAAAAATATCCAGTTAACTCCCTTTCTCCTTCACTCCCCCCCCCATTAGAGAAGGCATCATTTGACAAAAATATAAAACTAAGTCTTATTTTTATTATTTATCAATTCTTCCTCTGGAGGTGTGCATACACAAGTCATTCTTCAAATAGTATGTTGCTGTATATAATATTTTCTTGGTTCTGTTTGTTCCACTCTTTATAAATTCATGTGGGCCTTTCTGACTTTTTTCCAAAGTTAACCTGTTCTTCATTTCTTATGGTGTACTTGTATTTCTTCACAATCATATGCCACAACTTGTTTAGTCATTTCCCAATTGATGGACATCTCTTCAGTTCTACTTCTTTGCCACCTCAAAGAGGATTGCTATAAATATTTTAGAACATATTTAGGACCTTTTCTTTTTCTCTGATCGCCATAGGAAATAAATCCTATTGGATCAAAAGGTATTCTAACTTTGTGAGCCTCATTCTAGATTGCTCTCTAAAATGGTTGGATTAGATCTCTACTTTGGTCAAACACAAGGTAACTATGTAATTTACAATGGGTTCTTGTGTGTCCGTTCTGTTCCATTGGCCCAATTTTCTATTTCTTAGGCATTACCAGATAATTTTGATAAGTTATTATTATTGTCTCAGCTGCATAACTATCCTTGTGTAACTGTATTCATTGGTTTCATTGGTGTGATATGATTCTGAGTGGGTCACACTAAATCTATGTATTAAGATAAATATGAGATAGATGCTGAGAAAGAGGAAAAACATAGACAAGTTATAAATTTCTGGTTAGACCCTTGCCTTCCATATGCACAATAAATATAATGTTATTATTAAATGTTATCATAATATTATTATTAACTGAATCCTAACCCTAAAAGCATTTCTTATAACAAATAGATTACTAGAAGAAACTGTTCTACATAAATTGCTTCCTTTCTCTCCCTCTCCCCCCTTCCACATTGGGTTCCTAGTTAGTTATACCAACTTCTTTTTTATGTTGGCCAAAATTGGTTTTTAAATCATACTTCATAAGCCCCTTTGATGTGTTTATACTTACTGATTGGATACAGGACAAGCAATTCATATGAGAGGCATTTAATTGAATATCGATGTGATAACAATAGCAACTGGACATCCCCCTCAGAAATCTTGGGCTCACTATCACACAACTACAAACATGTTCTATTCAAAAAGTAAACCCATGTGGAAATGATACATAGGGAATACACACAGAAGTATGAAGTATGTGTGATCAAGACTTTATGAAGTATTACAAACACAAGGAACATGTCTGAAGATCATGGATTTCAATAAATATTTGTTTAATTTACATCTGTGAAGAAAAGAATTTTAAGAAGGTGAGGAGTACACATAGTAACATTTGGGGCCAAGACAAATAATTTAAAGGTAGTCATGCTTTTGGTGCTAGAAAACTGAGATATTCTATTGATTTTGTTGTATTATTCTTTGCTAGACCTAATCCTCACCAAGTGTTGTGCCTTCATTTCTTTGGTCTTTACTGTTAGGCCTTACTATCTAACACACTGCCTAACATCCACTAGCAGTAAAGTCTTTAATAAGTTCCTCTGCTCAATTAATGGCAATAAAGCTTTTTTTTTTTCCTTATCAGCCATATTATTCAGATGAGAAAAGTGCAGAAAACCTTAAATAAACATACATATTTATATTAATGAATATGTAAATATCACAATTATTCTAATATTTTATTGTTAATATTAAAAAAGTTACTATTCTCATTGCTATTGTTTTTCTGATTCTCTCTGCCACCCCTTATACAATAACATTCACACAGAAATAGTCCTGGAAAAAAGTCACTATCCTACAAATTATTCTTCTACATACATTGTTTACCTGTAAAAATGATTGTTGTGGCATAGTGAAAAAAACAACTGACCTCAAAGCATGGAAGACCTTGGTTTGGATCCTGCCTTTGTCCCATACTGACTATTTGACTCTGAACATCACTGAAATTCTCAGTGTTATAGACAAATCTTTAAGAATATAAGTTGTAAAAAAAGAATAGAAGTTATAGACAAGATACTAACTTGAATTAGAGAGAGGTTCTTCTAGGAAGTCCCTAGTCAATAAAACCACAAAACCAGTCCCTATATCTAATGTCTCATGGTCACATGCACAAGTGGACTATATAACTATATTTTGTGTTTGAATAAAAATATCAAACTGTAAGATTCATCTGTTAAACCCAATTGCAAGAAGTATTAGTGCCATTCCAGTAGCAAAAAGAACAGAGATGATTGTTGTTCCATCCTCTTATCTGATGTACAATATTTTTTAGGAGCATCTCCATCTTTCATCTCCTCTGGAGTTGAAATCTCCATTAAAGTATGTGTCGTTTCTTCTAATTAGGGTGTAAAGCCTTTGAGAAGAAGAACAATCACACTTAGTATTTTTGTATCCCCAGCATTTAGCACAATACTTTAACACATAGAAAACACTCCATGCCTTTTTCCATTCGTTCATTTATTCCTGTTTCCCATGGGATGTTTTTTTTTCTTCTTTAAATTCTATAATTTTAAAGTTAATTTCAAAACTCCTGCCTAGTATGTTCCTCATGTCACCCCATACCCCTCTTCACCATCTCACAATTGTCTTTACCAGTTCTGGCAGACCTCATGGGATCTTGGAGGGTAATTTTGAACCTCTAGATAACTCATCACTGAAGAACTTGAACAGAACTGACAAAAAAATAAGCTAATTGGCTGCTGAGCCCGAGGAGCCAATGACTCAGTGGATTTATAAATGGAATTGACCTTCTCTGTCTTTCTTTATCTTAGGTCAATGCAAAGCTTAGGATGGATGTGTTTAAAATTGGATGCTACCTTGTGAGTCTGAAAGGTCCAGATGTCTTTGGTTGGTCCTGTCTGGTGGCTGGAGAAGGTTTTGTATCCAAGAGGATGTTCACTCCCAGCATACTGCCCCAAGGTGGAACCATTTAGCCTACATATATGTATCAGAAATTATTTGTATAGTATCCAGTCAAGTTAGTAAAATATCTAATTAGCTGTTTTTCAAGATCTTTTATGTTTTAATGAAGCATATTAAATATTTTCTTCCCAGCATGTTTTGCTAGTAGTTATAATTACATTCACTGACTCCTGTTAATGTATTCTTATGAAATTTTCCTTTAAATTTAGCCTTTCTTATGTACATAGGAATAAATCACTTGTTCCATACCTATATTTAATTGTGAACTTCTTACCTCTTTTCCTTCCACATTTTGGGGAACTCCTGGTCTGGTAAGCCATAATATAATTTACTAGAATTAAAATCATCCTCAGGGCAGTGAGGTTGGGGGAATTCACTGGACTAAAGAGCTCAGTGAGAAAATGGAGATTCTTTTTATAAGAGGACAGGCTACTTATGTATTAACCTACTCTGAATCGAATGCTTTAGTTTAGGACAGGGAGGAGTGTGTGCCTAAGCTCTTGTGAGCTCAAGGAAGAAGGTCCCCAGTGCTAGTTCAGTAATTCATGAGTAACTATGAAGCAAGCTAAGAATTATGGAATTTTTCTTATTCTACTCTTTTCCTGCTTTGCTGAGAACATATATTTTCAGCTTCTTCCCTTGATGTAACCATTCTGTCATTCATTAAATTAATGGTGGCCTTTAAATAATTTCCTGGTTCTCATTTGATCCAATTTGTGTTTTTGCATTGTTGAAATTCTTGTGACCAGATAAGCCACCAGAATCTTGCCTCATCTGTCCTTTTCAAAGGGTTTCTCTTAACCCTAAAATGTTAATTTCTCAAGTATATATATAGTGAAGTTTTTGCTTTTTTTAATACTATGTTCCAAGCATTGTAATGAGAATTGTGGATACAAGAAGGCAAAAAAGATAATTAATATCTTCAAGGAGCTCACATTCTAATGGAGGAAATAGCATGCAAACACACATGTACATGAAACATAAAAATTAGATGGAAAGTAGTGTCAGAAGGAAAGCCCTATGGACTATGCACTACTTTGATTCCTGTCTTGCCTTAACTGTTTGACCTTTACTTGTGTTTCAAAAAATAAACTATACCACCTTACAACTATCGGACTAGGTAATATAACAAAAAAAGAAAAATAATAAATTGTGGAAACAAAGGAAGGAAAAATTGGGACTAATATGCTGTTGTTAGAGCTGTGAACTGATACAACCATTTTGGAGAGCAATTTGAAACCATACCCAAAGGACCATAACACTGCATACTATTTGACCCAGTGATATTACTATTAAATCTGCATCCTCAAAAAATCAGAGATAGGGGAAAAGAACCTATTTGTACAAAAATATTTATAGTAGCTCCTTTTATAGTGCCAAAGAAATGGAAATTAAATGGATGTCCATTAATTGGGAAATGGTTGAACACATAATGGCATATGATTGTAATGGAATATTACTGTACCGTTAAAAAAAAGCCAACAAGATGATTTTAAAAACCCCGGAAAGACTTATACAAAATTATATAAAATGAAATGAACGGAACCAAGAGAATGTTGTGTACATTAAATATTGTACTAATAGTGTATACCATGATCAAATGTGAATGACAGCTCTTATCAGCAATGTAAGCATTCAGCAATACCAAAGGACTCCTGATGAAAAAAACCCAGAGGTGATAAACTTTGAATGCAGATTGAAACACGCCATTCTTCATTTTATTTCCCCCATGAATTTTTCTCTAGGATAAGTGATATATGGCTTCTTTCACAACATTATGAACAAGGAAATATATATTGTACAATTATATATGTATGACATATCACATTATCTGCCATCTTGGGTTGAGGGGAGAGGGAAAGTAAGAATATAGGTCCCAAAATATCAGAAAATAATTACTAAAAATTGTAACATGTAATCTGAAAAAATAGAAAACATAATTTAAAAAGTAAATAGAGCTGGAGAAGAAAAAAAAAGGTTGTTTTTATATCATTTAAATTCCCCTTGACATCCCAACACTTTTTCCTCTCCCACAGAGTTTAACAATTTAATCAAGAATATTTGCAAAGAAAATAATGAAAAATAGGGAGAAAAGCAAAATATTAAAACAAATCAATTTATTGAAAAACATGAAATATATCTTGTCATATTTCTTCTTTGGAATCATACTTATTCTCTGTAATTCTGCACATTCACTCCCAGTTATTTTGTTGTGGTTGTTCTTCCCCTTTTGAAGGTAGTTCCAGTGATTGTGCAGATTTCTGTGTAGGCTTTGTTAACTCCACTCCAAAGCAGTTCATGTAAGTCTTTTCTATTCTTCTCTGTATTAATCATATTTAGCATTTTTGGCATATTAAAATTCCACTATGTTAGTTTAAGTTAACTTAATTAATACATTACCAAACATTTTAGCCATTTCCCAATTGAAATTTACTTCCACTTTTTACCTAAGGGAATTTAGAATTTATCATATGTTTCTCTCCCATCATTTTATTCCCCTTTTCTCTTTTTGTTTGTGGGATTTAATTGGGAAATGTAACATTTAGATTTTATAGTTACGTACCAGTTCGATATTGATAAAATCTTACAATTATCTTCCTATAAATCTTCAATAGCTCTCTCTGGTCACATTTGCTTTGGCTGTGATTGATATGTTTCTTCAGTGTTATTCCTTGACATTTCCTCATTTGGAGCATGATAACAAGGGCTCTATATATTTTTCAGGAAGGAGTTCGTATGTCTTTACACATTCTGATAGAAAATATAGGTAAATATCATCATTCACAAGTATTAAAAAAGCATTACTACTATTTAAATGTTATTTTGAATTTGTATAATTGGTCAGCTAGTTGTTTGAAAGTTGTCAAACTTAGACAAAATTTTTTGGGAAGGAGGAAGGAATTCCAGCCCATGTATATCCAAATGCTTTTTATGTGTTCTAGATTTAGAAGTGAAGCTTGTGTGTGTGTGCGTGTGTTCATGCGTGTGTATGTACATATGTATGTGTGCAGTCTTGTCTATGTGCATTTGTGTGAGTGTTTTAATGCTTGTCCAACATTGAGTGGTAGGCAACATTTTATTATATTATTTGGGACTACACATCCCAGAGTAAAAAAGCAAAAACAAAACAAATAAAAATAATATGAAACCTTTCTTTAGAAGCGAGGATATCCTTTTCAGTGCTGTTGTGACATAATACTGGTGTATAATGATTTGTCTACTTTAGTGGTCTATTCTAAAAAGCATTTCCAACAGGTAAGATATAGTTATTTCTGATTAGTTTCTGTATATTTTACTTTCCTGTGCATTAGAAAACAAATAAGGTTTTGTGTTTTGGCTTTGCTGTTTCTTTTGTCAAACTGATTATCACAGTGGTTTCAAGTAGGGTCAGCCTTTAGTTCTATCAACTTCTATAACCTTTAGTAGGAGTTTTATTATACTTACTGGGGTGCTAAACCCACTCAATGATAATGTTAGAGTCTAACTAGCCAGAATTTCAAAGCTCATGTTAATCTTTTGTAGCTACCTGAATTATCTCAGGGCATATGAAATCCCATTGGTATAGAGCAGAGCTGATAGTAACCTTCTCTGCAGTTGTCCTATATAAGGCATAAAGTTTGAAATTAAGTTTTGAATGGGTCATTATTATCAATCAACTAATCAATCAGTCAATCAATAAACATTTCTTAAGCTCCTACTATGACTCAAGTTCTCTGAGGAAAAAAAAAAGAGGCAACCGATGGTCTTGGCCATCATCATCATCATTGCCATCGTCATCATCATCATCAACATCAGTGTCATTGGCATTTTTATCATCATCATCATCGTTATCATCATTGTCATCATCATCACCATTATCCGTATCTACCAATCTCTAGGTAGGAACATGGTCAATAAGCTCCTCTACTCCTTCAGCCTCCTTGTAAGCCTCAGCTAAAGTATAATCTTCAGCTTAGCTATATATCCAGAGCCCTCTCTTGCATTATGATCTGGATCATGGTTTGTTGAGGCCTAGCTTGAAGTTATATCAGCTCATTGAACTCTCCTTAGAATTCTTTTTTCCTACCCTTTTCTTAATAGCTTTTCTTTTTTCCTGAGCACATCTTTTTTATTGTTTTGTCCTCTTCTCTCTTCCTTGAGTCTTTCAATTTAAACGTTATCTAATATGTTCAGAAACTCTTTTTAATTCTTATGTCTTTATCAGACTTCCTAGCAGAGGTAAATGTCAACATGGGTCTATTGCTTCAATTGAAAATGGTTTGAGTTATGCTGTGATAAGCATTTTAACTCCATTTCATCATCCCTTCCATTCTATGCAAACAAAAGTATCTTGGTCAGTTAGGAAAAGACAAAACAAAACATTGAAATAACATTACCCTTTATTGCTTTTCCATCCAAGAACTCAGCATTGTTTGATCACTTCAGGACATTCTACATTGAAATATTATTCTGTTAAAACAGAATTAAAAAACCTGAGTATTGGAATGCACTGAAGAAGTCATCTAATTCAACCTCTACTTCAGCAAGAATAGCACTTTTAATTGGAATGTAGAGTGTCAGGGAACTCTTTATGGGACAAGGGAATCAATTTCATAATTGAACAGCCCTGAATACTAGGAAAATTTTCCTTTATATGTCAGTACATCCAGGATCTGTGGTCTTGTCAGGATTGGGAAGATCTTACCCCATATTACAATTCTTAGGAAATCTATATCTTTTTATTTATAATATTAAAGTGAATATTAATAATAGCTAGCATTTCTATTAGCTACTATGTGCCAGGCACCCTCCTAGGTATTTTACAAATGCTTCATTTGATCCTCACAACATCCCTGGTGGGAAGGTGTCATTATTATCCCTATTTTATAGATCAGGAAACTGAGGCACAGAGAATTGCTAAGGGTTACACAGATAGTAAGTATATGAGGCTGGATTTAAACTAGGGTCTTCCTGATTTCAGGCCCAACATATACATCTATTGGACTTGGCTGGGGCTCAGAAAAACTGAGTAATTTCCCATAGTCACACAGTTTCTGATATGCGATTTGTATCTAAGTTTTGCAGATTCTAAATCTACTTCTCTTCTC
This sequence comes from Gracilinanus agilis, assembly GCF_016433145.1. Classification (NCBI taxonomy): domain Eukaryota; kingdom Metazoa; phylum Chordata; class Mammalia; order Didelphimorphia; family Didelphidae; genus Gracilinanus; species Gracilinanus agilis. The sequence continues at coordinate 691,510,485 of NC_058130.1, read as the reverse complement.
AGGGTAGTAGGAGATCACAAAAATGAAGTGTTAGGGTCAGTTTAATCCTAGTCAATCAGTCAATAAGCACTTATTAAACACCTGTTCTAAGAACTGAAGATGTAAAAAAAAGACAAAAATAATCAATTAATCAATATTTATTAAGTGTCTACTATATGCCAGGTATTGTGCTAAATGCTGGGAATGAAAAAAAGTGGTAAAAATTGTTCCTGCCATTAAGATCTTATAATAGAATGGGGGACATGACATGTAAGCAACTGTCTATAAACATATTAATGGCTAACGAGATTGAGGGCTAAGACTAATGATGGGAGGTCCTGGGTTCCAATCTGGATTCAGACACTTCTTAGCTTTAGGCCACTGGGCAAGTCACTTAACCCCCACTGCCTAGCTTTATCAGTCTTCTGCCTTGGAACCAATACACATCATTGATTCTAAGAAGGAAGGTAAGGGTTGAAAAAATAACATGTAAGATAAATTGGAAATACTAATTACTGGAAGTATTAAGGTAAAAATATGAAATCCTCTGTCTTTGAGCGTTTTATTTATTAATTGCTATTCACACTTTCTTATGAACCAGCATCATGATTTAGACCCTTTCAACATTTCATTCTTCCCTTCTAAGACATGTCTGGAGAAAATCACACCTACTGGAAACCTTCCACTTGTGAGCACAGGGGCAGGCAATTACCCAACAGGGAGGTGGAGAGGCAGATACTTGAAGGAGAAAGGAACCACATCAAGGGAAAAAAAGTGGCAGCTGGTGCCTTATAAGGATGCCATTCCATCTGCCACTCGAGTCTTATGTTTCTTTTGTGTATGATCCAAAGCACATCCTCCCACCTGAGTAATGAATGAACTCCAGGAAACTCTGCGAATCACAACGACTGACTTGAGCAGAGACTAGGGTGTTTCTTGTTATGTCAAATCAGAAAGATCACAGAGAAGTGTCACAAGGCTTGGGTTCAAATCTTTGGTCTGCCACTTGGTTTTGTGGCCTGGGCCAAGTCCCTTCTCATCCTTAAATCCTTTGAGACTATTAATTTAATTCCATTCAATTAGTATGTGAGAAGTGTCTCCTGTGTACAGTGTAGTATAGTAAATATGTTGTGGCCTGGACCTATCATTTGTAGAGGAAATTATTAGGGGAGGAGAATTCTTCTACCTATGAAAATTAGTACCTTTTTATAGAATATAGAATATATTAAATTATATATAAAATTAAATTTGATGTTATATATTATACTATAAATACATATATGTGTATCTACATATATATGTGTATGTATATGTATTCTATGGTTCTAGATAATTCATGCATATATACACATATGTTATCCAGCAACCAATCTTATTTAGCCTTATATGCCTTTTATCTCTTTCTTTGTCTACCACCCCAATATAAAATCTTTTCCTACTTGCAAATATATATATTTATACATGAGTTCTCTAAAATTGTAGAAGATAAGTTGCTTATCCATTATCATATAGTATGTGTTAAAAGGAGGACTTGAACCCAGGTGAGTTCCCAATCCAGTAAGTTATATTACTTGTCTCTTTGATAAATAAAACTGTTCAGCCTAGCATTCAAGGTCCTTCAAAATCTTCCTTCGATGTATTTGTCTATTTTCTTATTAAAAAAAAACTTTAAATAAATCTGAACCAAAACACCAATAAACATCATCTTGATATTTACGCCAAAACATGATTTTATATGATACTGTGAATCTCCATTTCATACTGCTTGATTTTTAAAAGTATATATTTTATGCCTTCCCTTTGATCCAGCGATTCCACTACTTGGTTTGTACTCCAAAAAGATAACAAGGAAAAATACTTGTACAAAAATATTTATAGCAGTGCTCTTTGTGGTGGCAAAAAATTAGAAAATGAGAGGGTATCCCTTGATTGGAGAATGGTTGAAGAAATTGTGGCATCTGATGGTGATGGATACTATTGTGCCATTAGGAAAGATAAACTGCTTGATTTCCATATGAGCTGGAAAGACTTCTATGAAATGATGTGGAGCAAAATGAGGAGAACCAGGAGAATGTCCTACACAGAGGCTGAAACATTGTGGGATAATCATTTGTACTTAATTTGGACTTAATGCTACTGAGAGCAATGCAATAATCCAAGACAATCTCGAGGGATTTATGAGAAGGAATGCTATCCACATCAAGAGAGAACTGTGGGAATAGAAACAATGAAGGAAACCTTTGATCTTTTATTTGTTTATATGAGTATTGGATGTGGGGTTTTAGTTTTTTTAAAAATTACAGAAGTGATTAATATGGAAATAGGTACTGAGTGATAATACATGTATAACCCAGGGGAATTGCTTGTCAACTCTGGAAAGGGGGAGGATTAAGGGAAGGGAAAGTACATGAATCATGTAACCATGGGAAAATACTTAAATAAAATAAAAAGATAAAATTATATATTCTAAACAATATTATCAAGTCTGTCTTGCCTGTCCCTTTTTACTTCTGAACTTCCTTTTGTATGTTAAAAAAATTACAAAAGCCTTTTTGTTTTTTGGACAACTATGACTAACTTTTCCTCTCAATCTCCCCATAATTAAAATAATGAGAAAGAAAGAGATGGAGTATTCACACAAAAGGAGGCCTCAGATTTTTGGAGTATTTCTTGGTCTGGTTCTTTGTGAGATCTCTGAACTTTCAGCTTTCAGCACTAGGGGGAAGATATGAGTACAGGTAAAGATAAAAATCTTTCTTCAAGGGAATTTTGAGAATCATATGAGATAATAGATGCAAAACACTTTGCAAAACTTAAAGTATTATATACATTTAGTTATTATTGTTTATTTTTGTTATTATTATTATTATTGTTGTTGTTATTATTATATTTCATTCCTCAGGACTTAAATCTGTTGATGATTTCATGCTTTAAGCATCCTACTGAACTCAAGTAATGTTTGTGGAATAATACAAGTATGTGCTGATGAATACATATGCATACACTTTTAAGATTAATCTGGGGGGCAGCTGGGTGGCAGCTGGGTGGCTCAGTGGATTGAGAGCCAGGCCTAGAGATGGGAGGTCCTAGGTTCGAATCTGGCCTCAGACACTTCTCAGCTGTGTGACCCTGGGGAAGTCACTTGACCCCCATTGCCTACCCTTACCACTCTTCTGCCTTGGAGTCAATGCATAGTATTGACTCCAAGATGGAAGTTAAGGGTTAAAAAAAGATTAATTTGCATCATTAATGCTTTCTTAAGTCTAGACTCCACAGAATCAATAAACAATAAATCAGGTTTTGATTTCTGAAGTTAAATGCTAATAATGAAAATTTAATAATTGGTTTGGAATTGACTCAAACACATCCCTGATTTTCTTCCTCCAGTTTTTTCTCCCAAAGAACAAAAAGGCAAAGTGTTTTCTTTCTCCAATTAGCTTTGCCCAATAACAAATGAAAGTGCAAACTCTGAGTCTTCTTCCTAGTTCTGTACTGAGGCATCTCCTAAGATCAGATTTGCCCTGAACTCTTCTTCTCTTAGTCTAAATTTATCTTAACTACCATACTGGTACAAGTAGAGTTTTTTCCAATGAGGTGACTAGCTGAATCTCATGATGAGTAAGTTAAAATTCACATTTCTGCCAAATGCCATAACTAATCAATATATTTATCTCTTAGTCTCTAATTATTTCTAGGAACCAGTATTTCCCAGCTATTATCTTCAGTCACAAATTATACCATAGAAAAAAAGATTCTTTGTCCTTTACCTAGAGCTAGGTACCATTTTTCCCTCCAAGGGCTTTTTTCAGTAATTTTCATACAATTATCCTTGTTTATATCCCTTTTACTAGCAAAACTGTACAATATGAAAATATCACTACTTGTATACTAGGAAAACCTGGAGGAACTGGTATTATTTTCAGGGAAAAGAAAATGTAGTAGGTTTAGGAAAACTACCTTCAAGTATTTGAAAGCATTTTTAAGGGAATGAGGAATTAGCTATCGTTTATTTGACTTTTGAGTGAAGAACCAATGGATGAAACTCATAAGCAGGCTGACTTTGGTTCATCAGAAACACAAACTTCCAGAAGATCAACAGTAGGATGAATCTTCTCAGAAGGAAATGTGTTTCTCAACACTCGACACTTTAAAGGGGAGGCTGGATGAATATTTGCTGTGGATGCATTCTGCTTTAGGAAAAGGTTGGACTAGATGACTTAGATCATTCCCACACTGACAAAATGATTCTGTAATTACACAATTTTGAACTTGGAATGGAACTCAGAAGTCATTTTGTCCTAAGTTTTCTGAAATCATGAATTATTACTAAGGATAAGACTCTATGGGCTACATTAAAGTCTAAAATGCAGTTCACTCTTCTAAAGGGAGCATAGTCTTACTTACACAAGATAAACTATTAGAAAATAATACAATTGCATTAACAAAGTGAAAGATGACACACAATGATGTTGTTTCAGAATTCAAGAAGGAAGAATCTATTGATGGATCAGCAGAGTGGCAGGTGGGAGATGAAATGACACAGGAAACAAAGGTTTATTCTTAGAGCATATCAATTTATTAAGCAATGCACGCCAATTGCCTAACCTGCTGGGACAAGGTCCCTTCCTCAACTACATTAGATAATTGATTGTTAATTGGAGGAAAGATTAGGGACTTTTCCAATTGAGAGAGAGAAAGCAAACAGGTGCAATTGTGTGAATTCAGAAAAAGAGGTGTCCTATTCCTCCCCAAATATCTATAAACAATCAAAAGAAAATGGAAACATTAATTGATTAGTATGGGGCCGGTTTTAAAATAAGACATATGGGTTGCTTGAAATGTCAGTTGTGAAAAAATTCCTTGCATTACTCCTTGGACCTGAACAAGTTTCTGTTTGGTATTTATTTAATATTCTGTTCGGTCCTTGTTTAAGAATTTCTAAGCAGGAGGGAAAGGTGGTCTAGTTTTCTAGTGGTGCAGAGCTAGGTTCAAACAATGCAATAAGGTTTTCTCCCAAGACAAAAATTGCACTAAACCCATAATTGAATAGAAACTATTAGTTCCAGAATTAAGTCACATAATAGAGTGGTTCATTCAATTTCCACAACTAACCCTTTGTGGTCCTAATCCTCTCAGTTCCCTTAATAGGTACATATTAAGGCCTACTAAGTTACAGAAACTGAGCCAATTATGAGGAAGTAATTACATAAATGAAACAGGAACTAGCCTCAAGTACCTTATTAGTAAGAGATAAGATAAACATATACAAAATATATCAATATGTATCAATATATTGAAATATATTGATATATTGATAATATATTGGTATATATAGGTAAACACCACATGTATATATAATATACCTGTGCACACTGAAATAATGTGGATATTCTTGATGGTTGGTGTTGGTGATGGTAAGATGCCAAGGTTTAGTTGGTTCCTTGGCAACCTACAAAGAAGGGCCTGTTGGGTCTTCTCCCAGTGACCAGTGTGCTGAGACTACCAGACAGAGTTCAGAACAGGACAGGGGTTTATTTTAAAACACAGTTTGCTAGAAGGGAGGATTAAAAATTAGGCTTCCCTAACTCTCAGGGATCTGGTTAAATTCCCACCTTCTACAACCCCTGCATGGCAGTTTCTTTGTTTTTCTTCCAAGCTCCCTAGGCCTTATACTGTCTGTCTAAATTTCCCGGGCTATCTGACTACCTGGCACTATTAATCCTCCACATTGGTAAAATAGACAGTTCTTCAGAGGAGTTTAGGGTGAACCCTTTATGTTAGGGTCCAGCCCTGGTAGGGTTAGGCCTAAGGTGGCTCCAGGACCTCCCAGCACCGGCAGTTGTGCTGGCTTGCCAATCATAGATCTTCAGAGTTGACAGGTACTTCCAGGTTGCAGGAACGCTGATGATATCAAGTCAACGAGAGGTTTTTCTAGTCAGGAACAGCAGGGCTCGAGGTATTCGGCTCCAGTGGATAGGAAACAAAATCCTCCTCTTCAGAGAGATGGAGAGGAAGTACAAGCTCCAGACTATCCCAGAAACGGGAAGTCTAAGAGCCTCCCAGTAACTGCTGGTGTCCACCTTTATCTGTTCCCCACATTACAGAATTCACATCTCCAGTTCCACAGTATGTGGTCAAGTCCAGCAAAGCTCTCTTTGCAAACTCCTCTCTTTTACCTGTTTGCAACCCATTTCTGGTCATACCTCATTACGACAAACACAAAATGTGCTTAAATAGTATGCATAGGCAATTATATATATTTACATACATAAGTGTACATAATAGGTACCTATGTATGTACCACAAATATGTGTACTTATACAGAATATAAGGAATACATAAAAAATATAAAGTGATTTCAGTAGATAAGACACCAGCTTATGGGGGGATCAGCAAGGGCTTCATGAAAGAAATAGCACTGTAACAGAATATTTGTGCCAGAATGCACTTTCAATATAATTACCCAAGGCCTGTGATTTTCCAGGTAATTAAATTAAGGTCCAGAGAAGGGAAAGCACTTGCCAAGGTCTCTCAGCTAAGAAATGGACAGATCTGTGATTTAATCTCAAATCTTCTGACTCTAAGTACAATGGTCATTCTGCTATAGGTGCAGTAGAGTAGATCATCATTCTGCATTCCATATAAAGAAAGAGACGCAGATGGAAAAGTTGGAGAAATAGAGGCTCTACAGTGGGTATAAGAGAGATGTCAGAGGCACAAGAAATTATGTTGTAATTTGAATTATGAAGGTAAAATTAGACAGATAAAATGCTATAGAAAAGGGAGAGCTATGTTTCTTTGTAATGTGGATATGTGTATGGCTTCTTAGAGGAACGTTATTATTAAGCTAGACTTTGTAAGATAGGTAGAAATCAGCTCTAGGGAAAGAGGGGAAAGGGTATCCAAGTAGAAGGAACAAGATAATCAAAACCATAGCATTGTGAAATCATGGAAGCCATAGAACTACAGGATGATGGGCTAAGAACTGGAAGGGACCTTGGAGATTACTTAATCCAACTTCTTAATTTTAAAAATGAGGAACCTGAGGACAAAAAGGCTCCACATTTTATTCAAGGTCACATAAGTAGAAAATGAGAGAGCTGACATTTAAATCCAGATGTTATGACCCCAAAGATGTTGCTATTTTCTCTGCAACGCAATACTTGCCAACCAATGGGTAGGTCAGTTTGGCTGAAGTACAGAGTCCAGAAAGAAGAAATTAGAGGAAAATAAAGATTGGGAAAAATAGATTTGATTAAAATGACAGAGGACATGACTTCTAGCCTAAAGAGTTGAGATGTGAAAAGTTAATTAATTTTATCTGCTTCAGGTTCAAAAGACATTTTTGAAGTACATACTATATCATCAGGTTAAATTTCACAGGTCCCCAGAGTCCTATTCCCGCTGCTGCCAACCAGGACACAAAACTCCATCTGAGATGATAAAAGTGTTACTTCCTAAATTTATGATATCAGAATGATATAGCAGACATCTGCTCTGAGGAAAACACATGGTTCAATATGGAAATCTCAGGAGTTAACACCTGCAATGAATACATTCAAGTTTTGGCTTATCCTTAGTCCTCTGCTTCTCTTTCACAAAGGTGCTGATAGCAAAATATGTTCAAGGAGAAGGTTGAAAATCCAAAAATAACTGGTGGAATAAAGGGTAGTCTCCAAATGATATCCATTTTAAGACAAAGCAAAACAATGGACAATTTCATGCAAGTTGTTTTTCCTTCTTTTAAGTTCTTCTTGAATTTAGTGTATAGGTCAAGATGATTCTTGAAGTACATAAAATTTGGAAGGTCCCGTCAAGGTCTTAATCTTCTTTTGTGTATCCTATTCCTCTTTGGCAGACTTGAAAAACCAATGGATATATCAAAAATGTTATCAAATAATGGAAGACAAAGTTATATTTAAGTTGAAAAACTTCAAGAAAAAATCTCAAAATAGGGCTTTCGTTTGTGATGGAAAATCAGACCAAGTGTGAAGTTTTACCACAAAGGGGTTTTAATTCCAGGTGATGATTCTTTTTCACCCATGACAACTCAAATGAACCATCTACTAAAATGTTGATTGGGTGTGTTCTCCATTGGAAAAAGGAAGATACAAAGTGAAGAAATAACACATGTTTTTGCAAAATTAAAATAACTTTTGCCTATGATGCCATCGTTAAATAGAAACATTGATGAGCTTAAGTAGGAGTCTATTCTTAATTTACAAAAGCATGGAAATGTTAGGCAGGTCCTTTAATAAGAATCAATTCAACCCAAAGCCATCCAATGCAATAAGATATATTTTTATACATACACACACATATATATACACATATATGACTCTGTACAAAGTGCAAAGGAAGCAAATACAAAACATAAACACCTCTTTCCCTTCAAATTTTTTCATACTCTATACTGCAGAATAAAAGCTATTATTCTACAAAAATTTTCAAACTCTCAGAGATGACCATTCATGCTGTATTTGGATACCCTTGGATGCTAGAGAATAAATACTCTATGTTTAACATATTCGTTTTGCTTCTAAGTAAGTCAACATTAATGTAAAGCATAGAGGTAGACTAGTCATAACTGTCATGAAGAACTAAAAGGAAATTGGCATTCTTGTGAGAAATCTTCCTTCCTCTCGCTTGGGATTTCTTTTTTTTCTTTTTTAATATTTATTAATGTTCATTTTTTAGAAAAGTTAACATAGTTACATGATTCATGCTCATTCATGCTCCTTCACCCCTCGCCCTCCTCTCACCCCTGGCTGATGCGCATTTCCACTGGTTTTAACATGTGTCATTGATCAAGACCTATTTCCAAATTCTTGATAGTTGCATTGGTGTGGTAGTTTCGAGTCTACATCCCCAATCATGTCCACCTCAACCCATGTGTTTAAGCAGCTGCTTTTCTTCTGTGTTTCCACTCCTGCAGTTCTTCCTCTGAATGTGGGTAGCGTTCTTTTCCATAAATCCCTCAGAATTGTCCTGGGTCATTGCATTGCTGCTAGTTCAGAAGTCCATTGCATTCGATTTTACCATAGTATATCAGTCTCTGTGTACAATGTTCTTCTGGTTCTGCTCTTTTCACTCTGCATCAATTCCTAGAGGTCTTTCCAGTCCACATGGAATTCCTCCAGTTTATTATTCCTTTGAGCACAATAGTATTCCATCACCAGCATATACCACAATTTGTTCAGCCATTCCCCAATTGAAGGACATACCCTCCTTTTCCAGTTTTTTGCCACCACAAAAAGCATGGCTATAAATATTTTTGTACAAGTCTGTTTATCTATGATCTCTTTGGGGTACAAACCCAACAATGGTATGGCTGGATCAAAGGGCAGGCATTCTTTTATAGCCCTTTGAGCATTAGCTTGGGATTTCTTAATCTTCTTGGTGTGTTATATTCCTCTTTGTCAATCTTATAAAACCCATGGATTTCTCAATAAACCTCATCAAATAATGGAAGACAAAGTTATATTTAAGAAAAAAAAGTTAGTGAACGTAAAGCTTTTTTTCCCCCATACAAGTTCATGGACTCCCTGAAATATATTCAAAGGATCCCCTTAGAATAAGAATACCTACTCTAATAGAACAGTGCTTCTGTTCAACCTGATGTCATAAATTAATCTGTCAATTTATTTCAATTTTCTTTTAGTATTATCAAAGATTTTCCCTTGGATGTTGAGCTTTCCTGACTCTATTGATTGTATTTATTTATCTCCCAGCTTAGTATACTCACTCCCAAATAATTTTGCCACCCTCAACTGATTTTTTTGTCTTCTTGAATGATTATAAATATTCCACCTCATCTTGACTTCCTGGCACTAGGAATCTGTGCCTGAGATTGGAATGCTTTTTCCTCTTACAGCTGTAAGTAGTAAAAAATAATGCTTTGGATCAGCTGGCAGAGCAGAGTGTTGGTTCACTTATTCAGCAATATCATCGTGTAGAGTCATAAAATCTCCAAGTTGGATGAGAACTGGACAGGCATCTATTTCAAACTCTCCCTGAGCTGGAATCCCTTTTTTAACCTTCTTGACAATAGTATTTGCTTGAAAACCTCTAGCAGGAAGGCTACTGAGCAAACTCATTCTACTTTTAGAAATCCCTGAAGTTTAGGATGTTTCTTCCTTATAGAAATAGCTATGTGGCCCACGCAATAGTATATTTGACCTGGAGTGAGTGAGGAAGATCTACGTTCAAATGCAGTCTCAAGACTTCCTGGATGTATTACTCTGGATAATTCAATTAACCTCTCTCTTCTCAACTTCTTTAACCTTAAAATAGGTATAATCACAACATTGACCTTCTGGGATTATTGTAAAGATTAAAGGAGGCAATATTTGTAAAGCACTTCTTAGTGCCTGTACAGATGCTTGTTCCCATTCTGTGCTCTTGAGCATAAACTTAACTCTCTGCAACTTGACCCCATTGTTTCTGGTTTTACCTTCTCAGGCCAAGTAGAAGAAGTCCAATCTCTTCATCTATATGTAAGTCCTTAAAATTCTTCAATATTGTCACCATATTCAAACCTCCTCTTCTTCAGGCTAAATATTTCAAGGTCCTTCATTCAATCTTTGTACTGTTCCTGGTATCCTAACCACCCTCACGAGTTACCTCTGGAAGGGTACCATCAATGATCTTCCATAAATATGGGGTCCAAGGTAGGGTGGAATGGCTTTCCCAAAGCTAGGAAATGACAAGGGCAATAATAGTAACAGAAATTAAAGTAAAGCTTTATAACTGATATCAGCTCAATTTGAGATTAGCTAAAGCAAACATTATCATCCTAATCTTATAGATGAGGCAGCACAGAGTCAGAGAAGGTAAGTTGTTGTTGCAAATTATAGAGAAGTCAAGTGGCAGAGATAATACTAGCATCCATACCTTTTGTAGGCACATCTAGAAAGAGGGCTTGACATAGAATTAAGATGTCTGGGATCAATTGCCAACAGACATTTACAAATTATGACTAAAGTCAAACTCTAATACAACGAACCTCATTTTCTTTAGTAAAATGAGGTAATAATTACTGCATAGATGTCTTTGCAGAGTAGTTGTGACAAAAATGCTTTTCAAACATTGAAGTTCTATAAAAAAGTGAATTATTACTTCTGGGGACAGATCTAGAATGGTGAAAACACTCAGTTGAGCTCATCCAACAACCTCCTCCAATCAATTTTAAAGTAATACCTGAAATAAAATTTTGGAGTGTGGAGTTAACGAAAGATCAGGATGAGATATTCTTCCTGTCCAAGACAACAATGAAGGTTGAAAAGAGAAATCTGTGACCCAGGGAAGGAGGTTGGCCCCAAGCCCATCTGGAGGAAACATCTAGCAGTTCCAGATTTCAAAGTATATTACAAATATATATATTCATCAGAACAATCTTGTCCTGGCTAAGAAATAGAGTGATGGATCATTGGAAGAGCAGTTACATAATACACAGTAGTAAATGTCCATAATAATCTTTTTGCTTGTTATACCCAAAGATCCAAGCTTTGGGGACCAGAACACAATATTTGAAAAAAAATTTCTGGGGAAAATGGAAAGCATTTTGATAGAAACTAGGCATAGACTAACACCTCAAATTGCAAGTGAAGAATTAATCCATTATATTAACTACCTGAGCTGTATGGGTGGGCAGGAGGACTAGGATCTCTGGAGCAGTGGTTCCCAAACTTTTTTGGCCTACTGCCCCCTTTCCAGAAAAAAATATTACTTAGCGCCCCCTGTCACATACTATCACCGCCCCCTTACAGTTATTCACTGCCCCCAAATGTACCTATGGCCATCACTGCTCTCCTGGATCACTGTAGCACCCACCAGGGGGCGGTGGTGCCCACTTTGGGAATCACTGCTCTGGAGTGAAGGCTGCTCATCACCTTTTGTATCTACCTGTCACCCAATTCTCCTCTGGGGCTCTAAGAAGTTATAGCATAGCCAGCAGCCACACAATTACCTTATCAGCTGGGCTAAACCAAAATGGGGGTAACTGACAGGCCTTAAAACTATCAGTTAGGATAGATGTTTAGCCAAAGTGTGTGAAGACTTCCTGATGAAAAGTGAAATGAGCAGAAGCAGAAAAACATTGTATAGATTAATAGCAATATTTTAAGGATGGCCTTAAAGCTGTAAAAGGCTTAGCTACTTTTATCAAGACTATCATATAAGACAATTTCAAAGAATTCACGATAAAAAATATTATCCACCTTCATAGAGATGAAGTCTGATAGCAAGTTGAAGAATATATCTTAAAACTCTTACTTTCTGTCTTAATTACAACTCTAAGATAGGAGGTCAAGGGCTAGGCAAACAGAATTAAGGGACTTGCCCAGGGTCACAAAGCTAGGGAATGTCTAAGGTCAGATTTGAATTCCAAGTCTCACACTCTATCCACTGTGTCAATTAGCTGCCCCTTAAAGAATACTTTTTAAAACTTCTTTTATTTTGTTTCTGTTTTCTTTTGAAATATCCCCAATCTGGAAGTATGTTTAGCATGACATTAAATATGTAATTGAAATTAATGTGCTTGCATTCTCTTGGAGGGAAAAATTGGAAGGAGGGAGAAAATTTGGAACTCAAAATTTTAAAAATTATTCATTAATTTTTTTACATATAATTGGAAAATATTTAATGAAATGAAGAAAATTTAAAAATAAAGTTATTCTCAGAAAAGATAATTATCTTACAGGAGTGAGAGGGGAAATTATTCTGATCATTTTTTCAGGTGCTTTTCAACCACTGCATACCTCCACTAAAATGTTATGATATTTATTATTAAAGAAACTATGTACAATTAAATATTCAATTATCTGGGGATTGATGTTCAATATAAGTAGACATATCATCTGGTTAATGAGTAATAAAAATAGCTAATATTATATAGTATTTTATGTTTTCGAAAGTACTTTATAGATATTGTATTATTTGGTCCCAAGAACAACATCGAGAAGTAAGTAATATAAAGATGATATGTTTGAAGTTGAGAGAGGATAATCTCATAGGGAGAGTTTGAACTCAATTCTTCTTGACTAAGAAAAGAACCTTATTCAAGGAACTCTTAACTACCTCATTATTAACAACTCATTCTTTCATGTTGGCTATGTGTAAAAGCACCCTGCTAGACATTGAATTAAAAACTCTCTTGACTTCTCTTGCTTTTTTTAAGTTCCAGCTTAAAATTCTATTTTTTTAAGGAAGCTGTCCTTAATCACTCTTAATTCTACTACCTTCCCTCTGTGTTTTTGGAAATTTTGTACTTTTAAAACTACATTACCCAGGAGCCCACTGACTTCTTATCGTTATGAACTGACGTAGGCAGGGGATAAATTCGGTGGATTTCAGGGACTAGCTTTTTTCCTTCCTATGGCGACTTGCAGCTGGGAACACGGGCTGTTTGAAAAGGTAGATTAGTCATGGGCACGTGGTTTTATTTTGTTACCTTTTTATTCCTTTACTCTTAGTGGCTACTAATAAATCTTATAAAAATATAATATTTAAAGTTATTATCATATATTAGTTTTAATTTTTACATCTCTGATAATTACTTCCTATTTATATTTCATGTAGATTGCATTGTATATATTTGTTTGCATATTCTTTTCCTCATTAGATTGCAAGTTCCTGTAGTATCAAGAACTGCTTGTTGCCCTTTTTTCCCCACTAGTGCTCAGCACAGTGTCTGACTCAGATTTGGTGTTTAATTACTTTAAGTCTTTTGTTTAGAAATATACCAATGATATCCTAGGTGATGTGGGTGAATTGGATTTAAGTGAGGCAGAGTGGTTCAAAGTAATTATTAGCTTCACTCTCTCTTCCAAGCTTCCAAGTTCTAAGCTCTCCACAGTGCCTTCATGGCTGCTGGGACAAATTGTTCTCATCTGACCATTCCACTGGAGGAAGTCTTCACACGCTTTGGCTAAACATCTATCCTAACCTGCTGATAGGCTTAAGGTCTGTCAGTTACCCCCATTCTAGTTTAGCCCAACTGAAAAGGTAATTGTGTGACTGCTGGCTATGCTATAATTTCTTGGAACCCCCAGGGGGAGGGTTGGGTGACAGATAGACTCGAAAGAGCAGCCTTCCCTCCAGAGGTACTAGTCCTCATTGCCCACTATACAGCTCAGGTGTTTAATAATTATTAATTGATTATAAGTTTTGAGATAGTATTTTACTTCAAAGGGATGTCATTGTATTGGGATACACATTATATGAAGAAAATGAAAAGGAAGGCTTGAGAATATTGGATGGATCAATATTTATAGAAGGGAATGGACAAAGGATGCTAAGGTTGATGGGATATAAATGGGTAGGGAGTATCAGTGGTATCACATAATATTAAGTCTGCTGGATTTGTTCTTAGTTCTCATTCTTGTTGAATTCTCTGCAGTTTGTGATACCTTTGAGAATCCATTCCTCCTTATACACTTTCCTTATCTTTAATTATATTGTTCTCTCTCATCTTTTCCTTTATGAATCTCATGATTCTTTCTTAGATTTTTTTTTTGCTAGATCATTATTCTAGATCAGTCCTGACTTAATCCAGTACATCCTAGTTTGATTATTAAAATGTCATCATATGATTAAAGAAACAGACAGTAAAATATAATAAAGTACACTTTAGTAAAAAAAACAACAACAACAACAACTTTGCCCCAGGTCATCTAGCTAGTAAATATTTGAATTGGAAGTTAATTCCAAATGTTTTGACTCCAAATAAAGACTTGAAATCTTTTCAAAGCACAGTCTCAGATTACATGGGTAGAAAGTACTTTCTCTGCCACTTGACTTATCTTTATTAAATTATTAAACTTTTTTTCCAGATTACATGTTGATAGCTTTAAATAATTGTTTGTGGACATTTTTATGATCCATGTTCTTTCCCTCTTACTACTCTTCCCTCCCAAAGCTTGTAATCTAATGAGGAAGAGAATATGCAAATACATGCACATATATATTTGTGTGTGTAAATATATATATATGTAGACACATATGCGTGTACACAAACATATGTGTATATGTGTATGTTTCATGCATATGATGTAGTTTGTACATGTGTTATCACACAATATATATTTCCATGTTCATCATATTGTGAAAAAAGATACATATTATTCAGAGAAAAATATTCAGGGAGGAAATAAAGTGAATAATAATATGCTTCAGGCTGTATTCAGAGTTTGTCAATTCTTTTTCCTTCCCAAGATTTTTGGAGTTGTCTTGAATCCTGACATTGCTGATAATTTACCGTTGATCATCATATATTATTGCTGTTACTGTATACAATATTCTCCTGCTTCTGTTCACTTCATTTGGCATAATTTCATCTAGTCCAAGTTTTTTGTGATCAACTTGTTCAGCGTTTCTTATGACACAATAGTTTTCCATTACAATCATATATCATAGCTTGTTTAGTCATTCCCCAATTAATGGATATCCCTTCAATTTTTCCTTCTTTGCCACTACAAAAAAGAGGGGCTATAAATATTTTTGTACAAGTAGGTCCTTCCTTTCTATCTTTGATCTCTTTGGATATAGACCTAGGCATGGTATTGCTGGATCATAGAATATGCACAGTTTCATGGACCTTTGTCCATAGTTCCTGATGGATTTCCAGAATGGTTGTGTCACTTTGCACCTCCACCACTAGTGTATTTAGTGGTCCAATTTTTCCTCATTCTCTCTAACATTTAAAATTTTCTTTCTTTTGTTATATTAGCCAGGCTGTGAGGTGGAACCTCAGCATTGTTTTAATTTTCATTTTTTCTAATTAAGAATAATTTGGAACATTTTTTATATGACTAAAGATAGTTTTAATTTCTTCATCTGGGAATTGACTTTTCATATCTTTTGACAGGAAGCTGGAGGAATGCTTTTTATTCTTAGAAATCTGATTCAGCTCTATGTTTGAGAAAAGAGGCCTTAGTCAATTACTAGCTATAAATGTTTCCACCAGTTTGTTGTTTCCCTTTTGATCTTTCTTGCATTGATTTTGTTTGGGCAAAACCTTTTTAACTGAATGTAGTCAAAATTATTTATTTTATATCTCACAATGTTCTCTATGTCTTATTTGGACATAAATTTTTTCTCTTATATGTAAATTTGACAGATAAGCTATTCCATGTTTCCCTAATTTGTTTATGGTATCATTCTTTATTTCTAAATTGTGTATCCATTTTCATTTTACTTTGATATATGGCATAAGGTATTAGTCTTTGCCTAATTTTGTCTAGTTTTTCAGTTTTCTTGCTACTTCAACTGAATTTATAAATTACTTAATTTAGGATTAAAGATGATAGGTTTAGAGCTTGATAATGCATAAGAGGTCATCTGAAAGGCAAAGTACAAAATAGGGAAATTTTAAGTAAGGTAAGGTTTAAGTGAAAAATAATAGCTTTGTCTTTGAAATTCCATCTGTCAAAGAATAATAACACTTGCCTTACCTAAAATTAGATAGATTTGGGCACCAAATGTAGCAAGGGTTATGAAATGCTTTGTAAGAAGCATTACTAATCAGGGATCAAAAGATTAGTGTACACTTTCAAAGTTAAAATAATGTAGAACACTAACCCCCACTTTATCTCAGTAGTCACCAAAATGCACCTTTCTCTTTTCAACATTCTTTGGTAAACCATTTTAATTCTATATTCTTTCTTCTTTGAATCACTTCCTTTCTGTCCTATCATGAACCTTATCATGTAATATGTCAGACTTAATTTATTCTGGACATCTACTGACTCTGCTTTTATTTATGTGCTCCTGAATAGAATTGGAGAGAAAATCATGAAATCATGTGGATTAAGTTCATCACACATTGGTTTTATATAATATCAGCTGCATCGTCATTGTGACAAGGTAATTGGGCAGCAATGTGGCACGGTAGATATGGTACCAGGCCTGAAGGCAGGAAGACCTGTGATTGAATTCAGTCTCAGACACTTTCTAGATGTGTGTCCCTGGACAAGTAACTTAGCCCTATTTGCCTCAGTTTCCTAATCTCTAAAATGATCTGGAAAAGGAAATGGCAAACCCCTTCTGTATTTTTGTCAAGAAAACCCTAAAAAAGTCACAAAGATTTGGACAAGAGTGCAAAATGACTAAACAAATTGTCCCATACCTCCCAATCAGCTCACTGCAATGACTTTTCCATAACTTTTCATATTTCCTCAAAGATCGTTTGCTTCACTCTTCTCACTCTCTTAGATCTCTTAGATTTCATGGGGGGAAAATGAGGTTATTCACTAAGGGGTTCATTTTTCTTTCCATCTCACTTTACTCAGATACCTTCTTCCACTATTTCCTCCTTCATTGCTGTCCATTTTTCACCAGTAGATTTTCACCTTCTATCCTTTTCATCCACTCACTTATCTTCAGTCCTTCCCTCTGACCTAGACCTAGACAATTCCTTATTGTGAACAAATATTCCCATATCTTGCCCATTCTCAAAAAAACCCTTATTTGATCCATCTTTTATTAATAGCATAATCTCTTATTGTATATATCATGCCTACATGTAAATTGTGGGCTCCTTGAGATCAGTAATGATTTTTATCTTTTTCCCTTGGTATCCTGAGAATTTAGCATAGTGCTTTGCAAATAATGGCAAACTTAGTTTGGAACCTATATAGTCCTCTCCTTTTGGAGCTTACACTCTAGTAGGGAGCACATGCTATTTGCACATTATATCTATAACACTTATTAGTGTTTTCAACATTTAATAAATATTAAGCATCTACTATGTGATGGGTACAGTACTCAGGCACTGTCATAGGTTCAAGGTAAAGAATCAGACAAGATCTTATGCAAAGAACATACCTTGATATGCTATATATTATAGCTAATATGTATATGTATATTTAATGTGTTTTATATACATTTAGATAATTTAAGATTAATATAGCACTTTCTTTGCATGGTTGCAGAATGGTCCATTTGTATGTCTCTTGGTTCTGCAGTCACAGGACCTGGGTTCAGAACTTGCCTTTAACTAACTATCTTTCTGACCTTGAAACAACTACTTGGGCCCAAGTCTTCATTTCTGAAGAATAAAGTGGGTCAAATATATTACCTTTTAGGTCATTCCTTCTCTGTATCTATGCTCTAATAACAAAGTTTAAATCCTACCTCTTACTAATACCTGGTGTAAATATGGACAAATCACTCAACAGCCCAGGGCCTCAGTTTCTTCCTCTATAAAAAAATATGTAGGACTCTATGACTTTTGAAATCCTTTTCTGCTCTAGAAGTAGGATTCTGTGACCTGGATTATTATGTGCTCTTGAGAATGTAATTCAAACATATTGAATCTCTTTTTCTTTCTCTATAAAGTGGGTCCTGAGAGGATAATACTCAAATTACCTGCTTCAGCTGTTTGCTGCAAAGATCAGGATGCATAATTTATGTAACACTTATAAATCAAGAGGTATTCTAGAAATGTCGATTATTACTAGACCATGGCATCAGTTCAAGAACAGTATAAAGTGCTATGAGATCAGGTGATGGAGAGATCATAACTAGTAAGTGTCACTTGGGGTCGGGTAAATTGTCAACTGTTTCCTGAAGAAACTTTGCTATAATTACAAAATGCCTCCTGCTCTTCAAGGAGCAAAAAGGAACAAGAATTCTGTGTGAAGATGGAAAACCAAAGTGAAAGAGACTGTTTAGAGCTCTCAAGTGTTCTCAACTTGTGGTAGTGAATGAGTAAGTAGTTTGGGCCAGAATAATTCTTGCTCTAAGCACCCTGAAGAATTGCATAAAAAAGATTCACCATTCACCAATTAAAAACAGGAGTACAAGCCTTTGTCTAACTCTATTCACTCTTCACCCACTAAATGGGAATAAGGATAACAAAGGAAGACAGGATAATTTCAGACTCACTGCTTTCTTGGTTTTCTAACTCGCATCCAGTTTTCTTCTGGGAGGAGCATAGAACCATAATTTTAGAGCCTGAATAGGCATAAAAAGCCATGAAGCCCAACTGCCTTATTTTACAGATCAGTTGAGACTCCCAGAGAAGTTAAGGAACTCATTTGCAATCGCAATAATTGTAAGTGGCAGAGATGGAATTTGTACCCATGCCTTCCCATTCCAAATTCTATACTCTTCTGCTGTACTAGAGATAACCTGGATCAGTAAATGGAATTGACTGGGGATCTGTAAGACCTGGGTTCAAATTATACTTCTGATGAGAGCTGTGTGATCATAAATAAGTCAATCTCTGAGCCTCAAAGTCCTTAAAAAAAAGTTAATACTTCTAGTGACTGTCCCACTGGATTGTCTAAACTTCAGATGAAGAAATTCACAAATTGTAAAGCTCTATGCCAATATCAGTTATTTTTTTCTTTTTAAACCCTTAACTTCTGTGTATTGGCTCCTAGGTGGAAGAGTGGTAAGGGTGGGCAATAGGGGTCAAGTGACTTGCCCAGGGTCACACAGCTGGGAAGTGTCTGAGGCCGGATTTGAACCTAGGACCTCCTGTCTCCAGGCCTGACTCTCAATCCACTGAGCTACCCAGCTGCCCAGTTATTTTTTATAGTATACATGTTTTATTGTCCCCTGTAGAAGACCTTAATGACAGAGATTGCTTAGTTTTTGTCTTTCCATCTGAAAAACTAGCAGTCACTTAAAAAATTCTTGTTGATTCGATTCTAAATCAGTTCTTACTCCTTAGTGTTGTTCCAAAGGAAATACCATGCAATGGAAAGGTATTGGAATAAAAGCACTGCGCTATAGATAGAAAATCAATCAAATAAGAAGATTAATAAATAACTTCTGTGATAATTTCTATTTTAAGATTCAAAGAAATAATAATAAAAAATAGTTTCTTGGTGCTTTTGTGCTAAATATATTTTTGATATGTTTCTTCATGGCACATTATTTTCATTGATTTTCATTCTTACCTCCCTTAAACAATGAATTATTTCCTGTAACATGTTTTAAATAAAAGAGATTTTTAAAAAATGGACTAACCCAGCCCAAGAACCTCACAGTATTTTATACACCCATAGTTCCCCACCTTTGCAAGAAAAAGGAGAGCACCTTATCTTTGCAAAGTGACAAAAACATAAAGTGCCTACTTCAATTAGCTCAGGGCTAAAACCTGATACAAAGAATACAAGATACAAAGTCTTGAGACACAATCCAATAGGAGACATATACAAACAACTATGTATAAATAATCAAGTCTCAAAGCTCATTGAAATGGTTTTGGTGCAGAAGAATACCCTGCCAGTAGGGTAGGGTGGCATTGATGAACATGGGAGAGTTCCAGTCTTTTTCCAAGTCCTTCCCTTTCATTGAATATCCTGGGCATCAGGTCCTGTGGTCACTTCAGGAGTTTC
This sequence comes from Gracilinanus agilis, assembly GCF_016433145.1. Lineage (NCBI taxonomy): Eukaryota > Metazoa > Chordata > Mammalia > Didelphimorphia > Didelphidae > Gracilinanus > Gracilinanus agilis. Next base: position 691,490,158 of record NC_058130.1, on the reverse strand, counting down.
TGGCTTTAAGTTCTTATAAAGTAGATGGACAAAGCCAAACTCACTTCAAATTGCTGAAAGAAAAGAGTCTGGGAAGGAGCTGACTTGAAAGGAATTCCATCATATTTCTATCCCCAGATTGCTACACTAGTGAGTTCAGGGAATTTCCCTTTGGTTGATGTCTGAGACTTGGTTAAGATGAGGTAACTTGTTTCCAAAGAGAGAGCTTTTTCACTCTGTATTGTCTGGCATATATTCTTATATGTATACATTCTCTGATTTCTTTTTTGTGAATTAGAAAAAAATAGATTTTTGGTTAATTATTATATGTGTTTATTTTGGAATTGGTATTGTTGATAAAGAAATCAAGCATTAGATCCAAAGCTTAAGGTTCTGCTTCTTCCAATAATGAACAATGATTAAACCTGAAAATTACATCCCCTAGATGAAAAATATTTAAGGGAGAGGATAAATATTATCCTAATCTGGTACTCCATCTGGCCCCAACTTCTCATTTCTCCTCCTGGCAGGAATGAATGTCTCCTTTGAATGAGGGTGGAGGAGGTGAAAAAGAGATCAGAGATATCTAGTCTGCCCCATTTGGACCGTCACAGTGTCACCTCTGTGTCACATGTGGAGGACAAATCTCATTATATAAAAAGCTACATGTAGGATAAAGAGGGAAATAATTAATAGAGGGAAAGCAGTAGAGTTAAGAGGTGAAAAGGTTTTCTGTGGAAAGTGTGATTCAAGTACAGCCTCGAAGGAAGCCAGGAGGCAGAGAAGAAAAGGGAGGTCATTCTAAGGACTGGTGATAGCTAGTGAAAATGCCTCTAACCAAGAGATGGAGTGTCTCGTTTGAGGAACAATAAAGAAGTCAATAGCATTTGAGCACAGATTTTATGTTTGTTTGGGTGTTTTGTAGGAGTATGTGGGGTGGGCAGAAGAATAAGAAGTGAAGATGACTAGAAAGGTAGTAGGGAACGAGATTAGGAGTGGGCTTTGAATTTCAAACACAGGATTTTATATTTAATTCTGGAGGTAATAGGAAGCCATTGGAATTTATCATGTAAGTGAGTGAAATGTTCTGGACCTGTGTTTTAGGAAAATCACTTTAGTGACTGAATGGACAATGGAAAGAAGTAAGGAGAATCTAGTGGCAGCCAGACCAAACAAAAGGGTATTTCAGTAGTCCAAGCATGAAGAGATGACGGCCTTCACCAGCATGGTTGTAGTATCACAGGAAAGAAGGGGATGTCTTAGAGAGATATTATAAAATTGAGATTTACATATTGATAATGATTGATAATAGATTAGTTATGGAGGGTGAGAGATCTCTCACTTGCAAACCTGAGGCACTGGAAAGACAATGTGCCTTTGACAGTGACGGAAACTATGGAAGAAACTTGGAAGGTGGGGATTGGGAGGAAAGCTAATATCATTTTGGGATATGTTGAGTTTAAGATGCCTAGTAAACAATCAGGTTGAGATTCTAGTTGGTGATTGGTGTTGGCAGTTGATATATTTGATAACCATCAGCATAGAGACAACAAATTAATTTATAGGAGCTAATGAAATTTCAATTGGAAGTAGTATATAGAGACAATAAAAGAGGGCTCAGGTCAGAGTCCTAAGGGATAACCCAGTTAGCTGTTGTGGACTAGATGGAGACACAGGAAAGAAAACTGAGGAGTTGTCAGATAAATAGTAGAGAAGTAGTAGAGAGTAGTGTCCCAAAAACCTGTAGAGAAGAGAAAAGAAGAAAAAAAAAGAAGAGATATAGAAGAGAAGAGAAAAGAAGATACAGAGAAGAGGAGGAGGAAGAAAAAAGAAAGAATAAGAATAGGAGGAAGGAAAAGAGAGAAGGTTAAGAGAAGGAAAAAGCAGAATAAGGAAAATGAGAATAAGGAGAAGGATATAAATGAGGACAAATGGAAGGAGGAGGAGCAAAAATAGTTTATCTTTTGGGTATAGAAAAATGATGAAGTACATTTGGCATGAAATTTACTTATTTCCTGGGCATGAGATAAAGAAAAATTGCTTGCATATAATCTCCACCCATTTTTGAAGGGAAAAATCAATTGAATTCTCTTCAATTGAATTTATTTCTGTTCAACAAGTTTTTATTTGTCATCTATACAGAGAGCACCAAGCTATCCTCTAGAGAAGATATGCCAAGATTCTTGCTCTTTCAATGAATAGAACCTAGTTAGAAAAGATAACACATTTAAAATAAAGGAGGAAGGAAACAAGCATTATATTAAGTGGTTATTATGTGCCAGGGTAAATGTTTCACAAATATAATCTATGAAGAGGTGAAGGGACAGGAAAGGACTATAAAAAATCCTGGACTTTTTCAGTTGGAGTCTCTTGCTTGAATCTTGGACTTGGAGCTTCAGCTGGTAATCTTGCCTTTTGGAGGTGACTTTGGACTTGAACCTTGACTTGGGACCTTGGCTCTTGGACTGTTTCTTGGGTGAGTGGGTAGCTAGCCTTCCTTTCCTGGCTTCTGGAGAGATTAGTTCCAGAGAGGCCTTCCCCTCTTAGAGGAGGCTGTGTGGGAGGAACACTGGGTCCTCCAACCTGGCGGGTTGACTGAGCACAGGAGCAATATTTAGTGTGATTGGCTAGACATCTTTTCTACCCTCATTTTGCATTTTTCTACTTTCACTCTTTCCACCTCTTTGTAAATAAAAGCTATTAAAAGTTATTTTGACTTGAGCTATAATATTTTAAATCAGGGACCAAAATATTAATTTAGAATTCTCACGCATTTAGTCAAACCCCTAAATTTAATTCCTTACATTTTGTAACTTGCCCAGGGTCACATAATTAGAAAGCATCTGAAGACAGATTTAAACTGGTGTTCTTGACTTCAGGTCCAGTGCTCTTTCCATAGAACCATCTATCTATCTCAAGTTTAGCAACCATAATTCTCATTTTCCTTGTCCTCTAATGTATTCAGCAGATGATTCTGTTTTCATCACTGTGACCACCACCAGCATCACCTGTATAAGCTTTTGGAAATTTTTTCCTTAAACAGCTCTGAGTCAATTAGAATATTTCCACCACGCTACCCTAAGGAATGGTGAGAGAAGCAATCTGCAGGGACGAACTGGGAAGGGAGAAACAATTCTCTCTGAACTCTGAAGTCTAGCATGGTGTCATGACATAAGTTGAAGACGCATTTTCCAGGAGCTGAATGAGAGAAGAAAAAGATGTCTCTGAGTCATTAGAAACCTATGAGGGAAGTAGAGTTAAAAAACAACTTGTAGATGTTTAAGATTCAAAAGAGAGAGGGGGAAGGGCTGTATTTGAAGCTGCTGTTGCTCTTCTGAAAAATTAATGGCCACAAGTGAGATGTTAGTGAAGTCCTTAAGAGTTAGTGCACTCTCCACACGTAATTAAAAACCATGCATATTTAATGTGGTGGAGCCAACTAAGTCTGATACTTGAAAGGAATAACTCTGGGGATCACTTCGATTTAAAAACTCATATTTCTCCTCCTCTGCTTGCCTGAGCAGACTCTGAAAAAGGGCTTAAAAGGAACTGGGCCAGGGCCATTGTGGGGAAAGGTTGGAAAGGGACTGACTGGCATTTTGACTTTAGTTTCATTGAGCTGCAAATATTGTTACCTAAAGAAACTTAATCTTTTTTTTTTTTTAATTTTAAACCCTTAACTTCTGTGTATTGACTTATAGGTGGAAGATTGGTAAGGGTAGGCAATGGGGGTCAAGTGACTTGCCCAGGGTCACACAGCTGGGAAGTGGCTGAGGCCGGGTTTGAACCTAGGACCTTCTGTCTCTAGGCCTGGCTCTCAATCCACTGAGCTACCTAGCTGCTCCCTAAAGAAACTTAATCTTGAAAATAGACCCCTATAGTGGAGCTCTTTGCAAAGAAAGATGGAAAGCAAAGATTGTTGGGGCTAGAATTTGGTCACTTTGGAGAGAGGGATTAAGTAGGGATAAATGGAGAGTAGCCAGATTTCTTGAATGGCAGCGAGGGTAAGCAATCATAGTCATTGTCAAAATAATGTTTGCTATGTAGTTAGTTTACATATAAAATTACTCTGGTCATGGTTTTGTGAGTTCCACTGAACCAATTATTGACCTTCACTTTTTTTTAAGTCCATTTAGTAGTTAAGATCTTTGGAAATGCATTGGTCTTGATTAATGCCACTAATGCAAACTATGAAATGGTCAAATTATTTGAATTTGCCCTTTGTACTTCTATTGAGTTGGAACCAGTCACCATATTTTACATAATTATTGCTTCAAATAGTGTGAATTTGGATATATACAATCATTTCATGTGAAGTTTCTTTCAGGTCTAAATATATAATATATCATATCTAGACTATCTTAAACCTCCAGTGAAAGGACTGTTTTCTCTCATAACAAACCAAACTCAGTCTCAGTTTAGCTTCTTCCCTTTGCTCCTAGTTCTGCCTTCTAGGAGCAAATAAAATCAGTCATCCTCCCTCTTCATCATGACAGCTCCTCAAAAACTTAAAAAACAACTATGTCTCAATTAAGTCTTCTCGTATTCCAAATAAATATCTTAAATTCTTACAAAAGATTCTGAGATTGAATAATCAAGAGAACTAACCATCCTGGTGGACATGTCACAATGCCAAGGGTCAGTAGGTTACAAGTGAAGGGCACTGCTACCCTGAATTGAATATTAGCATAAGCACTTGGAATTTTATGTGAATTTTTATGTGAAATAAAGAGTAATTTGCATAATTTTTTTTGGTGGTTTTTCAGATAATTTTAACTACTGGAACATGGTGAATATTTCTCTTCTTCACTTCCTGCTACTGTCCTCTTCCATCATCTGGCATTTCTTATACTAGAGTTTCCTGTATTCTTTAAACTTTGTTTATGTGCTACATGTATTTCTATAATGAGTTTTGTCTCAAGATAAAGATAAGCTGATTTTTATTGAATTTTTCACTAGGTCACACAATAAGGAAGGGAAAAAAGGAACCCATGGATCAATCACCCTAAAATTAACAATGAACCTATATTGAAAATCTTTCTTTCTTTCCCTCCCTCCCTCCCCACTGTCTCTTTCTTTCTTTGTCTTTCTTTTTACCTTCCTTCCTCCCCCTCTCCCCTTCTCTTCTCCTCCCCTCTTTTCTCCCTTCCTCTTCTTTCTACAGAAAGCATGGCTATAACAGTATTTGAAAAGGTGCTTGAAACCACAAGCCATTGCCCTCTCTACAACTAACAATATAAGATTAAAGCCAAAACAGACATGCAACTAGAACATCTCCATACCCAATTACCCTGATATATTTAAACTTCAGTGGAGGCAGAGCCCTGTAGAAGTACACTGAAAAGCTTTCCCCATTTAGATCTGAATTGGAATCATGACTTTGCTACGTAGTACCCATGTTATCCGGGACAATCAGTCAAAAAGCTTTTATTAACCACCTTCTCTATGCCGGACATTGTGTTAAAGACAGACTATAGAAAGAGAAAATCAAAACAGGACCTGTCATAAAGGTCTTTGCATTCTAATGAGAAGATAACTTGCATGCATGCATATAGACATATATATTGTGTTTATTATAAGCTTAATCTACACTAAGATATTTAGGAAACCCCATATGAAGCAGACAAAGGGTAACCTTGTAGAAGGGGAATTCACCTTACGTCAAGTCACTGAACCTCCCTGAATCTCAGAGTTTCCATCTGTAAAATGACAGGTTTGGACTATTTGGATTGAGGTCCCCTTTGTCTCTGCATCTTGATGTTGCGGTCCCTCCTCAGTGGTACCAAATCCTTGCCCATCTACCTGGGTTTGGGAAAGTTGCCGCATCCTTTTCGTCATCCTGAGTTTTGTGCAATTTTCTAAATGTCAATATCTGCAACACAAAATTATTCCTTTCTTCACTGTTCTGCCTTAAGTCTTGGCAGAAGCATTTAATCAGACAGCAACACTCTTTTGAATGCTCCAAGCCTCGAAAGATGAGCAGAATATCACCATGTTTGCTTATTGAATTCAAGGACACGGGATATGTGTAGTGATAGCTTGAGGCACAGATTTGATTTCTCTTTAGGAGGGAGGGAATGGAGTAGGAGTTGGGAGGAGGAAGAACATACAGAGAACAGGGAGGAGGAGATCAGGGGTCCTGCCAGTCCCCTTTGGGACATGATTACTAGCAAGCACACTGTTCTTCAGCTCAGCTGTGAAATTTACTCAAGGGAGTTGTGGATGATTGTCTTATTCTAGTAAGTGAGCCCATGTGCAGAGTCGCTCAGCCAGAAAATAGTTTTCTAAGGACAGAGTCGGCAATGAGCACTGTGTAGGCAGTTGGTAGATGGGAAAACCCAGGACAGAATTTCAGAACGCAAAGAAAACTCCATCCATCCCTCATCTATTGCTTCTTTCCTGATCTGTTCCTCCTCTTCCCCTCTCTCGATGGAGTTGGGCAGGATTATAAAACAAAACTTAGATATGCCAATACTGGCCATAGCATGGCTGAGCCGTGGCTTATTACTAGCCATTTTCTTATTAGTATTACATTTTATGAGGCAGCAGTACTTGAAATTAAAATAGGAGCATAGTTCAACCTTCTTTGCTTGGCACTTAGACCTTCTCATACTGTTTTGCCATCCTCATTTATAATTATATCTAATATGGACTTTTGTACTCTGTATTCCAGATGAATAGGACTATTCTCTTTCTGAAATATTTCCTATGCTTTTTCCCCTCTATAATATTATTCATATATTTGTAAGAAATAAAATTAATATAGAATGATGAAATTAAAAATATCATGGTTTCAAAGGGTTTATTGAAAGCCATTTAGAAAAATGAAGCCACGAGCCTATTAAGATTTAGTACGAAAGCCGCGTCATACCTCTGCCCACCAGGCTGCTTCAGCAGGAAAAGAGAGTGTACCAATCACGTCCTGAGTCTTTATAACTCTATGTTATCACACTTCTTGTCCACCTCTTTATGAAAGAAGAATCATGGGAAATGTAGTTTTGAAAGAGTCCTAAATGTCCATAAGAAGTTCAGATCAGGGACCCTCAAAATTAGTTCAAGGACCCCCAAATTTCCAATATCACACATTGAGTATGCAGAAATGCCCCCTTTCTCCCTCTTTGCCTTTTTATATCCTATCATTTAAAACTCTTTTATAATGCCACTTCTTTAATGAACACTTTATTGATGTCCTTCATGATAAAACCTTTATCTTTCATAGCACATTGTACCTCTTCACAGCATTTAAGTATAATTTTGTGTTATTATTTGTCTGGGTTGCTGATTTAGTCTTCTGCTAGATTGGGGAATCTTATGAGAACAGGGACCTTATCTGAGTGACAGCTTGTCATCATTGTGGACAGAACAGACTTCAAGTCATTCTTGGTTCAAGAATACTTGGGGGGACAGCTGGGTAGCTCAGTGGATTGAGAGCCAGGCTTAGAGATGAAAGGTCCTAGGTTCAAATCTGGCCTCAGACACATCCTAGCTGTGTGACCCTGGGCAAGTCACTTAACCACCACTGCCTAGTCCTTACCACTCTTCTGCCTTGTAGCCAATACACAGTATTGACTCCAACACAGAAGGTAAGGGTTTAAAAAATTTTAAAAAAAAAGAATACTTGGCTGAATTCAGACCCTCTCTTAGCAACTTAATATTTGTGCAACCTTGGTTACATTACTTAACCTCTCTCCACCTCAGTTTTCTCTTCTGTAAAGTGGGGAAGATAATAGCACATACCTTATAGGAATATGATGAGGATCAAATGGCATTATACATATAAAATGCTTTTAGGATATAAAAGTGACATGTAATTATGACCTGATATTTACCATCACCATCATCATCACTATAATCTTTAATATCATCATGCCAATGTGATGTAGCATGAACAGTGTCATTTTGCTGTCTGAACCCCTGCATTCAAGTCCTGGCACTGAAATTCAATAGCTGTGAGAACATGATATATCTGAATTAAAAAAAAATCAGCTATATAAAAATAAGACAAAGGAGGCATGACTAAGTAACAGTTTCAGGGGTGCAAAGGGGAAAGATCTAAGGATTTCAGTGGTCTTCAAGTTCTAAATCAATGAGGTTATGAGTTCCCCATAACTAGAGGTATTTAAGTAGAGGCTGGATAACCAATTGTTGGGAATCTAGTGAATCCTGTGGAGGAGATTCCTACTCCAAGTTTTCACATGACCTTGAACATCCACTCATATTCTGAAATTATATGATTGATGAATATACATTAGATTGGGATTATTCATCAATCCATCAGTAAATATGTATTAAATAATTACTATTACTTAGGGATTCCAAGTATGATCTGAACAGGAAAGGGTATAAAGTTATAATTGACTTATTTTTCAGAATAATAGACATCTTTTAGAGTCAGGCACTGGGGATTCATGAACAACAACAAAAAAGCTCCTGCTGTCAAAGGGTTTATAATTAATTATAAAAAAAGGTCTATGTATATATGTATTATCTATCTAAGCATATTCATATATTTACCTCTCCCACTAGACTCTAAGTTCGTTGTGAGTAAGGACATTTTCCTTATTTGTTTTTGTGTCCCAAGGGACTGGGTTTTATAAGTGTTTCTTAATTGATTGATATCTATAAACATATACCTGTATACATGTAAATATATAAGCAATATATTAAGGAAAATATATAAATATGAGTTATTTACCTATTTTAGGGGTTGTTGGGAAAAAGGGGTTTTGTAAATTTCAGAGTGCCATAAAAATATTAGTTTTATGGCTACTACAGGTTAATGGACCAAATAAAAGTGGATTATGGAAGTGAGGTAAATTTATAGGTAAAAACTTGGTAAAATATATACCCTGTCTCTCTTAGGTGTGGCATCTGCTCTTAGAACTATGGCAGTCCACAAACTTTCTTTTTACCAATTCCCATTTTTCAAGACAGTCCTTCCCAAAGGTCGAACCTGCAGCCAATAAGGCAGATAACATTTCAGTTGTGGAATTGATCTGGTCCACCACTAATAAGACAGTGATTTCCCAAGGAGTCAGTGCAAGTGAGAGTGTTGGCAGCTCCATTCTTCCATTCTTAACTGCCCTGGATTGGTATTTCTCAGAATCCACAGAAACTCTTTCTGTTAACATGCAAGTCACTCATGCCATTTGGAGTGAAATGACTGCAATTATCAAAGTCTTTGTCCTAATTTACAAAGCTTTTCTTTTTTCCTTTTTTCTTTTTTTTTTTTTTCATTGTAAATCTATTTGATTGCCGGGTCTCTAGATATTCCTTTTAGTTCAGTACTTGTTATGCTCAGATACTCTAGCGTTTTCTTTAATTTTGTGCTATATATTCCTTCTCCAAGGCATTATCTGCATCATCTTTTCCCTTCTCTTGGAAGAGTTCTTGAACTATTTTGATGTTATATTTCTCTGTAGGTTCAGACTAGCTCAGTTAATTTTTATTACAAATTTGAATTGATGTTTTTCCAAGAACAAAAGTGACAATGCGTTAGTCAAGAAATATTTATTAAAGGCTTGCTATGTGCTAGGCCTTGTGCTAAGCACTGAAGATAATAAAGAAAGACAAAAGATAATCCTTACTCTCAAGGAGCTCATATTCTAAACACTTCTATATATTACAATTTAGATATACTTGCTATTGGGTCTCATGAATGAAGTAAAACTGTTTGGATAGTTTCCACATATTCCTTTAAGTAGATTCTGTAACAAATGAAATTTTCTGGTGGCCGTATTTTTTGTTTTAAATATTAATTTACTAATCTGCCACTCAGGAAAATATATCTAATAAATGTACTCCCTCACAATCCAAACAGAGAGAGAGAGAGAGAGAGAGAGAGAAATCAAGTGTGACCAAAATCTGAAGCTAAGGAAGAGAGCTTGGTCAGTGTGACAAGCAAAATCAGCAGCTAGTCTGAGCTAGGAGAAAGAGAGTATGGCCAGAAGATAAGGGCAAAAGAGTGAGTGATTAGGCAAAACAAACAAACAAACAAACCAAAAAGACTAACTTCTTGTCATGCAAACCAATATACATCCCTTCACATATTGTCACTAAGTCCTTCCCAGGACATCTCTGATTGAACAGTCACTCCAGGAGTGACCTCAGAGATCTCACTTCTTCCCTTACCACTTCATCACAGAAAGAGGTGGATCTCAGGACACCCAGAGACCTTCTTCCTCCCAGCCATGTGCTTGCACACTTCCCAACTTAGAAGCTGCTTAGTTGATTTGATCACCTAATCAAGTACTATTTTGCAGATCAACAAGGAGGAAATCTCCAATTAGCCAGTTTTTACCTCTAGACTAAAGAAAGGAGGATCCAACCTATTTCAAAGCCTGGGGAGAGAAGTTTTTTTTTTAATTTAAATTTAAATTTTGAATATTTTCCCATAGTTACATCTTTCATGTTCTTTCCCCTGGGGGAGAGAGTTTGGTGTTTTTTAAATCAAACTCTTCTCCAGCTGAAAGGTGAATGATTTCTCCAAAAAAAATTCAGCTCAATATTAATTTTCTACAGTATAGTCTTCAGAGCCACAACCTTGAAAACTATCCTTATTTTGGAAAATAAGTTTAAAGTGTTAGGCCTAATAATGATGACTTATTAATATGCTCTTTGTATATATACATAGAAATATAATTCTTTGGATAGTTGCTTCTTCTCTTTATTGTTTACTGCATGGGTATTCTTCTCTATTTTATTTTGTTTTCATTCTCTTCAATTTCGTTCTCTGTTTTTGATATGGTGATGAGTGCTAAGAAGTAGGACATAAGACGCATACATGTTTTTAAGTGGAAAAAGAAAAGAAGAGAATGGAGCCTTCAAACTATAGGTGAATGAACCTAACTTCAAGTTCTAGGCAAAAATCTATAATACATTATTAAAGAGATGATATATGAGGATTCAGAAAGAGATTCAGGATAACCTAAGGTTGATCATAACTTCATGAAGAAGAGATCATGCAAGTTTAATCTCTTTTCCTTCATTTTTTTTTGGTAGATGAGGGAATTGGTAGATCAGGGAAATTCCATAGATATACTTAGACTTAATTAGAGTTTTTGACAGTCTCTCATTCTATCTACATGCACAAGATGGATAGATATAGTATAATTTACAGTAATATAGTATAGGCTATGGTAAGAGTATTAGGGTGCTAGCTGAATATCCAGACCATTAATCACTATATCTGCCATATAAGCAGTCTTTATTTTAGTGCCAGAAGGATCTATACTATTCATTGTGGTGCCTATTTGTTTCTAAAAATAATATGTATGAAGGTAGAGATGATAGACCTATTGCATTTTCCAATGAGAAGAATGACAGTGTCTGTATCCAAAAATACCTGAGTAGTTAAGAATGGGAAGCTTAAACTACATATGATTCTGCAATTTCCTCTTTCTAATCTAATCATTCTCTTACTCTTTTCTTCTTTTTGATCTCTTTTTTTGTCTCCTCTCTTTTCTGACTTCTGCTATTGGCTTCTCTCTCTAATAGGGCCTTATCACTCTCTGACTCATGCTAAAATATAATTGAGATTAATGTAAATGAGCTACATTTGGGTTCAAATGATAAATTTTACAGTTATACTAAAGAAGAAGCTTTTTTTGGGTACTACTAACAGTATGGGTCAACAGTATGATTTGTTGGCAAGAAACTAATTAAATATCAAGCTACAATGATAAAATCACAATGTCCACTAATAGGAAAATGATGGTCAATGTTATCCTTTTCTGTGATCATCTCAAAATTTTAGGTGCCATATTTTGCAAAAGGAATTGATAAGCAGAAGAGAAATCAGAGGAAGATGACAAGAATAGTGAACATTTTCCGGATCATGCCATTGGCATATTACTTGAAGTCTTGAAGGATCTTTAGTTAGAAAAAGACATGACTGAGAGGATTAGGATCATTGACTGTGTTTTCATTTTTTTAAAGGGTTGCTATATGGAAGTGTAAGTATTTTTGTTCTGCTAGATGTAAAAAGGTAGAAGTTACAGGCACACTCAACTCAACTCAAGTTACATTCAACTCCTCATAAAAGGAAAGTTTCCTAATATTTCTAGCAAAATAGTGTTTTCAATTTGGAATGTATTGCTTGAGGAAGGAAACTCATTGGATGATTTCTTGCAAACCCTTAATGACCTCTTTTTGGATATTTTTTAATTGGTGCTCTTGTTTAACTATTAATTAGATTAGACCAACTTTAAAATCTCTTCCAATTCTGAAATCCTGTTATTTGGGGCTGATAATCTTCATATAATCTATTTTACATGACTATTGTGAAGAAAAGATTGAACACATCCCAAAATATTGCATAAATATGCATAGATATAGGAAACTGAGAGTTTTTGATCAGAATTGGCTCTGAAGAATTGAATTTAAATTTCAAAAAGGCAGTGATGTCATTCAAACAAATAATGCTATGACATAGTGACTTTGTTGTTTTTTTGGTTTTTTTTTGGATGGAGGAGTGGAAAGAATGATCTTAATTCTGATTTAGCATGCTTTATGTTAGACTATGGTGTCATACAGGTGAAAAGGCAAAAATCAGTATGATTAAGTATAAAGATGACTGAGGAGTCAAAGGACCTGAGTTCAAATCTCACCTCTGTTGCTTTCTGTTTATGTGTTGTTGGTTAAGTAACTTGGTCTTCTTGGATGACAATTTCTTTATAAAATGAAGAGATTGAATTATGTGGTCTCTGTGGAACTCTAAGATTGTGATCTTGTGATTCTATGGTTAGAACTTGAGAAAGAGTTAGGACATGGTGCTCTATATGGAATTCATGACTGTCAAAATGATACTTGCAAATATGACAGTAGATGGGCTCACTACTGGGGCAGAACAGTAAGAATAAAAAATACCACGGTGTTAGCCTTAGGACACAACTACTTTGAGATGGCAGGAGGTAAAGTATAATTAGCAAGGAGAAAGAAAGAAGGATCTCTTTAATTGTATTTGAGCATTTATTATCAGCACATCCACCAATTTTCAATCCTTTCCCCTCAGGCAATGAGATTAAAGGATTTGTCATGGATAACACAGTCAAAATGTGTGAAAGTCACAACTTAATTTGAACTCAAATCTTCTTGCCTCTAAAAGTCAGCTCTCTATAAGCTGTATCACAGTGACTCAATAATAACCAATAATAATTATGTTATGGGGAAGTGGCCAACAGAGACACAGTTATTCAAGAAAGCATTGTTTCTGCCTGGTTTATAAGTGCTCTGAAATGGAGAGATATAGCCTTTTATTCCACATAAAGTTATTAAGAAATAGGGCCTCTAAGCATCATCATGGACTGATGGCAGGCTGAACAAAATTGTGATGTTGCAAAGAGGTAAATCCTTACTGGCCAAGTCCCCCACAATCTTTATGTCATAGACTATTACTCAACATCAAATAAGGTGATGGGGATAAAGTGCCTTCTGACTCTTAAGTGTTATAAATTTTTATAGGATATACACATGCACATATACATTATATGTACATATGATCATTTATATATATATATGTATATATATATAATGTGTTTGTGTATAGATACACATAGAGATATTTTTGTTGTTGCTACTAAACCTTTATTAAAGTCCTTTTCCAGAACTTCTTCATGGCTGGGAGGGGATTCTATCTTTTGTTGGTTTTGACCAAGATGGAAAGATTTAAGAAGAAGCTGGGCAGCTTGACCCATGGCCCTCCTAGGTTGAGGCAGAGAGGCTCATCACTAAAAGTTTTGACACGAGCTACAAAACTTCATTAAGACTACTTTCAAAGGCATGCAGGGGGCACTGTCTATATTATAGATCCGAGTAGTAAAGTATGATCATTTGTACTCTGAGGTTAACATTAGTTGTCCCAATGACTAGAATGTTCTGTCTTCACCTCTTCTATTTATCTCTGGCTTCCTTCAAAGCTCAGATCAAAAGCATCACTTTCCATACAGTGCTTCTGCTCCATACACAAGTACCTTTTATCCAAGTATTTTTTATATATATGCTTAGATATGGAGCTTTTATTTCCTCCAAGAAGGTCTGTGAGGAAAGGTATTTTTTATGTGTTAATAGTTCCCAGCAGGAATCTAATAAATGTTTGTTGATGAACTAAAAAAGGATAAAATGTTTACTTGGCATTTTTTTCCATTTTGCATTGACTGTCATTAACATTATTTTCATGCATCAATGTTTTACAATGTCATCTTTCCATATTCAAAGGTGAATTTGTAGCTCCATAGGCACTGACCACAATTTTTAAAAATTCCTTTTGAACTTTTAAAAGTTTTATTTTTCCAGATTACATACTAATACATTTTCTTAATATTCATTTCCTAATATTTTGCAACCTATGTTTTCTCTTCTCACTCTTCACTCCTCAGGTAATATGACATAGGTTGTACATACATTATCATATAATACATATTTCAGTGATCATCATGTTGTGAAAGAAGACACATTACTTACACTAGAGAAAATGAAGGAAATAAAGTAAAGAATGGTATGCTTCAATTTGCATTTGGACTCCTGTTCCTTCTGTGGAGGTAGATATAATTTTTCTGTAATAAGTCTCTTGGAGTTGTACTGGATCCTTGCCTCCCTGATAATAGTTAAGTCATTCACAGTTTATTGTCATGAATTATTGCTGTTACCATGTACAACATTCTCCTGCTTCCACTTACTTCACTTTGGATCACTTCATATAAGTCTCTCCAGGTCTTTTGTAATTATCTTATTTATCATTTCTTATGGTGCAGTAATGTTCTCTTACAATCAACCATTTCCCAATTGTTGGTCAGTTCTTCCATTTTCAGTTCTTTGCTACCACTAAAAGCTGCTACGAATGGTTTTGGATGGGTAAATTCTTTTCCCCCTTTCCTTTTTAATCTCTTTGAGATATGGACCCAGTGGTGGTATTGCTGGGTCAAAGGGTATGGGAAGTTTAATGGCCATTTAGGAATGGTTCCAAATGGCTCTCCAGAATGGCTGTGTCTGTCTATAGCTCCACCAATAGTATATCAGTGTCCTCATTTTTCTGCACCTCCACTAGTATTTATCATTTTCCTTTTTGGTCATGTTGGCCAGTCTGATGGGTATGAGGTGGTATCTTAAAGCTGTTTTAATTTGCATTTCTCTCATCAATAGTGATTTGGAACATTTTTTCATATGACCAAAGATAGTTTAAATTTCTTCATCTAAGAATTGCCTTTTCATATCCTTTGACCTTTTGTCGATTGGAAAATGCTTTGTATTCTTATAGATTTGACTCAGTCTGCATATATTTGAGAAAAGAAGCCTTAGAGACTTGCTATTGACCATAATTTCTAGTCCTTTGTGTGTGTGTGTTTGCATGTATGTGTGTGTGCTTGCTTTTTCAGCATTTCTCTTCAGAGTAAACTTCCCACTCATCTCAATGACCAGCTATCAATGGAGTGTGACACTCCAGGATTTACCACCCTGGGAAAGCTAATAATTTCCCATTGTTCAATCTCAGCCCCCTATTTTTAATCACAAGCGTCCTGAGCATGAGTACAGGCATACACACATATCTACAGAGGGGAAGCCTATTCTTTAACATTGATAAAATCAGGCCCCGGGTAGAGATGTTGCCTCAGCATGGAATAGAAGAGATTGTATTCCTGTGATCTATTTGCCATTTTGAGGGAGGGAATTAGAATTTAGTATAGTGGAACTGAATAGAGGTATGTCCTTTCCAGATTCCTCTACCGTGACAACTAAAATGGTTCAGGAGCAAAGACAATGGGTCAGCCTAGTGCTTTGTCTACAAAAGGGACAAAGCAATGGTTTGTAGAGCTATTTCACTGAATTCACTCAGGATTTTGGTTCTTGGAAGATAGATATTACTAGAATTCCCGACCTTTTGCCAAGAATGGAAAGTGGAATTAAAAGTGGGAAGTGGGGAGGGGTCCCTGGTGAGAGAAGGAAAGATGCTGAAAGGCATACCTAGAGATCATCATGAGGAAGAAAACTTTATTATCCATAAGCCAGGATAACTATTATGAATCATGGGCATTGGGGCCAGGATAATAGGTGAGCTTGAAACATGTAGCACACCATCTGGTACATAGTTGACAATTAATAAATGATTACTATTTAGTTGTTTAGTTAAGGCAAGAAAGACATACATGAGAATAACAGTCAGGATAATTGTGAAGCAAATCATAGAGTTCCAGAGTTCTTAGGGACTCTATTTGTCATGAGACTTAGAGCTAGAAAGGAATCATAGAAAGAAAGAAATCCTTTTAATTCATTTATATTTATTCTATAATTAGTCTATTTAATCCATCTATACACTGTATAATATACATATATACATATAGAGATATATAAGAAAAATTATATTAGGCTTTTAATTGCCCTGCTTGCTTCTAGTCTTTTCCCTATCCAACTCCTCCTTCATATTAAAAAAATCCCCTAAAGCACAGATTTTGACCTTAGATTGATCATAAGATTATGACCTTAATTGGTGCCTGTAAGGGCCAGAATGTTAGGGATAAAAATAAAATGGTTGGACTAAATTTATAAGATTATGGTGGCCTGGAATTGTTAATGAATTCCAAATGATTTTTTATGGTAGTTTATTTACAAAAGGAGAAAGAGTGAAAGTAAGAAAACTAGAGAGAGTAGATATTTACTTTGGACTGGTCTGAACCAGACAGGACTTCAGAGACCCCATCAAAGGCAGTCCAGAGGTCAATTAAACAAGGGTTTTAGTCAAGAGGCCTCCTCCAAGACAAGGGGCCTCTCCAAAGGCTAGTACCTCCATAACAAGTCAGGGAAAGGAAGTCAACCTTTTTCACTCACTCACATGGTAGTCCTAATAGAAAGTAATCCTCAGCTGGAACTCCTCCAGGGTCAAGTTGAAGGTAAAAGACTCCTCACAGGAAGTTCTTGCCAATTTTAAAGACCATTTCTTTTTGTCACTTCCTGTGCTTTCCTTCCACTTTTATGTGGACCAATTACAGCTAAAGCTTTGTTAGGACTGCCAAGGGGCAGTCAATCAATTCAGATTTGTCACCCACTTTCATACGCATGGGTCACAGACCTCCGCATACTTAAGGATAAGTGGGGGCAAGGAAGAGTTAATCCCATCTTTATCTCAAGCTCTTTCAAACTGCATGTAAAGACTTTCATAATCTGGCTTTATCTAAATTTCCAGTATTGTTTCTCTTTCTCACTCATAATTTTCTCTCACTCACTCTTCATACACATCAAAGTGGATTCATATATTTGAGATGTTCATTCCAGCTCTAGAATTTATTGACTGGAACAGACTCTGGAGGAAGACCTCCATGGCTTTAGAAAAACTAAGGGCCTTCGTGGTTTGCCTGTTGATAATTTAGTGCCATTAAAGTAACCCCATTGAATTTCTTATATAAATATCATTGAAGAACAATCAAGTTACTTCCTGAACAAATTTCCTCATTGGAAGACAACTGTGAGTGTGATATGGGTTAGTTTTAATCAACCATTTGTTGATTGTTTAACTTTGAAAATCAGCAACTGTTATAAATTGGTTGTTATTTTTAAAGGACTTCAATCCCTCCTTCCTACTTTTAATTTCATTTTTAATTTTTTACATTCCCTTCTTTTCCAAATACCTTCTTTGGTTTTCCCTAATGGTTGAGAAATATGGATCTTTATTGTCAAATACCACAGGCTTGTAGGCATGTCTGTGGCATGGTAGATAGAATACTGGATTTAAAAGGCAGGAAGACCTGAGTTCAAATCCTGACTCATGTACTCAAAGCTGTGTGGCCCAGGGAAAGTGGGTAGTTAGGTGGAAAAGTGGTGGATGGAGAGCCCTGAACTAGAGTCAGTAAGACATGAGTTCAAATTCTGCTTCAGATAATTAATAGCTATTGATTGGACAAGTCACAACCCTATTTGCTTCAGTTTCCTCATGTGTAAAGTGAGCTGGAGAAGGGAATGGAAAACAATTCCAGTATGCTTGCCAAGACAACCCCAAATGGGGGTTAGAAAGATTCAGACACAACTGAAAGGACTCAAAAACTACAATAATCAGGGCAAATAATTTATTTTTTATAGCTTCAATTTACTTATTTGTAAAATGGAAATAATAATAATAGCACCTCTTCCTCACAGGATTTTAGCAAGGATAAAATGAGATAATATATAAAGTGCTTTGCAAAGCATACAGCTGATTATTATTATATTGTTTCAATTTTTATTGTTATAATAACTGCAATATTACTCTTTTTTCCCAGCAGGGGATCCAGAAACCATGAAGCAGACACGTCAACTCCCTGAAATTCTGAACACATTCAGGGAGTGATTGGAACTGTGAAAAAAGAAAGATGTTTCCTGAGGCAGTATTTGAAGGTGGTAGTCAAGAATTCAGATAACAATCAAGAACCCCAGACTTGGTTCTCTAGTAGACTGAGGATTTTTCCAGGCTTAACAAATCTGTACAAGTTATTTAAGAATGTATGCTCCTAATCTTTTCAGGCTAAAAAGTAGCCCTCTGGTCACCTCCATATTAGGTGGATAAATTATCTACTGAGTCATTTTCCTTCCTCTCAGATTTATAACTTTCTGGTAGACATTGTAGAAGAGATTTCTTCAGGAGCTCTGGATGACTTTTGTCACCTTCCTAAAATTCAAGCTGATTAAGAAGATCCAGTGGCTCAAAAAATAGATTTAAAAAGTTATGTTATGAAGAATGCTTACATCTTGGGGACCCAGTAGAAGGAGTTGCTTTGCAGTGTCTCTGATCTCATAGATCAGATTTTGGATGACTTGATTATGGCCATTTGAGATGAATTAGCCTTGGTAGATATGATCACATCTTTTTCTGAGCACAACGATAATATAATTATTAACCACCTGCTGCATGCCATACATATTGAGAAGTGATGGCGAGAGGTTGCTGGGGGGGGTACATGTAATGAATGAAATTATGCCTTTTCACAAAAAGGTTGTATTCTAATGGAAAGACAATTACACGTATAACTTTAGGCAGACTACATAAAAAGAGAATTAATATAAATACTTCTGTCCCAGGTAGCCTCTATCACTTGTAAACCATACCTTGTAGGAATAACTAGCATGATTGATGTGTGTGTGTGTGTGTGTGTGTGTGTGTGTGTGTGTGTGTGTGTGTGCAGGAAGCCAGTACAGCTCAGGATTAATGTGATCCTCCTACCCTTTCTGCTCTGTTACAACATTCCAATCAGTCCCTGAATTTTCCATACAGACTGGATTGCCTGCCACCATAGAGAAGGAGGAAGTGTAGCCTCCTGCTCACAGGCAATCTATAAAGGAATATATTGCTTAATCATGTTTACTATAGTCCATCTTGCTTTGACTTTCAGGAGTGAACTTCCAAACCAATGAAACTGTAAAGCCTGTCCAAAGTTGTTTTGTGAGTCTCTGAAAGTTTCATAGATTCAGTGCTTGTCTGTAAGACAGTATATATTCCAGAAAACCTGTAACATCCCTTTGTAGATTGATAGCACTGATATGATCCCTTACTAATATGAGAAAGTCTGGTTGCTCCTAGAATAAAGGAGAGGACATTATATCCAACAAGAACAGAACAACTGCTCCCTGCCTTAGTAAAATATTTTAACATATTACTGGGTGTGTTGGGGAGGGATTTCAGGAGGTGAGTGTGAGGGCCAAAATCATTATTTAGTGATTCATTTTTTTCTGCTTACTTAGACTAGTATTAGATGACAGATATATATTCATCCATTAACACTCAAAAGTTTAAAGAATTTTAAACCTGGAATGATCTGGCAGAGATCATGTCCTCCTGGCATAACTCTGAAAGGCCATTTCTCGAGTCTATAGTGAGATTAAGAGAAACAGCTAGATGTATATATAAGCACATGTCATGCTTTAGCCATCTGTTGTTGGATCCCCTTTGCCCATTTTTTGGATGAATCATTGCCATTATGGAAGATGCTTTATTGTCTTTATATCTGTTTGTCCCCTGGCTCATCAATCCATATAATCTCACTCATCCCATACCTCCAGGACACTAATCCTGTAACAGAAGATTCCAACTGAGATTACATTTTTATCAATGGTGATTTTTGGAGCTGGATGGAAAAAAAAAATTAGAAAATCCTAAGAAAGCCCATTAGATGGAGCTGTGAACTCAAGATTATTTTGTTCTGAGAATTCTACCCAAGAGGAGGAAATCAGACTAAAGATTCACTCTTCAAACTATTAGCCACTCCCCCTCTGCCAAAAAAAAGTCTGTTCAAGGAAAAATGACTTATTTTCTGACAGCCTTGAGACAACATGCAGGGATGCAGAGAGGTGCTAAGTTCTGTCTCTCAGGGACACGGGAGGAAATTTGATTAACTGAGTTTCAAAATAGTATGAGAAAATTCAAAATAATATCTTCCACCTCCAATACCACTTGGGCCAACCATAAACATGTAAATGGGAAAAACTCTTGGCTCAATAATAGCTGAATGATTGGATAGAATCAATCAATCTTCCACATATGCTGGCAACAGAAGATATCTACTAAGATTTTTTTGGCCACTTATGAAATTGAAGGGTGAGGAGAAAGATGGGAGGATAGGAGTGGGTTGGGAAGGAAAAAAAAAGTCTCAGAAATTAAAGCGATCAGAGGTAAATCAGGGAGGTGACACAAGGTAGGCAGGAGAAGACAAGTATGTTTCAAGGCTGACTGTGCCAAATATCCTCTTGATTATACTTGTACACTCTAACTTATTTTTTTTTTTTTTGTGAAAAAATAAGATAGAGCCCTACTTGGGCTGAGTGGAACCTAAGAAAAAATAATACTTGCGGGTAGTGTACATGTGATTCTTATTCACATCCTATATGAACATGAAGATCCTTCCAAATCAGACATCTGACTTTATATCTATGAATTTATAGCTGGGTTGGATAGAATGTCCTTTGAAGTTGAAATTCTAAGAGAGGTAAGTGATGACCTGAATAGACTACTGGAATTGGAGTTGGGAGGACTCAAGGTATGACTGAAAAATAATTGGCAGAAGTTGGTGATTGAATGCATATGGGTAACTAACTTCTCCTTAATGCTGAATAAACTTCAGTTTATTAAGTAAATATTTATCTGATACTTACTTTGTATAAAATTTTCAACTTTGAGTCAGAATTATGATACAGTTTATATGAAACAGAAAGAAGGGTGAAGCCATGGTTTTAAATTTAAAAAAATCAATATTAGTCATTAGACAGTTGATAAGCAATTTATTTTTATATATGAAGTATAGTATTTTAACTTTGTGTTTTTTATTAAATATATTTATTTAATTGTTTGCATATTACAATAAAGTATCCACATAGCTGCTTCTCTTCTTCTCTTCCCCCTATTTTAGAGAAGGCAACATTTTGACAAAAGATATGTGTATTTATAAAACTTTGCTTTGCTTATTACTATTCATCAGTTCTTTGTCTGGAGGTGAACATAGACAAGTCATTCTTCAAATAACATTTCTTCTGCTTTATATAATGTTCTCTTGGTCCTGCTCATTTCAGTCTTCATTACTTCATGTAGGTCTTTCCCTTTCTACAAAAATTAACTTGCCTCTTGATTTTTACAGGGCAATTATATTTCATCAAAGTATATGGCAGAACTTGTTTAGCTAGTCCCCAAATAATGGGCATCCCCTCAGTTTCCAATTCCTTGCCATCACAAAGAGGACTGCTATAAATATTTTAGAATATACAGGTTCATTCTTTTTTCCCCTGATCACATTATTAAGTAATTGTGATATTCCAGACACTGTACTTGGTGTTGGGAGTCCAAATTAAGAAAAAAAGAGAGATCATCTTTACTTTCACAAAGCATATATGTATACACATGATCAGATTATATATATATATATATGTGTGTGTGTGTGTGTATACATATGTATTTATGGACATTTTTTGTAGCTAAGTAGTTAAATAAAAGGGAGTTTTATAGGGAGAAAACTAATATTTATAGAGCTTAGGAAAGATTTTTTCATAAAATCTGGTCATTGAATTGCTCATTGAAAGAAGAGAGAGATACTTTGAGGGAAGGTTAAGAAAGAGACTACTGTATGAATTCTAGCAGTAAATGAGAATGGCCATTAGAACAGAAAGCAAATGATAGATACAAGAAACAACAGACATAGCAGAAACAGCAAAATCATAGGTTCAGAGTACATTAGAGCTGGAAGGGACTTTTTAGGCACAGAGAAGGGGAATAGAATTTTGTGTGAGAAATAAAGGGCATATGAATGGAATGTAGTGTATATAGGAAGGATATAGAGACAGAAGGAAAAACTGTGATCCTTTAAGATTTACTAACCTTGAAATGTTAGTGTAATATATTGGGGTAGTTGGTACATTTCCCTGAATGGAGATATCCCAATTAAGATATCCAACAGCCTATCATCTCTTTCTTTTTGCATAAAGAAATTATTATTAAGTACAAAATGTTTTAGTATCAAAGCTATTAAATATTCATAAGAACACAGCCAAATAAACTCTTTCATGTCAACCATCAGCTTATTCTTCGTAGAATTTTTATTAATTTAAATTTTTTCCATATTGCATTTGTACAATTTTCTTTTTTTAAAATTATTTTCCCCACAATTATATATATGTATATATATATATATATATATATATATATATATATATA
>NC_058130.1:691418810-691453173 GCF_016433145.1 Gracilinanus agilis | reverse complement strand
AGTTGGATATGGGGAGAGTTATATCCCAGGCATGAAGGAAAAATAGCATGTTCAAAGTCATAAAGATTTGAGGTGGAATGAAGTTACAGAGAACAGCAACCAGTCCAGTTTAGCTAGATTGTGAAGGATCAGATAGGTAACAAGCACAGAAAATCTGGAACCTGACTGGTGTTGTCTGTACATGTTAAACTAAGGTGTGAATCTGATTCTTGAGGTAATAGCCAGTCATTGGAGTTTATTAAGTAAAAGAGTGGCATTGGAAATTGTGCTTTAGGAATGTTGCATAAGAGCTTATGGAGAGGTTAGACTGGAGAAGAGAGACTTGAGCTTGGAAGCCCAATTAAGAAACTATTTTTACAAATTATTTTAATAATAAATTTCCATATAAGTGTTTTGTTCCCTTCCTCCCTCTCCCCTCCCGGAGCTGACAAGCAATGTAATCGAGGCCATACATGTATTATCACACAAAACATGTTTCTATATTATTCTATATTTTTATTTATTATATATATTATATGTCACATAATATATATTATATATGTCTATATATTATATATCTATATGTATTTCCATATATTCTATATTTTTGTAAGTGAATAATATTATAAAACCAAAACCCTAAAACCTATGCACAAATAAACAAGTGATAAATCATATGCTTCCATCTATATTTTTACTTCAGCAGTCCTTTCTCTGGCAGTGGATAGCATTCTTTTTCCTAAGTCCCTCAGAATTGTTCTTAATCCGTGTATCGCTGTTACTAGCAAGGACTACCACATTTGACCATTCCATAATATTACTGTTACTTTGTATAATATTTTCCTGGTTTGGCTTATTTCACTCTGCATCAGTTCATGTTAGTCTTTCCATCTCTTTCTGAAATTATCTTGTTCATCATTCCTTATGTAACAATAGTATTACATCGCAGCCATATACCACAGTTTGTTCAGCTATTCCCCAATTGAGAGATAGCCCTTTAGTTTCAGTCAGGAAACTATTGAAATATTCTAAAAGTGATAAATATTTGAACTAGCATAGTGGTCAGGTGAATAGAGAGAAGGTGATGAATGGCCATGATCAAGCAATCAATAAGCAATAGTGGGCATTGGAGATATAGAACACAAAAGAGAAAAAATGATCTATTTATTTAAAAAAAACATGCATTCTATAAAAAAGGATATATAAAAAATAAATACAAAGTGAATTTGAAAGATTGCTAAAATTATCTCCTGAAGGAGATTCTAGTTAAATCATGCCTCATATAAGGCTGCCTTTTAAGTAGAGATTTGCAAAGAATGTGTACCAGGATAAGAGATGAAATATAATGTTTGAGAAAGGTTTTAATTGTTCCACATTGTTGGGATTTCCAAAGTTTGTACTTGTCTCTCACATAGCTTTTAAGCCCTTAGGGCCACTTTTACACCAACATGAGCTGTTGGAAAAGGGCTTTTGGAGAGAAAATGGCAATAAAAATTTACTTATTTACAATAATAATCAAAATAAGGAATGAATATAACAATGAAGGACAAGGGTGGGGTAGGTCAGTCCTCACTCTTATGAGTGGGCAGATTGAAGAAATGGGCTAATAAGAGATGAAGAACCCAGGGATCCTAATGCAAGGAAATGAAACTTCATAAAAGAGCAAGAAAGCTGACAGATGCATGTAGTAGAGAATCCAGGTGCATACAAGTGTCATGTGTTAGAAATAAAAACAGAATAAAGGTTAACTGGATATGGATAAATAGAAAGGCTTAATAGGAAATACAAAACCAGAAGAAAACTTTTTAGGGCTTTAGATGAGATGTAGAACAGGTTAAAGTGCCTGAGGGCAAGTATAGCTATTTTTATCCATATATTCCCAGAATTTAATAATGGACTTTGCTCAGGGTATGTGCTGAATAAATATCGTTATAATAAAATGGGATGGGAGGAGAGGAAGAAAGATGGAGGAAGAAACAGGGATGAAGGCAAAAATAGATGACAATAAACACAATCTCAAAGATGGAGGGGAATTCAGAAAGCCCCTTGACTAACAAAAATCAGAACCAGAATCAGTTCCATTTTTCTGGCAATCTGTAATCCATGCTCTGTTCCATGGAGAACTTAATATTTTTGAAAATTATGTCTTGTGAGGAATGTAAAGTAGGCTTGTTGGCCATTGCATGCATGGAGACAATAATGGCTTAAAAGATGAGAAAGATAAAAGGAGGACAGATTGTGAAGAGGTTTAGATGTTAAAGAGAGGAGTTCACATTTGATCCTAAGGCAATAGAGTAGGGGTCGGCAACATATGGCTCTCAAGCCATATCTGGCTCTTTTGAGGGCCAGTGAGACCCATAAAGTCAATTTTTTTTCAGGTACTGTTACAGGATGCACACTGTGAGCACTGTATGGCTCTCATGAAATTACATTTTAAAAAATGTGGCGTTTATGGCTCTCACGGCCAAAAGGGTTGCCGACCCCTACAATAGAGAGTCAAAAGTGTATGGAAGTGACATGGACAACCTTAAATGTTAACCACATACCCTGATATGTTCACATAATTTGTTTTCTGTCATCCTTTACTTCTCTTTTAGCCACATCAAGAAAAGAGTGAATTCATTTATCAATAGTCTCATTTTGAGATAGACAAAATCATTCCATTTTACTATGTTACTAGAATTAGTGTCTACAGAAAGGAGGGTGAATAATCCTAAACTAGAAGGAACAGCTAGGTGTAAAGATGTGTCAGGAAGACTCATCTTTCTCAGTTCAGATTTGGTTTCAAACATATAGCTGTGTGATCATGGGAAAGTCACTTAATCCTGTTTCCTTCAGTTTTCTTATCTGTAAAATGAGTTGGAGAAGGAAATGGCAAATCACTCCATGGTTTTCACCAAGAACACTCCAAATGGAGTCACAGTTGAAATGACTGAAGAACAAAAATGCAGTCTTGACAAGTTATGATTTAGTTGGCCTGACTTGACCCTAGATAGTCTGGTACCTCGGTTTTGAGGCTAGAATGAAATGAAACAGCAGCAGTGGGACATTTAGTAGTTAACAAAAGGAAGTTTGTTAATCCATAGCTAGAAAAGCTACAAGACAGAACAGGAAAATGATATTCAGTGAGGGGATAGCATTGATTCATGTGGCACAACTTCCATGCCTCTGCATTGCTTATAAGGATTCATCGGTCAAAAGACTGAGGAAACAGTTGGAATTTCTCGTATTCTGATTTTTTTTATACTTAGATGAACAAAATGCTAAGTCAATGATCTGAACTTTGAATATCCTGAGACCAGAAAGTCCAGAACTGAGAAAAGTGATATAGAGAACAGTACAGTGAAGTAAATTTGGAATGAATTGAAAAATTAGTAATTAAGTTATTTCCTAAATATATCAAGGTATTAATTAATGGATGGCTGTCAATTTGGAAAAAAAAATTAGTGGCACACCCTAGGGAGTTTTTCTCACCTGTGCGTATATTTTAATACTTTTAAAGTTAGGGGCTTGGATGAAAACATAGACTAAAGGCTTATCAAATTTGCAAGTAATAGAGAATTGGTATATAGCTAACTTGTGGGATGGCAGAATTGAAATATAAAAACTTTCTTCAATTTTAGAAAAAAGGGGCTGAATATAAGATGAAATAGGAAGTCTTACACTTCAAATATGGTGACCACTTTAGAAATCATAAAATTAGGGAAACATGGTTAGGTTTGTTTTTTGGAAAAAATTGTAAGTTTTTAGTAGTATACAAGTTCAAAGAGTAATAGACTTTTAGGCTACATGAGCAGAAACACAATATACAATATGAGAGAAGTGATACTTTTGTTTTATTCTTCTTTAATCAGACTACACCTTGTATATTGTGTTTAGTTTTAAATTTAAGGAAGTACATGGACAAGTTGGCGAATATTTAGGGTAAAATGACTAGACATGTTAGAGGATTTGGAAAAAAACACTATATGAGAAAGGTTGGAAGAACTAGAAATGCTTCACATGTAGAAGGAATGATTCAGAGGGGAGATAGATCATCAGTGTCTTTGATCATCTGAAAGGCTATTATAGTGAAGATGAATTTGATGCCTTTTGCTTGACTCCAGGGGGCAGAACTCAGAACAATAGAAATTGCAAAGAACAGATTTGGTTTGAATGTAAATAATGACTTCTAAGTAGTTTGAGCTGTTCAAGACTGAAAGCAGCTTCTAAAAATAATGATTTTGTCATTGCTATACATCTTCAAGCAGAATTAATGTCTTTTAGAGAGGTACAGCATGCAGCTAGTGGTAAGGCTGGACAGCTCCCACCCTCTGATGTCTGTGTCACCATCTTGCTCTAAGATTTGGTGATACCATTTGGACATACTATGGTTAAGAATAAGTGAATAAATATGGATGTAAGGGTTGAAATATGGGAAACTGGCACCAAAGAATATTTAGAGACTAGAAATCACTTTAGAGAAGTCTAAATTCCAAACCTTAGATATATCCTATAAAGAATTCTCTTTTCAGTGTCGTTATTGTTATGATCTCACATAGTTGAATTAATATCAGAAGACTTTCTCTAAGGATTCATGGTTTGAAGGTGAGATGGGCTGAGGTGAGGTGAGATGTATACTTCAGTCCCTGTTTTACCAAGGCTGTTAGTTCTTTTCTCAACCACAAGGACCAACAAAAATCCTTTGATTCTGAGCAGCCTGTGAAAGGTATTGTTCTATTTCAGATGAATGTTGCTGGCTGCCGGTGGATTGCAGGGTGGGAAGTGTGTGGGATGAATAATGCCTGGTTGAGTAGGTTTTTTTTTTTAGATGTGAGCTTGGAGGGAAGAGAAAAAGCATCACTACAGAGGAAGCTGCATAAAGCAGCATGGAAGCCAATGACTGGGGTGGTAATAATAACTCATATGGAAATCATACTGTTATTGGAAAAACTGCTTTTTCTAACAAATCAAGAAGAAGGAAAAAACGAAATCAAACTCTTTTCCTGCAAAAGATATGGAAAGAATTAGCAGCAGGTGCTCATGAATAAAAGTGGTTTTACTGTCTGACTAAAAAAAATAAAATAAAATAAAACAAAATTATGGTTTCTGTCCTCTAATTTTATGATAAATTCTTCTGAGCTTTTTTCATGTGACAGTCATCACATCTCTAAGTCCTTCTCTTATTAGGTTCTATTGGGGAAATAAGAAACTAGAGTACATTTAAATTCCCAATTGGGAAAAAAGGTACCTTGAGTAACTGATTCCCTTTCCTATGCCTCAGTTTACTTATATTTAAAGGGATGTGATGAAACTAAAATGATTTCTATGGTACCTTCCAGAAAATTATTTGATTCTAAATTAGAAAGAATTACTCAAGTCTAAATTTACAACATTAGGACTGATGGATGGAAAGAGTTTAATCATTTCAATCAACACACACTAATTAAGCACTTACTGTGCATCAGAGGTACTCCACTAAGTGCTAGGGATGCAAAGATAAAAAATTACAAAGTCCTTGCTCACAAGAAGTTCTGAATCTAGCTGGGAGAGGGGAGAAAATTAGAGCAGGTGTACAAATAATTATTGGCCAACTTAGAATAAGGATAAAAGAGAGATGAATAGTTTGTTCTAATAAAATATAACAAAGACTTCATTTTCTATTGGAGTAAACCAAAAAATCTTCCTTGGGCAGTTGATTATATAATGAATAGAATTCTGGGCCTGGATTCAGGAAGACCAGAATTCAAATCTTGACTCAGACACTTATTATAAAAATGATCTTGGACAAATCACTTAACTTTGTTTGCCATAGTGTCCTTATTTATAAAATGAGCTGGAGAAATGAATAGCAAATCACCTTAATATCTTTACCAATTAAACCCAAAATGAGGTAAAAATAAGTCAGGTGTTACTGAAATTACTCAACAATAAAATCTGTTTGAGGAAGATTGTACCAGAGTAGGGTCTTCAGGAAAAAAGAAGAGTTGCACAGGGAATGAGGGTGTTATAGTCATTGAGAAAAGGAATAATTCCTTCAAATAGATGGAGGCAGTAGAACAGCAGGAGATGAGTGAATATGACTTGTTTGACTAAAATGTACAGATCAAGAAAAGTCATATTATATAAGGTCATGAAGTTAAATGTATCTAGATTATGGAAGACTTTTAATTGTCAAGCTAAGGATTTAGTATTTTATTCTCTATTTTTAGCTAATGGGGAAAGTTACTGAACAATTTCTGAGCAGGGTACTTGGAGTGAACATCAGAAATTTTAGGATTTGAACTGAAAAGGATATTCAAGATCTCTTTCTAGTAATTTGATCTCCCTGCTTCTAGTATCTCTCTTTGCTGTCCACATCTCACATAATTCAGAATAATAAACTTTCCAGCCACCAGAATGACCATGTCATTCCTTAGCTCAAAAGCTTCTACTTGCTTTTTATTGCCTCTAAAATATGTACGTATATATCTACATATAGAGATATATAACACAATATAATATATATTTGGATAAAATATGCATACACATATACACATCTATCCATAGACATTCAATATATACAAATGTGCATATGTATGCATATATGCACAGAGTATATATTTATATAATGATATATATATATATATATATATACATATTGTTTATGTTCTTTCTCTTCAGTTGTGTCACACTCTTTGTGACTTCATTGGGGTTTTCTACATAAAGATACTGGGTTGGTCTGCCATTTCCTTCTCTAGCTCATTGTACAGATCATGAACTGAGGCAAATAGGGTTAAGTGACTTTTCCAGAGTTAAAGTCCAGAGTCATGTGGCTAGTGACTTAGAATGGGTTTGAACTCAGGATTTCCTGATTTTAGGCACAGTGTTCTAACCACTGTACCACCTAGCTGCCCCTGATATATATATAAATATATATATAGTTTACATATATATATATACACACATACACACATACACACTCTATATATACATAATATCTACACATATACTTTACATATACATAATGTATACATATATACTTTATATACATGTAAAGCATATGTATATATTACATATATACATATATAGATATAGACATGTAAGCATATATATATGTGTATGGTATGTGTGTGTATACACATTGGCCTATAGGAACTGTATATTCTTGCTACTCTATAGTACTTGCTATTATTTGAAATTGAGTCCATTTTTTGCTACTTGCATACTGTAAGAGGGAAATTTAGGTATTTCACAGATATATATTTAAAACGTGGCCACCAGAAATCAACAGTTCAGATTGATTCCATAATTAAATCAGACCCAAGTCAGCATCAGGTTAAGGCAGTTTATTTACAACTAGGAGGTAAAGGTATAGGAATAAAGAGAAAGGGAGAGAAGGTTAAAAGACTAAATAAATCAGGCTACAAGCCTCAAGGCCGAGCAACCAGATAGGCTAGTGCCCGCTTAAGGCAGAGTTTGGAAGCGGCTTAGTTAGGCCAAGGAAGTCAGCCTAACTTACCCACGTGATCATTCAGAGTAGAAGCTGCCTGAGGTCTCCTCAGAGCTCCTTCAGCACCAAGTTCAAAGCGGGAACTGCCTCCACAGGAAGTAGCCACCATACTTAAAGACATAATGTCTTTCGTCACTTCCTGTGGGTCCACCTCTAATTCAAGTGGACAAATGGCAGTCTCTACACTGATTTTGGACTGCCCAAAGGGCAGTCCCTTGTTCTTGATTTGTTACTTATTGTCACGTGTGGGTAACTTGTCTCCCCTGCCCACTAAGGAAGGTGAGGGTGACATCATTTCTATGCCTAGGTTAAGTAAGAGTTTAGCTATGAATGGCTAGAGCTAATTCCATTTACACAATACACACTATGAGGTATGCCTAGAGCATGTAATAATTATTATATAACCCAAAAGCCATGGTCAAAGAAAGAGTCCAAACATTATAGTTTAATAAATTATGATGGGGAATTGCCCCGATATGCTAGAACTGGAGGCTAAAATAAAAATTAAATAAATGCCAATCAGCACATGAAAGATATACTAAAATGTAAACTCTCAGTAATGTTATAGCCAAATTTCTGAAGTTCTAGGTCAAAGAGAAAATACTTCAAACAGGCAAGAAGTAAACATTTGAAACATTAAGATTTAGCATCTACCACATTGGAGTGGAGGGTTAGCAATATGCTATTTCAGAAGACAAAACAACCCTGATATTAAAAAAAACATAGCCAGAAAAACAATAAAATCCTTCAAGTGAAAATGATATTTAATGAAATAAAGGATTTCAAGCATAAAAAGATTAGAGCTCAACAGAAAATTTGACTTTCTAATATAAATCAAGAGAAGTACAAAAAGCTAAACATGAAAGAAATATCATAAGGGACTCATTAAGATTAAACTCTATACTTTTCTCTATAAGAAGATGATAAATGTTATTTCAAATAACTTTATCATGATTAGGGCAATTAGAATATTCTAAATATAAAAAAGGCGCCCAGGTGAATTGATTTTGGTAGTATCATGTAAAGGAAAAGTTTAGGTAAGAAAGAAGGATGTTTCGGGAGAAGGGGAAAGGGAGAGGAAGAATAGAGAAAACTATCTCACAAAAAGAGACATAAAAAGAAGAGATAGTGGAGGGGAAAATGATAATGGGGAAGACAGTGCTTAAACCATGCTCACATGCAAATTGTATCAAAGAGGACATACACACAAATATATATACACACACACATATATACATAAGCTTGTGTATCTACTCAGTTGTTATTAGAACTCTATCTTACTCAATAAGGACACAGAAGGGAAAGGAATAAGGAAAAGAGGAGATAAAAAAGAGAAGACAGAAAAAAGAAAGCAGTAGTCAGAAGAAATGCTAACTTTAGAGGATGAACTGGATAAAAAAAAGAGAGATACATAACTAGAAGAAAATGGGATAAATGGAAATGCATAGTTTGTAATCATAACTGTGAATGTAAAAAGAATGAATTCACCCATAATTTGGAAGCATATGGAAGAATGGATTAGAAACCAGAATCTAAAAATCTGTTTATAAGAAACATATTTGAAACAAAGGGACACACACAGATTTAAAATAGGGTCTAGAGCAGAATCTATCATAGTTTAGCTAAAATTAAAAAAAAGGTGCGGGGTAGTAATTCTGATTGCAACAAAGCAAAAGCAAAATAGAATTAATTAAAAGGGATGAGCAGGGAAACTACATTTTGTTAAGATGAAACAAAAAAATGAAGTAGTATCAATATTTAACATATATGACCAAGTGGATGGTATTCAAATTCTTCAAGGCAAAATTAAATGAATTAAAAGAGGAAGTAATAGAAGAATTATATTAGTAGGAGACCTATACCTTACCCTTTCAGTAATAGATAGCTCTAACTATAAAAATAAGAAAGAAGTAAAGAATATTAATAGAATAAACAAAAACTTAGATATGATAAAACTTTGGAGAAAACTGAAGAAAAGAAACTATACCTTTTTTTCTTCTCTTTCTCATTTTTACAAACATTGACCATGTATTAGAGTAGTGATAGCAAACTTTTTAGAAACTGAGTGTCCATCATGTCACATGTGAGCCCTGGCCTTACTCCAGACATGGGAGGGAGGAAGTGCTCCCATTGAGCTGCTGGGCAGAGAGGTGGGTGATGTGAGAAATATCCTTAGGCACATATAGAGTTGGGGAAGGGAAGTGTCCCTTCTGGCATGCATGTATGCCATAGGTTTACATAGTATCATAGTATTAGGGTATCAAAAACACATACTCAAATGAAGAAATAGTAAATGTATCATTTTGAAACCATAATGTAATAAGTATTACATTTTTAAAAGATCATTGAAGCGTAGATTTAAAATTAATTGAAAACAAAATAATGGATAGGTAGAGCCAAGATGACAGTGTAGTAGAAAAAGCTTTCTGAATCTCCTTCCAACACATCATTACAAAGAGTCAAAAAAGGACAGAAATCAAAACAGGAGGAGTAAAGGGGATCTCCAACTGGACACAATATGAAAAGTAATGAGTGGAAATTTCCACACTATGGGGGGTAAAACTACACTAATCAAAGCACAAACTGACCACCCCTCCCCCACACCACCTAACATAACAGTTAGAGTGAGGGCCAGGCCTATCTCCAAATCCTTGGGGTCTGGCTGAAAGCAGCACAGACTTAGCCCTGAGGACTATGTCAGGCCTTGGCAGCAAGACTTGAGGCTAAAAAACACAGAGTTTAGGCAACAACAAAACTGAACATAGCTGAGGTAGCAGGGATTGGGAAGATAGCCTCAGGGTAAAATGCTTTTAAGGGCCTTCTACAGAAAGAATATCACAGATCTACCTACCCTTGCTCAGGATTCTGACAGGGAAGGGAAGATAATACTAATGCAAAGCACTGTAAGACAGAATCTAAGAAAACAATGACCACCAACATGCAGGAGTCTCAATCCTCTAGTGGCAAAAGGAATTAGCAGCAGTAAAAAAAGCTCTTGATCCTGAAGAATTTCTATGGAAATACAGTACAAAAAGAATACAAAAAAGAGCACAAAAAATTTCTGTGGAGAAAAAGAATACAAAAAAAAATATAAAAAATATAGAAGCAGGGGGCAGCTGGGTAGCTCAGTGGAGTGAGAGTCAGGCCTAGAGACAGGAGGTCCTAGGTTCAAACCCGGCCTCAGCCACTTCCCAGCTGTGTGACCCTGGGCAAGTCACTTGACCCCCATTGCCCACCCTTACCACTCTTCCACCTATGAGACAATACACCGAAATTAAGGGTTTAAAAAAATATAGAAGCAATAGCAGAGAGTGAGAAATGAACAAACACATCCAAACTTTCTAAAAAATAATGGAAATTGTTCACAAGCTATGGAGGAACTAAAAAATTTTCAAGAACCAAGTAAGAAAGCTAGAAGAAAAATGGGGAAAAGAAATGAAAGCAATACAAAAAGAAAACAATAGCTTAAAAGACAAAATTGCCAATATGGAAAAAGAGGCACAGAAATCAAATGAAGTAATAAACAAATTGGAGAATGAAAAGCAGGATAGAACAAACCAAAAAGGTAATAAAAAGATCATAGCTGAAAATCAATCTTTAAAAACTAGAACTGGGCAAGTAGAAGCTAATGATCTCACCAGACAGGAGGAATTAATAAATCACAATAAAAATGAAACAAATATAAGGAAACATGAAATATCTCATTGAAAAGACAACTGACCTGGAAAACAGAGCCAGGAGAGATAATCTGAGAATTATTGATCTACTTGAAAGCCTGAGTCAACAAAAACAAACAAACAAAAAAGCCATGACATCACATTACAAGAAATTATCTAAGACAACTGCCCTGATATTCTAGAACAAGAGGGCAAAATAGAAATTGAAAGAATTCATAGATCACCACCTACATTAAATTCTCAAAATACAACTTCCAGGAATGTTATAGCCAAATTCAAGAACTTTCAGGCCAAGGAGAAAATACTACAGGGAGTCAGAAAGAGAAAATTCAGATATTAAGGAGCTTCAGTAAGAATCACACAGGATCTGGCAACTTCCACACTAAAGGATCACAGGGCTTGGATTGTAATATTCAGAAAGGTAAGAAAATTGGGTATACAACCAAGAATCACCTATTCATCAAAACTGACTATATACTTTCAAGGGAAAGTATGGACATTTAATAAAATAGAAGATATCCAAGCATCCCTAAAGAAAAGAACAGAACTAAATGGAAAATTTCATGTCCAAATAGAAAATTCAAGAAAACCATAACAAAATGTAAGCAAGAAAAAGAGAAAAAAATTAAGGGCTTCAATAAGGTCAAATTGATCATATTACTATATGGAAAAATGATATCTGTAACTCTTAAAAACTATTTTTCATTTTCATAGTAGTTAGAAGAAATATTCATAGGCAAAGTTTTTTTCATATTATGTTGTTTAAGATGATATGTAAGGAAAAAAATTGGGACAGGGGCAAAAAATAGAATAGTACCAAGAAAAACACAAAAGAGAGCTAAAATAGGATAAATTATATCATATAAAGAGGTGCATGGTTTTGGGGAAAATGTTATTATAAGAAGGGGAGGAAGAAAGTGGTGACAGTTAATACTTAAACCTTACTCTTAGTGGAATCAGTTTTGAGAGGGAAGAACAGCCAGATCTATTGGGATATAGAATTCTATCTCACCCTACAGAGAAGTTGGAAAGGAATAAGGAAATGGAGGGTTTGATGCAGGGAGTACAAAAAGGGAAGAAAACATATTGGGGAGTGGGCAACTAATAAAACTTAAAGAGAAATAGGAGGGATATAAGAAGGGAAGAAATGGGAAGGAAAGTAAAACAAAGGTGAGGAAAAGGGGGACTAATGAAAAGCAAAACACTGGCATGGGAGGAAATAGTGAAAGAAGAAAAATCAGAATTAAAAGAGGAAATCAAAATGATAAGTATTATACAGGTGTAAATCATAAATCTGAATGTGAATGGGATGAACTCACCATAAAATGGAAGCAGAAAGCAGGTGGATTAAAAATGAAAATCCTACCATATGTTGTCTACAAAAAACACACATGTGGCAGGTAGACACACATAGGGTAAAGGAAAGAAGCTGGAATCAGAATTTATGGGCATCAACTGAGAAAAAGAAGGCAGTTGTTGCAATCATATCTGACAAAGACAAAGTAAAAATAGTTCTGATTAAAAGAGACAAGGAAGGTATTTACATCCTGATAAAAGGCAGTATAGAAAATGAAGAAATATCAATACATGTATGCACCAAATGGTATAGTATCTAGATTTTTAAAGGAGAAACTATTGGAGCTTAAGGTGGAAATAGATAGAAAAACTATATTAGTGGGAGACCGCAACCTTCCTCATTCACATGTAGATAAATTAAACCAAAAAATAAATAAGAAAGTAAGAGATGTGAATGAAATCTTAGAAAAATTAAAGCTAATAGATATATGGAGAAAAGTAAAGAGAGATAAAAAGGAATATATCTTCTTTTCAGTAGCACATGGTACATTTACAAAGACTGACTATGTAGTAGGGCAGTGATGGGCAAACTTTTTAAAGAGGGGGCCAAAGGAAAGGAAATATTCATCTGTCAGTCTGTTTCTAAGGCAACTCTTTCAAAGTTTCATTGTATTGTATC
The DNA here is from genome assembly GCF_016433145.1 of Gracilinanus agilis. Classification (NCBI taxonomy): domain Eukaryota; kingdom Metazoa; phylum Chordata; class Mammalia; order Didelphimorphia; family Didelphidae; genus Gracilinanus; species Gracilinanus agilis. Next base: position 691,440,071 of record NC_058130.1, on the reverse strand, counting down.
CTAATCATTATATTTGTCAGATTAGGAATAATATCACGCAGCTGCATCTGGCCCATGGGCTGTAGTTTGCCCATCACTGTGATAGGGCATAAAAACATTGCAAACAAATTCAGAAAAGCAAAAATAATAAATGCAACTTCTTCAGATCACAGTACGATAAAAATTATAATCAGTAAGGGTACATGGAGAGACAAATTAAAAATTAATTGGAAATTAAATAATCTTATTCTCCAAAATTAGAAACAATTACTGATTTCATTGAGGAGAATGACAATGAGGAAACAACATATCAAAATTTATAGGATACAAAAAAAGCAGTACTCTGGAGAATGTATATCCCTAAGTATCTATATCAGTGATTCCCAAAGTGGGTGCTATCACCCCCTGGTGGGTGCTGCAGTGATCCAGGGAAGGCAGTGATGGCCACAGGTACATTTATCTTTCCTATTAATTGTTATTAAAATTAAAAAAAATTAATATCCAGGGGACTAAGTAATATTTTTTTCTGGAAAGGGGGTGGTAGGCCAAAAAAGTTTGGGAACCACTGGTCTATATTAACAAAAAAGAGAAAGAGAAGATTAACAAATTTGGCATGTAACTAAAAAAAATTAAAAACCCTCAGATAAAGAACAAATTGGAAATCCTAAAGATGTAAGGAGAAATTAACAAAATTATAAATAATAAATATCAAACTAATAAATAAGACTAGGAGCTAGTATTTTGGAAAAAAATAAGTATTGGTTAATCTAAATAAGAAAAAGAAAGAAAAGAACCAAATTAAGAGTATTATGAATGAAAAGGGTAATCTCACCTCTAATGAAGAGGAAATTAAGGTAATTATTAAGAACTATTTCATCTAGTTATATGACAATAAATATGGCAATCCAAGTGATATGGAAAAAAAATATTTCAAACATATGAATTACCTAGATTAACAGAAGAGGAAATAGAATACTTAAATAATCCCATCTCAGAAGAAAGGAATCAAACAATCCATTAAGGAATTCCCTAAGAAGAATCCCTAGGGCCAGAAGGATTCACGAGTGAATTCTATTAAACATTTAAAGATCAATTAATTCCAGTACTCTACAAACTATATGATAAAATAGGCAAAGAAGGAGTCTTACCAAATTCTTTTTATGATATAAATATGGTACTGATTCCCAAGCCAGGAAGACCCAAAACTGAGAAGGAAAACTATAGTCCAATATCATTAATGAAAATAGATGCAAAAATATTAAATAAAATACTAGCTAAAAGACTACAGCAAGTTATCATAAGGATTATTGACTATGACCAGGTGGGATTTATACCAGCAGTGCAAGGATGGTTTAATATTAGGAAAACCATCCACATAAGTGATCATATCAACAAACAAACTAATAGAAATTACATGATTATCTAAATAGATACAGAAAAAGTCTTGGACGAAATAAAATACCCATTCCTTTTGAAAACACTAGAAAGTATAGAAATAGAAGGGTCTTTCCACAAAATAATAAACAGAATTTATTTAAACTATCAGCAAGTATCATTTGCAGTGAGGATAAGTTAGATGCCTTCCCAATAAGATCAGGAGTGAATCAAGAATGCCCATTATCAGCACTACTATTTAATAATGTACTAGAAATGCTTGCTATAGCTATTAGAGAAGAAAAAGAAATTGAAGGGATCAAAGTAGTTATTGAGGGAACTAAACTATCACTCTTTGCAGATGACATGATGGTTTACCTAGAGAATCCATGAAAATCAAATAAAAATCTAATAGAAGTAATTCATACTTTTAGCAAAGTTGCAGGGTATAAAATAAACCCACATAAATCATCAGCATTCCTATATATTTCCAACAAAACCCAGCAGCAAGAGTTACAAAGAAAAACTCCATTTAAAATCACTTTAGACAACCCTAAATTCCTGGGAATCTATTTGGCAAGACAAATTCAGGAATTATATGAACATAACTATATTATACTTCACACAAAACTATATCTAAACAATTGAAAAAAAACATTAATTGCTCATGGGTACGATACTAAAAATAAAAATCCTACTTAAATTACTTTACTTATTCAGTGCTGTACCTATCAAACTACCAAAAAAACCTTTTTTATAGAATTAGAAAAAAATAATACAAATTTCATCTGGAAGAACAAAAGATCAAGAATATTAAGAGAACTAATGAAAAAAGGTGAAGCATGGAGGCATAGTGTTCCAGTTTTTAAACTATAATTTAAAGCAGTGATTACCAAAATAATATGGTGCTGGCTTAAACATAGAAGGGTGGATTGATGGAATAGACTTTGGGTAAATGACAATAGTAAGATTGTGTCAGGTTAACCCAAAGGTCCCAGCTTTTGGGGCAAGAATGCACTATTTGAAAAAAAATAAACTGCTAAGAGAATTAGAAAACAGTATGGGAGAAATTAGGTTTAGATCAATATTTTATACCCTATACCAAGATTAATTCAGAATAGATAAATGACTTGAATATAAAGAAGGTAATCATAAACAAATTAGGGGAACATAGAATAGTATATCTCTCAGATCTGTGGGAAAGGAAGGAAGTTAAGATAAAGCAAGAGATAGAGAACATTGCAAAATTTAAAATCTATAACTTTGATTATATTAAATTAAAAAGTTTCCATACAAACAAAACCAATGCAACCAAAATTAAAAGGGAAGCAACAAATTGAGAAAAAATAACAATAACCTCTGACAAAGGTCTCATTTCCCAAATTTGTAAGGAGCTAAGTCAAGTGTACAAAAATCATGCCATTCTCCAATTGACAAATGGTCAAGGGACATGTATAGGCAGTTTTCAGATAAAGAAATCAAAACTATCAATAAGCACATGAAAAAGTGTTCTAAATCTCTCACATTTAGAGAAATGCAAATCAAAACAACACTGAGGTATCACCTCACACCTAGCAGATTGGCCAATGTAACGGTAAAGAAAAATAATAAATGTTGGTAGGGTTGTGGCAAAATTGGGACACTAATGTATTGCTGGTGGAGTTGTAAATTGATCCAGTCATTTTGGAATGCAATTTGGAATTATATGCAAAGGCCTTTAAAAGAATACATACTCTTTCATCTAACAATACCATTACTAGGTATGTACTCCCAAGAGATAATAAGGTAAAATACTTGTACAAAAATATTCATAGCTGCACTCTTTGTGGTGGCAAAATATTAGAAAATGAGGGGGTGTCCATCAACTGCGGAATGGCTGAACAAATTGTGGTATATGATGGTGATAGAATACTATTGGGCTGTAAGGAATGATGATCTGGAGGATTTCTATATGAACCAGAAGAACCTCAATTACCTGATGAAGAGTGAAATGAGCAGAACCAGGAGAAAATTGTACACAGAAAGTAAAACCTTTTTCAACAATCCAATGTAATGAACTTTGCTACTAGTAGCAATGCAACAAACCAGGACACTCCTGAAGGACTTGTGGGAAAGAATGTTAACCACATTGAGAGAAAGAAATATGGGATTAGAAATGCAAAAGCATCAGTTACCACAAGTATATATGGGTATATGATTTGGGGTTTAGGCATTAATAATCATTCTATACAAAAATTAATAATATGGAAATAGGTATCACATTTGTACAATCCAGTGGAATTGCTTGTCAGCTCTGGAAGGGGAGATGGAAGAGAGAAGGGAAATGAAGCATGTAGCATGAAAAAATATCTAAAAATTAAAAAAACCCTAAATAATATAATCTTAAGGAATGAGTTATTCAAAGAACAAATGTTAGAAATAATAACTGCATTACAGAGAATGATAACAATAAGACAACATTACAAATTTTGTGAGACACATCCAAAGAAGCACTTAAGGGAATCTGTATATTATTAGACATATATATTTATATAAATATGTGTTTGTGTTTGTGTCTAGAAATATATATATATATATACATGTATATATATATATATATATATATATGAAAGAACAAATCAACAAATTTGGCAATCAATTATTAAAAAACTAGAAAAATAATATATTAAAAAAAATCTCCAACTAAACACAAAAAATCCTAAAAATCTATTTGGAGATTAGTAAAATCAAAAGTAAAAAATGAACTAACAAATAAATCTAGGGTATGTTTTAATGAAAGTAAATTGTTATCCATTTCAATTGGATATCAATTTTACTGGCATATGATTGGGCAAAATAACTCTTAATATTTTGGTTTAAGAAAAAGAAAGAAGAAAACCAAATTAACAGTATGAAAAATGAGGCATAAATGTACTATCAATGATTATTAGATTAAATCAATTATTATGAGTTATTTTGTCCAATTATATGTCAATAAAATTAATATCCAATTGAAATGGATCTTTACTTATATATGAAATGTTCAGATTTGCAGAAGAGTAAATGGGATACTTAAGAAACCGTTTCTTAGAAAAGAACTTGAACAAGTTATCAATGAGCTCTTTAAGAAAAAAATACTGTTACCGGAATGATTTGCATGTGAATTCTACAAAACAGTTATGAAAAATCCTAATGATATACACCCTTTTAAAATACATAAAGTAGGAGTTCTCCCAAATTTCTTTAATGACACAAATATAGATATGATTCCTAAACCAGTGAGATCAACAATAAAGAAAACTATAGACTAATATCCTTAATGAATACTTATTAAAAAACTTTTAAAAATGCTAAACAAGTTATTGCAAAATATCACAAAGATCATGTGTGATGAGCCAGTGAAATTTATAGCAAGAATGCCAGGTTAATACATTAGTAAAATTATCAGCATATTTGACCATATGAATAACAAACCAACTGGAATTTTATGATTACATCAATAGATGCAAAAAGTTTTTGACTAAATATAGCACATATTCATGCTAAGAATATTAGAAATCATACATATCAATAGAGCCATTCTTAAAATGATACATACTTTTTAGCTGAAAACAAGAACAAACATTATCTGTAATGAAGATAAACTTCAAGTCTTGCCAATAAACAAGGAGTACATTATCAACACTATTATCTAATATTGTATCAGAAATGCTACTTATACTAATAAGTTAAGAAAAAATCAGAAGAATAAAAATAGACAATGATAAAATAACACCATTAATCTTTCCAAATCATATGTTATTATTAGAGAACCCTAGAGAATCAATTCAACATTTGCTGAAAAAATTAACAACTTCAGCAAAGTGGCAGGATAAAAAAATAAATTCATTGATATCATCAACATTTATACATAATGCAAACAAAGATAAAGGAAATAGAAAGGGAAATTCCCTTTTAAAAACTGCAGACTATAAAAAATATGTAAGAATTTACCTGCCAAAACAAACCTAGGGATTATAAGAACAGAGTTCCAAAATCATTCCAAAAAAGACAGTTGTAAACAATTAGAAAAATATTAATTGTTCATGAGGTAGGTAAAGGGAATATTAAAAAAAGACATTTACTTAAGAATTTTTTTATTCTGGACCATTTAATCAAACTACCAATGCATTATTTTATAGAGCTAGAAAGAAAATAACAGTTAATTTGTAAAACTATCAAGGGAATCTATGAGAATATATATGAAGGAAGGTGACCATTCAGTTCCAGATTTCAAACCATATTACAAAGTATTAGTCATCAGAACAAACTTTTACTGGCCAAACAATAGAGTGGTGGATCAGTGGAATAGATTAGGTAAACAATATACAATATGCAATGTTAAATGACCATAGTAATCAAATGTCTGATAAAATTAAAGATCTAAGATTTTGAGGTTAGAATACAGCATTTGACAAAAATCACTAAGAAAAAGGAAAGCAGCTTGGCAGAAACTAGGCATGGATTACTATTTCACCCCACATATCAAGATGTTAAATGAGTAAATGATCTAGACAAAAATGGTGACATGTAATAAGTAAATTAGAGGGTCACAGAAAATGCACCTGTCAGATATGAAGGAAGAGTTTATGTCCAATCAAAAGATAGGATCATGGAAAGTAAAATAGACAGGTTTAATTATACAAAGTCATAACATTTTTGCACAAGAAAAATAAATGCAGACAAAATTAGAAGTAAAACATGAAACAGAAAAAAAATTACTCTAAGTTTCTCTGATAAAGATGTCATTTTCCAAATATATAGGGAACTGAGCCAAATTTACAAAAATAAGACCGATTAAAATTAATAAATGATCAAAAGATATGAGCAAGCAGTTTTCAGAAGAAGAAATAAAATTGTCAACACATGAAAAAATCATAAATCAATACTGATTAGAAAAATGCAAATTAAAACAACTGGAAGATGTAGTCTCACACCAATCAGATTAATTAACATAACTGAAGAGGATACTGGAGAGTATGTAGAAAAAATTGGGACTCTACTGTACTGCTTATGACTTTGTGACCTTGTCTAACAATTCTGGAGAACAATTGAAAATTATGCCCAAAGAACCATAAAATGGAATATCCTTTAAGCCAGCAATAATATTATTAGGTCTATATCCTAAAGAGATCAAAGTAAAGGGGAAAGACCATTTTTTCCCAAGCATGATCAAATTATTAGATAAATACAAATTTGCCAATAAATAGGATTTCAGTCTCCTCAACAAGCTAACACCCTGAATCATAGGTGACAGATATTTTATAGACAAAAGAATATCCAAAAAATAGAAGCCAAGTGTCATATATAAGGAAAACGATATAAGTGGGTACAAAATCTTAAGCCTCATAGAAGTGGGAGGGAAGACCTTTTGAACAAAAATACTTGCTGTACTCTTTTTTGTGGTGTCAATGAATTAGAAATTTCTATTCTATTCCCCATCAGTTTGGTAATGGATGAACAAGTTTTGTGGCATATGATTATGAGGGAATACTATTATACCATAAAAATGATAAGCAGGATCATTTAAAAAAATCTATACTCATGACTTATGTAAAGTGAGTAGAACCAGGAGAATTCTGTACATAATAACAGCAACATTTTAAGGATGTTCAACTGTGAAAAACTGATGATCCAATGATCCAAGACCATTGCAAAGGACTGAAAAAGTTTTATCTACATCTAGAGAGAGAACTGATTAAATCTGGATGCAGATTTAAGTATATTTTTAAACTTTATTTTCCATTTTATTTTTTTCCTTTTTTCTCACTAGTGCCATGCCAATTATAGAAATATATTCATCATGACTTCATATTCCTAGTCAGCATAAACTTTCTTGCCTTCTAATAGATGGATTAGGAACTGAAGGGAAAGAAAGAAATAAAATTAGAATAAAAGAAGATTATAAAAATTATACTTACAATTATGAAATATTTTTAAAAATGAATGAAATATGTGAAAAATTAAAATTTATAAAGGAGAAAAAAGTGGGGATAAAAAGAAGGCAAAAACTTTATCCCTCCCTTCATAGAGCTCATATTTTAATGGAGAGACAACATCTAAACAACCATTCACAAAATATATGCATTGTAAATGAGAGGTAATAGTATTTTTTAATCATTGGCTATTCTTAGAATTACTTTTCCTACCTATATTTTGCTACATTTCTATACCACTCTGGATTATGATATGTTGTGTATTGCATTCCAGAATACAATATGGTTCTTTGAGGGTAGTTCTTTGTTTTACTTTTGTGTTGCTATCCCAAATTGATAGTCTAATGTCTTGTACATAGTAGAGAATTAAATATGTCTAAGTTTAATTTAATCATGATGTGATAGGATGGATGAGATTGCCAGGACAAAAGGCTATATAGAAGAAAGTCTAAGATGGAGGTGTGATTTGGGGAAAATCTATAAATAATTATTGAAAATAATATGATAAATCAGTTAAGTTTATCAGACTAACTGATTTAGGAGTCTTGAGACAGCAAGATCATGAAATTCTGATAGAAGGAGAAGAAATTAAATTCATAGAAGCCTAGGTATCGCTGAATAGAGGGATGATTTTTTTAGGATTTAGGAAATTTGAACATACTTTTAGGAAAAGAAGAAGAAACAGGCAGAAGAAGGAGAAGGGGAAAAGTACTTAAGGGTCTAACATATGTCAGACACTGTGCTAAATGCTTTACAAACATATTATCCCTGAAAAGTAGTTGTCATTATTTTCCTCAATTGAGAAAAATGGAGCAGAGAGAGACTAAGTAACTTGCACAGAGTCGTACAGCTAGTAAGTATCTGAATCCAGATTTGAATTTAGGTCTTTCTGATTACAGACCCAGCATTCTATCCATTATTTAGATGTTCAGCAGGGAAGGGGAGATAGGATTATCAGTAGACAGAGAATATGGAGGAGATGAGAGAGAATGAGTACAGATTTTGCAAGGTTTAGCATGAACAGTGAGGAGGTCCACCTCATCTTCTAAAACTGAAGGAAAGGAAAAGAGAATCAATGAGACTACATAGAAATTTGGAAGTTGGCAGAATGGACATGAAGCAAGGGTATCTCCTAAGAGATAAAGGGAGGTAGGTATAATTGGAAACTTAATAAAAGAGATTCTGACTAAGCCTGAGGCACCTAGTGGGTGCAATGTATAGAGTACTGTGAAGATGTGAGTTCAAATCAAGATGCTTCCTAGTTGTGTGACCCTGACAAAGAAACAAAACTGCTGTCTGTCTCAGTTTCCTCAACTGAAAAATGGGGCAAATAATAGCACAACATCCAGGATTATTGTGAAAATTAAATGAGATAATATTTGTAAAGCATTTAACTTGGTTAGTGGTACATAATAGATGGCACATAGTAGGTGTTTACTAATCGCTTATTCTATTCCCTTCTCATAAGTACCTAATATCATGTATTATTCAAAGGATCATAGAATCTATTACAACTTTTTGCCTGAACATGTTAACTCAGGAGAGATTATCAAAACCTAGGGCACATCATTCCTTTGTTCATTCCAGTTATCATCATGTAGATTGTTAAATTGAGCTAAAATCTACCTCTGTATTTTTCAACCATTGTAAATATTATGGTTCTCCCTTTTGTAGCCACACAGACTATATCCCAGTTTTTCTTCACATGACAAACCTTTAAGTATTTGAAGGCTGAGATCATGTCCTCCCCAAGAATTCTTTACAGACTAATTTTGTTTATTTTAATGTTGGTAGCAGGTTTAACTCATGCAGTTCTTACATAAAAGAATATAGGGATCCTGATTCTGCAAAGGCAAGATGATGTCTAACGAAAGAGCTCTGGAGCCTAGTTTTGAGCATGGACAGATATGCTATGACAAGTTCTAGACCAATAATCAAATGGTGAAGGGTAGCCTTCTTGTTCAGCTATCAAGTAAGAATTGGAATGAATTAAAAAAAAATCACTGACTAGTGAAAGGTATCTTAGTCCATTTTTTGTCCTTCTGGCTTGTGTTTGAGAAGGATTAGCTCTTATAACTATAGAGGGTGATGGGGAGAAGAGAAGACACAAGTCCTTTCTAAACTAGATTTAGTGTGAAGCCAGGAGGACATGGTCCTTCTGTCACATCTGTCCCTGTTTTATCAATTTGTTCCTTTTTTTAAGGGAAAGATTTCGGACATGGCTACTACCTTGTGATCTTTGAAGCATCAAGAGAACAAGCCACAAGAAGCCCAAGATCTAAAGTCCATGCTGGGACTTGCCAGAAGCCATATAGTGATAGGTGAAGTCTTAAATGAATTGCTTGAACTGGTCTAGTAGTAGCAGAAATGTGGTCTTATTCATCAGTCAGCCATGCCACATTAGATAGGAAACTTTGTGAAGGGAATTCAGGTAGAAACTGTATTATGTATTTTCTTCAGGGACTGATATGATTTTCTTCAGGGCAGTGTGCCTCAAGATATTAGGAGGAAATCTATGTCTATTCTGTTCTTGTTATCTCTTTAGAGTACCCCCCCCCCCTTAAAAAGCTAATTGATGGTTCTTCCATTTCACACTCATTTTTTAATGTTTCCTCAAGGAAATTGAAAGTGATTTCAACATTAGATGCCAGGAGCCCAGAGGGCAGTCCCATGTGACTTTGGTAAAATGAAAATAAAAGCTAATAAATTGGTGATTATTACTGCAGGAGACACTAGAAGGAGGGTTCAAGGTAACAGAATAAGAAAATACTTCAGGTGTAACCCTCCAAACCTGAGGGATTGTGATAGTTTGGTTTCTTCTGAGAAAGAGTCCAGAGCTTCCTTGATATGTTTTAATCAACTGTGATTACATGTAAATGACAAGTAGGCAGTCATCCAGACTCTGCCCCTGAGGACATATGATAAATGTCTCCAATCAGTCCTTGCATGGCATGGTCTCCATTCCCTCCAGTTTTCCTACCAGGGAAATCCAGCTGGCCAACTGTCTTCCAATGTATGGTAACCAGAACTTAATTCGGTATACCAAATGTGACCTCATTATGGGACTGGCAATGATTTTGTTTCTCTCCTTATTCTCGGTCTTGCCTATTAATGTTTTCAGTGTTCATTTGACCACTCCTCTTATGTCTGTGCTTCAGATGTAATGGCCTTGGTGTTGAGATTAAGTTAATTTTCAAAAAGTCACCCAGCCAATCAATCAATGCAACTCTGTCTTTATGTTCTGTAACTTCTAAACTTTTTGATAGTTGCACCACACCTGGGGAATAGCTATTCCTTTGGACATCCATTTTAAAACATGCATTATAAAACATAATTGGTTCTTCCATTTCACACTCTTATTTTTAATATGTTCCCTCAAGCAACTTGAAAGTGATTTCAACTTTAGATGCCAGGAGCCCCAGAGGGCAGTCCCATGTGATTTTCTGAAAAAGTCTCTTTCCTATTAGATCAAATATATGTTTGAACTCCACAGGAAATCTACCTCACATCCATGTGAGAGGTACCAGTGTTCACTATGAGGAAAGAGAAATATATTTTCTCTAATACTGATTTTGTTCAATAATAAAATGGACCCAAATAATCATATTTAATGTCTGATTTCTGAGGGAGTCGGGACTACCAAAAAAAGAAATAATGCCAAATTATTAAACTGTGACACTGGTAGGTAGGGTGGAAGAATCTCTTGGGTGTATACTGTGGGCTGAAAATCATCCCAGCGCTCAGAGCGAATAGTAAGGGGCATCACATTATGATCTATGAACTTGATTACTTCTGACCAGGTCGAATGGCTGGTCATGCTCTTCCTCCACAATCTCACTTCAAAGACTACACAGTTTCCTTTGATGCAATGATTAGGTTCTACCTTCATAAGAACTTTCTTGATCTCCATTTCCTTCAGTCATTAGCACCCATAGCACCCATCACCCATAGCACCCATCAAAGCATTTTGTATTTAATATTAATTAACTTTGTCTACATATTTTATATTCTTATATGAACACATGATATCTTCTCCTATAAAGTGTAAGTTCATTGAGGGCAATTAGGGATTTCTGTTTTTCTCTTGTTAGCACAGGACAGTAACTAACACAAAAACTGAGCTCAATATATTGTTAAAAAATCAGGTAAATAAAAATAGATAATAATAATGATAGTGACGATCATTTACAAGGCAACTTCCCAGAAACGATGACTTCAAGAAAAGTCTCAGGGACTGATTATCACAAAAAGGACTGGCCTATGAAAGCTTGGAGAGTTTTTTCACTAAAAAGTTGGTCACTGAATGCAATGGTTAAAAACAAAGCATGAAATGTGAAGAGGTCGTGGTCATCATCTGTAGAGGAAATAGTCATCATGCATGCAAAAATCAGAGATTTTTAAAAAATAATAATATTTCAAAAGTTCTATTATATTATGCATGTGGATATGTTCCCCTCTAACATATATTGTGATTAGTCTAGTTGACATGGAGGCAAAACCAAAGAAAAATTTAATAATCTAATTTCTAATTATCTAGCAATTAACAAATCTTGAATTCAGAGGACTGATACAAATCTATCAATAGCCCTTTACTTTAGTTTTTCCACCCTGGTAGAACATGTCAGCATATTTGGATTCTGTTTCATAGCCTTACAAAGCAAGGGGTCATGTCAATACCATACTATCTGACAGTCAGTCAATAAATATTTACTAAATGTTAATTGCCAGACATCATACTAACAACTGGGATTATAAAGACACATAAAATCCAGTCTAAGTCCCAAGGATTTCACAATCTAATGAGAGGTGATAACATGGAACTATTAGGTACAAAGCTATATACAGGATAAACAGGACATAATCAATTGAAAAGATGCATTGGAATTCAAGGCAGACTGTGTAAAGCTTCACGCACGAGGTGGACTTTTATGTGGAAATGGAAAGAAGCCAATTAATTCCAGTGATGGAGAAGAGAAGGAAGAGTATTCTAGGAATTCCAATGGGAATTCTCAGAGTTGAGAGATCTAATGCCTAGCAAAGGAATATGAAGGAGGCCAGTGTCACTGTATTGCTGGGTATACGGGAGACTTTATGTTTTAAGAAGACTTAAGGCAGATTATGAAAGTAATTGAATATCAAAGAGATATTTTCATATTGGATTCTGAAGGTGATAGGGAGTTGATGGAATTTATTGAGTAGGAGGGTGACATACTCTGATCTGTGCTTAAGGAAGAATAATTTGGCAACTGATTGGAAAATGGAAGAGGGGAGAAAAAAAAAACTAGAGGCAGAGAGAAAAAACAGCAGACTGTTGCAGAAGACTGGATGTGAAGTGACCAAGATGTGAAGGCATACATGAGGGGAGTGGCAATGCCAGAGGGGAGAAGAGGGATATAAAAATGATATATTGAGAAAATACTAGAAAGGCTTTGGCAACAGATTGCATGTGGTAAGGTGGGAGAGAATTAGGATTTGTGGAAGTCACCTAGACTGGAAACCTGGAAGATGGTGGTACCCTCCACAGTAATGGGATGTTAGGAGGAAGGCTCAGTATGAAGAGAAATATAGAGTTCAGGTTTATATATGCTGAGTTTTAAATGTTTTTGGAGATCCAGTTAAAATTGGCAGTTGAAGATGTTATCGTAGGTCATTGGAGAGCTCAGAGTTGGATAAATTGATGTGAGAATCACAAGCATAGAGATGGCAATTGAATCCATTATAGCTGATGAGATCATCAAGTGAAATATAAAGTCAGAAGATGGTCAAGGACAAAGCATTGGGAGGAACCATAATATTTAGTTGCTATGACCTAGATGAAGATCTAGGAAATTGAGAAGGGGCAATCAGATAGGTAAAAAAGACAACCAACCAGGTGAAAGTTCCATCATACAAACCTAGAAAGAAGAGTCTCAAGGAGAAAAAAGTGATCAACAGTGTCAAAGGCTACAGAGAGGTAAAAAAGGATGAAAACTGAGAAAAGGCCATTAGATATAGCAATTAAGATTGTTAGTAACTTTGAAGATAACATTTCTGGTTGAGGGTTAATATTTTTAAAAAAGAATATAGAGAGTTAAGAAGAGAGGTAGAGGGAATGAAGTAAAAGCATTCATTGCATATAATGTTGTCAAGGAGTTTAACCACTAAAGAGAAGAGATACAGAAGAAGAGCTGTCAGGGATGGATGGAGCAAGTATGGGATTTTTTTTTACTTTTTTTTTAAACCCTTGTACTTCGGTGTATTGTCTCATAGGTGGAAGATTGGTAAGGGTGGGCAATGGGGGTCAAGTGACTTGCCCAGGGTCACACAGCTGGGAAGTGGCTGAGGCCGGGTTTGAACCCAGGACCTCCTGTCTCTAGGCCTGACTCTCACTCCACTGAGCTACCCAGCTGCCCCAAGTATGGGATTTTTGAGAATGTGAGAGATATAAGAATATTTTAGGGCACAAAGAAAAGTGTTTCAAGAGAAGAGGACAGTACGGGGATCAACTGATACCTGAGAGGGTTAAAATGGAGAGTGCAAAAGAATGCAGACAGTGTAGAGGTGATGGCCTGACCAAGAATTGAGGGGACAGTGATTTGGAGGTAATGGTGAAGAATATCTTAGGCTTGCAAGGCAGATCTTGGATATGTGGTTTAATCTCTCTAATAATCTGCTTGGTTATATCAATGTGGCTTTTGAGGCTTAGAGAATAGAGGTTAGGAAAATGGGCAGGCAAAAGGAAAGTATATTAGATACTTCATTGTTTGGTCTTCTCTTGTCCAGAAACCTGGGACTACTTTACATTTTAATTCCAAATGCAAAGTTATTATTTTGTGTCACATCTTGTGTGTTTTACCTCTGCCCTCCAAGTTTGCAGTTTGATTTACTTGAAATGTAATTTACATTAAGGATAAGGAACTAGAGCTATAGAACAAGATAAGACTTCAGAAGCTATGTAACCCAATCTTCTCACCTTACAGACAATAAAACTGAGAGCTAGCAAGGGTAAGTGCCTATCCCTGAGAAAAACTGGTTGTAAATATTGGAGGTCAGATTGGAACAAACATCTGGCTTCAGAGCTGGACTAAATACCATTGTATAGCATGGCTTTACAATTTAGATGTGGAAAAAAGACATACTTACATGAAATAGAAAATAATTCAAAGTAGTAATAAGTGATAGCTTGTTAAACTTTGCATCACATTGCACAGTATGAAATGATGAGCAGATTAATTTAAAAACATGGACAGTCCTAATAATGAAATTATGAAGAGTGAAATGACAAAGCCAAAAGAACATTACATACAGCAACAGAAATACTGTTTGAAGAATAATTGTGAATATCTATCTCCAGAGAAAGAACTAATGAATAGAAAGATGAAACACATAGTTTTATATATTTATATATGTATATATTAAATGCTGCCTTCCTTAGTTTGGAAAGTGGAGGGAGGGAGATACATGTGAACTTTAATAAACATTTTTTTAAAAGTTTGTAAAGTATGTCATATGTATTGTCTCATTTGTTCAATCCTTAATATATTTTCAAAGCATTAAGAATCTGTTATATGAAAAGGATTGTTTTTGTTCATTGTTCAGTCATGTCCAATTCTTTGTGATCCCATTTGGAGTTTTCTTGGCAACGATTCTACAGTGGTTACCATTTCCTTCTCCAGTTCATTTTATAGATAGGGAAATTGAGGCAAACTGCGTTAAGTGACTTGCCAAGGATCATATAGCTAGTATCTGAGATCAAATTTGAACTCAGGAAAATGAGTCTTCCTGACTCAAGACCAGGCACTCTATCCACTGCATCACCCAACTGCCTTCATGCAAAGGATATGCAGCTAAAAATGAACCTGTCCCTAAGCTCCACATGATGCTGTGCATGGCACACTGCAGCCAAAACAGAGAAACATCAAGTGTTCTACAATTTGGCACTTAATGAGATCTTTGTTTCTGGGCAAGTCATGCCACCTCAAAGAGCCTCAGTTTTCTAATTTGGAAAATGGAGATAAGAATACTTGTCCCACTTACCTTGTAAGATTAATGTGAGGAAGGACTCAGTAACTCCCACAGCATTACATTAATGTGGAATGCTATCACGCTATTATAGTCGAGCTGTTTGGTGTTTTGAGTTTACATTTTTTAAAAATAGAAAATATTTTGATCTTGATCAAAACCAGCATTCATTAAATGTGGTCCTAAATGGCTTTTGGCTATATGCCTAAAGCAAAACTAGCCTCAGTGGACAAAGATTTGTCAAGATTTAGGAAAATCAAAAGGTAGGTTCTAGAAATAATGCTTAATGAGAAATCTGACTGTACATTAGTCAGTCCATATCAGAATAGGTAACTATGTCCGTGTGAGCATTGTTTTCTATCTCTAAATACATAGAGAGCATCAGAGAATGTTGAATAGCAGAGTTCCTAGGGCTCTTAGACATAGATTAGCCGAGTCTCTTCATTTTATAGATAAGAAAAACTTTAAGGTCATCCAGCAGGTTGTTCTGAAGGAAAATTCTTCTTGACATTATATCATTATGGACACAGACATTCAGTGAAGGAATCAACAGACAAGGAAAGTAATGTCAAGAGAGGTCAAATAGCTTGACCCAGGTGCAGAGCCTGGCAATTCAAAAGGCACATTCTACTTGACATTGTGTCATTAATATCAGAATGGAACTTTTTACTTCCAATTTTTGAAGTCAATTCAATTCATAATCTGACCAGTGATTTTATGCATGAATGCATTTGGTCCTCATCTCTAGAACATGCTGTCACTTATTTAATATCTAAATTTAAAGACTGAGACTGTGATGTACTATAAAAATTCAAAGGAGGGGATGGAAAGCTCAGAATCTGCCATCTGTAGAAAGACCACCTTGCCTATTAATTTTCCTTCAGTTTGGGAAGTTATTACAGGCTCTTCTGTGAGACATTTAAAGTCTCTTGAATACTCTCTCACTTTCTTTTTAATTTCCAAAATTCCCCTCAATCAAACTGTCATTATGTGAGACATGTCTGACAAATGTCTTCTACTACATAAGTCTTTGACAGGACTGCATTTAGAGACTATCTCTCTCTATATAGAAAGACAGAACATGCCTGTGTAAGCAGTCCTTTTCCAATGGGGATAGAAAATACATATCACACATCTTTAAAAGAAATTACTTTCCAATGTCTTGCCATTTTCTTCCTTCCAATGAAATCTTTTTTTTTTCAGTAGATGATCATCACATGGAGGAAACCTGGGATTCTATGGAAAAAGACCACAGAATATAAGCTCTGGCCAATCTTCTCCAGGGTGGCAAAGCTTTGTGAATCTATTGTAAGGGGATTAATATGGTATTATAAAGTCTCACTGAGTATAGGTCAACTAATAAATAGTATCATTTTTATTGCTGTTGATGTTGCTTTGCTTTTAGTTTTATTTATGGTTGGTCCTTTCTTCTTCCTTTCCATTATAGTTATTTTCAGTCCATATCATCTCATGGCAGCCAGTCCCCTTTGGAAAGATTATAATCTGCATTAGTTGAAGGGATGACAATGCCAGTGACATAACTGTATTTTTGAAGTATTGAGACCATATTGTTCATAATAGGACCTAAATTCATTTGTTTTTTTTAAACAATCCAATCATTCACCATCTACTATTTAGCCTTTGAAGAAATATACTCTTACATAGTGAGAGGTATATAGCTCATTTCCCTTTGTATAATTTTCATTGTTAGGGAGATTTTTGTTCTATTTTTGCCTAAATTTACCTAAATTTTAAACTATATATCTGCAATTTATGTTCTGGGTCTAAACAGAAAAATGACTTCCCTTTGCTAGTTCTTCAAATTCTTGGGGACAGATAATATATCCTATGTGAGTGTCCTCTGTGTCAGGCTTAACATTTAACTGATAATAACATGACATGAGCTGAAGAGCCTTCATCTTTCTGGTTGTCCTCTTCTAAATACTTCATTGTATCAATATCCAACTTAAAATGGAATAACAAGGAGACACCACATGAATGATGCGATTAGGCCAAGGTAACCTCCCTAATTCTGGACATTAAGTCTCAATTAAGCATTAAATAACTGTTCTTTTCTTTTCTCTCTCTCTTTTTTAAACCCTTACCTTCCATCTTGGAGTCAATACTGTGTATTGGCTCCTAGTTAGAAGAGTGGTAAGGGCTAGGCAATGGGGTTAAGTGACTCGCCCAGGGTCACACACTGGGAAGTGTCTGGGGTCAGACTTGAACCTAGGGCCTCCTGTCTTTAGGCCTGACTCTCAATCCACTGAGCTACCCAGCTGCCCCCTCAAAAACTTTTCTGATTGTCATACTGCATTATTGATTCATGTGGAATGGGTGGTCCAATGCAATACGAAAATATTTTCCAGATGTTGAAATATTGTCTAGTCATTCCCTTTCTAATACTGTTCTTTTGTGATTGTGAACTCAAGTACAAGAATTTAATTGTTCCTATTCATTTGAAATAACTGTTTTGGGAATTCAAAGATCTATAGTTTTATTACTTTATCTAATCTATTTATTGAAAAAATGACAATATATGTCCAATTAATGAAAATGGTAATAAATAATAATAATAACAATAAGTAATCATATCTAGCATTTATGAACAATTTAAGGTTCACAAAGCACTTTACATACTTTATATCAATGGTTTCTCACAACAACCATAAAATGTCATATGCTATTACTATCCCTATTTTACGGATAAGAACAGATAAGAACATGGAGGCAAAGAGAGGTTAAAAGATTTGCTCAGGATAACACAACTAGTCAGTGGCTAAAATAGGTTTTAAATGCATGAGGGCCTAATTCCAAATCCAGTGTGTAATTGACTATGCTATAGAACTATATCATTAATGTAGTTTAGGAAAAAATTTAAAAAAAAAGAAAAAAAATTCTTTGAATATATTCTCTGAATTTACTCAGTTTGGTTCTCACTTAAAAGGAACATAGTCCATTTTTAGATTCTCGGAGCCTTTTTCTGTTTATTCGGACCTGTCAGAGCTTGAGATTCTGTAGCATTAGCCTTCTGGAACCCTCGGCCAACATCGAGCCACAGTGAATCCTTACAGTGGGATGTAGGTGGAATGGAACATCATTTTCAAGCTGGAAGGGACCTTAGAGCTCGTCTAATCCACATCATCCCCTTTACTGATGACAAAGTGAATCCCAGAGAGTTTAAGTGAGTTGCTAAGATCTCTCAGGAAATATATAGAGAATATAAGATTTTACTCCAATGCTTTGACTCAAATCCAATGCTCTTTTATGATTATAGTGCTTAAATTGGGTCCCTATTTGCCAAAACACATTTGTTTTCTTGACAGAGAAATACACACCCTGGGGTGTGCATCCAGGAATTAATGATATTAGTAACAATAACTCACAATTAACAACTTCTTGTTAGAAAGTATTTTCTAGAAGTCATTTAATTTGATCCTCTCAACAGCCCCAGGAAAGACGAAGTCTATGAAGGATTACCTTATTTTATAGATTTTGCTTCCATGTGATTGGTAACCTGCTATTCCAAAACAACAGATCTGACTATACCCAGAGCCAAGAGATAGAAAGTCTTGTTTATGTAAGAGCCAGGAGGTTTGTGTCACTGCATTAGAGTACATGTTTGGGTCTAAGGTAGAGGAATACTGAAAGTAGAGGTCTGGGTTATAAAGAGTTTCAAATGCCGAACAGAATATTGTGTTTTTCATCCTGATGGTTAATGTATAATGCATGCTTGTTGATTTGACTTGAATTTATATTGTATATAGATATGTATATATGCTTTTTCCTTGGTCAGAATTTCAATGCCTTCAGTACAGGCATTGCTTCTTCCTTCTTTTTCTTTTTTCTTTTCTCTTCTTTTCTTTTCTTTTCTTTTCTTTTCTTTTCTTTTCTTTTCTTTTCTTTTCTTTTCTTCTTTTCTTTTCTTTTCTTTTTGTCTTTATATCAGTAAGCACTGGTGAGGAATATTTTGGGGACTATACATTGTTGTTGAGTGATAGATTAGCAAACTGAGACTTAATGTGTATACTCAATAGGGGATACTTGGGACTAAGTCACTTGGAAAAACATGATCAAATCTGTAATGAAATTCTACCAAGAATAAGCAAGGCTCTGCTCCTGGGACTGCCTGTCTATCCACAGCTCTACTATTCTTTTTGAAGTCCTACTTCAGTGTATTCTTACAGTTTCCCTCCTGACCTCTCCACTTAAGGTTCTTCCACTTGAACAGGGGTTTTCAAAGCAGGTAGAGGAACATTCATTACATCAGTCATTCTCCCAGAACTAGGACAGGGGAGATGAAAGCATCAAGACAGGAACTTGAGCAAAGGAAGTCATAGTTTAGTGTAAACTCAAGGCTAAGTGAGAGCTGCATATGGAGAACTGTCCCCAGTACTAATCTGCGGACAGAGGTGACCCAGCATAATCCATCACTTCACCTCTTATCAGATCATGGAATTAAACATTGCAACTATCCTGGATGGCAGGGCAAGTCCTATTTTTGGGTAGAGTAGTAGTAGAAAGAAGACAAGGTCAAGGGTTACAGAATCATAGAAACACTGAGTTGGGAACCAATCAATGAATCAACAAACATTTATTAAGAACTATTTAAGTGCTGATACGAGGGGGCAGGAATATAAAGACAAAATGAATCAGTCCTTATCCTTAAGAAATGTATATTTTAATGGTGAATGACAAGTACATAGATAGGTATAAATAAGACATATATACATCAATAAGGAATAAACTTTGAGGGAATGATGCCAGCAGCTTGGATGACCAGGAAAGGCATCATACAATAGGTGATGACTGAAATTATTCTTGAAGGAAATTAGAGATTTCAGGAGGTGGAAATGAGGAGGGAAATCATTCTTGATATGTGGGACAGATGGCATATAGGCATAGAGAAGAGGGATAGAGTAGTGTGTCTGAAGAACAATAAGTGGAGAGATTACAGAAGGGAATTATGAGTAAAAATTTTTAAAAAGCAGTCAGGATTAAATGCCTTACAGAGGAATTTATATTAGATCCTAGACCTAATAAGTGGAACACAAAATTTATTAATTGATGGTGGGGGCAGAGGTACATGGTCAGAATTGTGCTTTAGGAAATTTATTGTCAGTTGTTGAATTAAAGTTTGCAGAGACCTGAAAGAGTTGATCAAAAATAGGTATAGCTGCTGTAAAAGTTTTCTAGTCTAACTCTTTCCTGGAAGCATGTCTCTCCCTTTCTCAGTGAATAACTAGGGTCTCTCTAACATTTCTGGGATCATATACAGCATCCTCTATTTGGCATTCAAAGCCCTTTGGAAACATGCTTTACTTTTCAAGTTTTCTTTATTTTTATTCTTTACCATCTATTTTAGAATCAGTATTAGGTATTGATTTAAAGACAGAAGAGCAGAAAGAGCTAGACAATTGGGATTAAGTGACTTTCCCAGAGTAACATAGATAGGAAGTATCTGAGGCCAGATTTGAATCCATGACCTCCCATCTCCAGGCCTGCTTCACTACCCACTGACCCACCTAGCTTCTCCTTTTCTGGTCTTCTTATATCTTATTGCCCACCATGTACTCTTTGACCCAGTGGCAGTGACGTCCTTTTTGGAATGCTCTCCCTCCTCATTTCCTGGCTTTCTTTAAGGCCAAACTAAGGTCCCATAGTCTGTAGGGAGCCTTTGTTAACCCTTCTTAATTACAGTGCCTTCCTTCTATTATTTAATTACTATTTATCTTGTATAAAGCTTGTTTGTTCATAACTGTTTGTTTGTTGTCTCCTTCACTAGACTATTTGATCCTTAAGACTTATCTTTTTTGCTTTTTTTATTTCTCCAGTGTTAATCACAGTTTCTAGCACAAAGTAGGTGTCAAATATATATACATATAAAAATACACACACACACACACATATATATATATGTATATATATATATATATACATATATATATATATG
>NC_058130.1:691393841-691413837 GCF_016433145.1 Gracilinanus agilis | reverse complement strand
ATACATATATAATTTATATATATATATAAATTATAATATAAATAATGCTATTACTTACTATTAGCATCATCATAATTATTAATTGTGCAAGTTCATAACTAGAATATGTCAAAGGGAGGAATTAAACCCAGATCTTCTAGACCCTTCATTTTTTACCCCATGTAGCCTCTTAGTTTGATTTTGATTAGCTATTAATACGTTTCACTAATAAAATTCTATGGAATAGTATTTGTAAGAAATGTTTCTCTTACTTATTTCTTCCTAACCTAATCTTCATCTCTTACTTTTCTATATTGTTTTATTTTTTTATTTTTAAACCCTTAACTTCTGTGTATTGACTTATAGGTGGAAGATTGGTAAGGGTAGGCAATGGGGGTCAAGTGACTTGCCCAGGGTCACACAGCTGGGAAGTGTCTGAGGCCGGATTTGAACCTAGGACCTCCTGTCTCTAGGCCTGGCTCTCAATCCACTGAGCTACCCAGCTGCCTCTTTTCTATATTGTTTTATTTTGAATGAACTTTTATTTGTCTTTACAGCATCATCAGAGATGTAGGTTGTACAAATGTTACTTTCCTGCTTTACAAATTTGGAAACTGAGGCTCTGAGAGAAGTGATTTTCTTTAAGGAAAAATAATTATTAAAATGCTAGAGATGTAACTAACAGCTAAAATTTCTGAACACAAGTTAGTAGCTTACTAAACTAAAGATGTTTCTTCAGGAATTAAAAAAAATCAACAAAGCTTATTGAAAAACTTTAATTAATTCTATAGAAATTAAAGAGTAAAAAAATAACCCAATAGGTTTAAAGGGGACCAATTAAATTCCAATACCCTGGAGCAAATTGTAGCTTTTTATGCAAATGGGAACAAAGAAAATTGAATTCTACAACCTCTAGCACTAAATAAACGCTTTGGTAAACTCTTTTTAAATGACAAAAATTATCAAAATATTTTGTGCCTATAATCAGATACATTATTACTTTCAGAGTAGTTGAAAATAGTTTTTAGTCTCTCCCTCTTTCTCTTCTCCATCCTCAATTCAGTTAAACTACATTCCAACTACTTCTTTCAAATTACCTAACATGTGTAAAGCACTTTTCTGAACATAAAACTGTACCTAAATGCTACCTGCTATTACTATTGTAGCCAAATTAAGCCCTTACTTTTTTGGAAATATTTCAGGGTGATGGTGGGGGTGGCAAAAACAATGAAGGGTTAAGTCTTTGGAGAACCAGGAAAATTGAAGTCAGTCTGCTTGTAATCATTATGTGTATATGTAATCAATTTTGTAAAAAATAACTCTAGGTCATTCATTCATTTATTCACTCAACTATAATGTGGCTCTAAATGTATCAAGATTCATGTGAGACAAAGGTTTATCCTCGACATGTAGCATAGAAGTACCATTATGTAACTGAGAGGGAGGCAGAATAGACATCTCTAGCCTTTTCTGCTGTTCTGAGAAAGTTTAATTCCTGCCAAAAGAGGAAACAGGAGATTGGATCCAGAGATCACTTTTCTCTCCTCAAAGAGAGAAGGGGTTCAAGGCTAGAATTTTATCTGTCTATTCCCTAAAATTTTGTTAGATTAGGGGATATGATCAAGTTCAGGCTGACTTCTTTTACTAATATATAGATACTTTTAACATTAAAAAATTGACTTCCAGTTTTTTCCTTCTCTTTAGCCCCTGCTCCAGCCATTGAAAAAGCAAACAATATGATATCAATTAAGCTTGTAAAATTATGTAAAATAGACTTCTCTATTAGTTATGCTACAAAATAAAAAAGCAAGGAAAATAAGAGAATGAAAAATTATATGTGTATTTATGAAAAAAATAAAGCAAAGAATGGCATGCTTCAATCTACATTCAAACTTCATTAGTTCCTTGCATAATGGTATATAACTTTTTTTTTTATCATGAGCCACTTATAGTTTTCATGGATCCTTACATTGCTGATAATAGTTTTCATTTTCAGTTGATCATCCATCTTTATTGCTGTGACTGTGTACAGTGTTCTTCTGATCCCATCACTGGTATTTTCAGGCCTTCCGGTCTCATAGCTCAGGGCACACAAAAACTCCACTGAATATATCAGTCTAGCTGGCGTGTCCCTTAATTTCTCTCTACATCCCTCCATTGGTATTTCAGTTCATCGTGGATACTTTTTTTCCTTAGTTGTCTTTATGGGTTGGGCTATCATTAATATCATTATTTATAAGACAGTGTTCTCTAGTACATAAGGGTCTCACCTCAGAGGAAGGAAAACTCATGTTCAATTCCGGTCTCTCAAACATGCTGGTTGTATTACTCTCAGTGACAACTGTTAAGAACTCTAAACACACGTTCAGAGGATAGATTAAAAATAAGGTGCAGAGCTGCAAGAGAGGAAGGAGTTTCTAGTTTGGGAGACCCCCTAACCAGCTGAAGCACAGATATGAACTAAAAAATTAAATTATAAATATACATTAAGGAAAATAATATTGACATAGAGGGTGGGCTAATAATGTTAATATAAATTCATTCTAACTTGAAATGGAAACAGGAAGAAATAAACAAACAACGAGTCAATTAGAAGGTGTTTAGAGAACAGTGCTTTGATGATTTTGAAAATGCACTGTGGTCAGGACCATCTGTTCATCAGCAGTTAAGGAAACTCAGCTGGGAGTAGGCAGGTTTCTTCACATGAACTTTATTTTAACTAGATTTCAATGGCTCATCCACTTTTCTCCCTTTGTTCCCCTCCTTGTCCTCTCATCTGCCTTGTCCTTACAACTGTTTCTGTCTTCCTTCTAGGTTCAAATTTGGCAAACTGTAGTTCTACTATAAAAGGAGAATGGCATGGTTCCTTTCTGCTTTTTATTCTGCAATATATTTAAGAACTCATCATTTGACCATTAGAAATATAGGTCAATTGGATACAGATGGAAATTTAACAAAAGGGTTGATGCAACTTGGAAAAATGCTAGAGGCAGAGGTTGGACTAGGGTTAATGGATCCTCAATGTCCTGTGTATTACTTGGCAGAGGTATCAGATGTGCTATGAATAACAAAATTATGCTGTAATAAAATTAATGACAACATGGTAGGAAGCCCAGTACATTGAAAAGAACACTGGAATTGGAGTCAGGAACCTTGGATTTACCCCCTGATAACCACTGGACGTCAATGTGATTGCTGTCAACTCCTGTAAGCTTTTTAAGCCTCAGAATCCTCATCTATAAAATGAGGATAGCAATAATTACACTCTATGCTTCAAAGGGTTTTGGTGAGAAACATATTTCATAAATCATAAATATTTTTGTTGCTGTTATAATTCAACCAAGGATATCACCAGCGACATTGGAGCATTATGGTCTTCTGATAATGTCAAAGAAAAATTCTAGGACTCCTGGTTTAAAGCTTTGGAATATCTCCCTCAGCTTGGAGATTATTATTATCTTCTACCAAATACTCAGGTGATAAATGGGGAAAGATAGGGTCCTGTTTGTTTTCTTAGTCCTAAAGTCAAAAGTAGAGAACTGCCAGGCAGAGAGGAAACTGGAAATTTCTCATTTGGAATGTTCTAAATATGGATGCTTCCAGATAGAGATGAAGGGGATGGCTCCAGAAAAAAAACCACAGCCAGAAGGCAGGAATGGTCAGAAAAGAGTAAGTGACATAAGGTGGAATATTTCTGAGACAGAAAAAAGATTAGATTTTCAACAGCATCAACAAAAACAATTTTTTTTTCTTTCAGATTACAATGTCTAAAAAATAATCTGCTTTTTTTTCTTAAGGACTTCTAATTAAAGACAACCATGTATCTTCTGAAGCAGCCCATTACCCCTTTGCATGTTTGCTTAGCTTTAATTTTTGAATATTTTCTTCCACTGTATCTAAATTGATCTCATTGAAACTTCCACTTATTGCTCCATTTTCTTTCTTCTGGATCAAAGCAGAATTTCACATGAAACCCACTTCTAGCATTTCCAATACTTGAAGGCCCTTTTAATTTATATCCCCAATTCTGAATCTTCTTCAAAATAACTACCCCTAATTCCTTGAAAATATTCTTACATGGCATGAATGCAAGTTCCTTTACTATTTTTGTTTCATGTTTTTTTCTAGTCCATTAATGTCCTTCCTAAATTATGGCACCCAGAATTGACGATAATAAAACTCATATAATCTGATCAGAGGAGAAAAGAATGGAATGATCACATCCTTATTTTTGGATGTCCTGCCTTTTAGAATACATGACATTTCTAACACACTGCATATTTTACGTGAGTTGTTTTATTTTTTCATGGTTACAAATATAACACTGGGAAAGTTAATTTTCTGTTGTTTTTCATTCTTTTTAACAATTGCCCAAAATGCATTACCTCCTTTAAAACATCTTGATGTGTCCCCTTTCTTTAGATAATATCTATTACTTCCTTATATTCACCATATTGCTTTCCTTCAGTCTTTAATTTATTTGATGTTTTTGCCCCGTTTTTATACCTCTAGTATAAACATGGCACTTAACACATAGCAAACACTTAATAAATACATATTATCTGAAATTGTCAAAAGCATGTGTTAGATTGCATTGTTCCATGATTAGCAATCATGCAGCATCAGTGAGAAAATTCTGTTGAAATGATGGTCATTTTAAATAGAGAGCACTCTTGGATCATTTAATGTTCTGTAGAATCTCCCAAATGAAATATTGACTGTTATCTTATTAATTAGGACTGGACTCCACTTATTGTACATTTGCATGCATATACCAACTATATGCATAATATAAGAATTCAACTGCTTCCCTGTCCAGCTGTGTGTTAGAATCTTAAGATGCATTTTTCATTCACTTTATTTTCTAATGTACATACTGTAAGATCACTTTTGCATTGTTGTAGATGTCTAAAATAGTCAACTTTATATCCTTTTGCAAATGGATCAAAGAAGCTAATCACATTCAGTCAGTCCATTACACTCCTGAGTATAGTCTGAACTAGATTAAAGAATAAATAGTAAATATTTGACAAAATAAATAGAAACTTGATGATTATAGAAAATATTAATACTTAATAAAAATACTAATACAATAAATATAGAAAATAATTGATAATGATTTTCAGAGTCTGTACACTATAGAAATCCTTATGTATAGTTTAGTTTCTCTTTGACACCATTTCTCTATAGGATCCTTACTTGTCAAATAATGACCCAGATAAAATTGATTGCTACATGAAAAGCAAGAGGAGAAATCATTCAGTCCACCAGAAGCCACCCAAGAAACCACACAGTCTACACCTTTTTCTCTTACTGATAAGAAGATTGAATTCCAAAAGGGATAAAGAATTTGCTTGGGAAAATATAGGTAGCAAGTAGGAAACCTGGGTGTAGAATTTAGGTCTCTTGAGACAAAGCCCAGTACTCTTTCCACTATACAACACTACCTTCAGTAGGGCATAATGACCTGGACCTACATATATTCTTCATTCATTTATTCAATTTAACAAATATTTCCTGAATATTTAATGCATAATAGAACACCATAATCAAAGCAATATTAGGAATCTAAGTCTTAGTAATAATATAAGGAGTGTGTATAGGATTTTCAGAGAGGACTAGAACCTCTCATGTGAAAGGGTTACTGAGCCCTTTTCAGGACTGCTCATCCATCTTTAGTTTTCACCATCCATCCACTCTCACCCGTGACTCCAAGAAGTTGTAGCATATACAGTGGCCCTACTCTGCCTCAGCAGATGTGCTAAACAAGATTGAATGTAACCAATGAGTCTGAAATCCATTGATGAGTTAATAGGGAAATATACTCCAAGCATGTGAAGATTTCTTTCAATGGAATGGGCAGGTAGGAACAATTTGTTCCAGAGTCTATGAATGCTACTGAAATAGGCCCTGTGGAGTAATTAGAAGTTGGTCAGACATTGAATATGGCAAGTTCATCTACTCTATCCCAGGTCATCACCAATCATATTGATTTTTGTCCTACTGATGGTCTTTAATGATTCTTGAAGAGACAGAGTAAATGAGTGAGAGAGTGAGGCCAAGTGACTTTGTGTAACTCTGAGTCACTTTAACTCATGCACAAGTCAAGACATCACCTTTGGGATATCATTAGTCCTCTTCAAAAACAAAAGATTGAGAACAATAATATAAGGATCATACAAAATAGACATGAGTCACAAAATATGTACTTGAATGAATAAATAATTGATGCATTTAATGGATGAATACAGATGAAAATTAGGATAACATATATAGGCATTTGTATGTGTAGATGTGTTCATATGTGTACATAAACACATGTAAAATAATATGTTTCCCCCATTCCAACTAAAACAAAAGATAAAATAATGAAGGTTCAAGGTTGAGATTTCTTCAATTTTATCTGGTTATCAGTTGTTTCCAATTTCATCTAGAGGAATAATAAAACAAAATGCATTCTGCAAATTGTTTAAAATTTTCCTCCCACCAAAGCTCTTTAAGTTTGTTCAGCTCTCCATATTTTCTTCCTTTTCCCACTAATCTGCATCCTCACTTCCCACCTCTATGTAGACATATCATTCTCTATTATATTAGAATTTTGGGGAAAATTGATGCTTGACTTGTGGAATTTTTTCTGATAATATTAATTCCATTATACTAGTCTCTTGATTCTTTCCTATCCTTTCTACATTTCATTACTCAAACTGAAATCCAGTACTGAATCGAAATCATGACAATCACAGATAATTTGGTTATTTTGGAAATAAAGAGCAGAAGTAGATTAAACACATATCACAATAGATCAGTACCAGACTAAACTAACTGAGCTAGATAACTAATATTATTTACCTAAAAATATTGGCCAATCATCTTGTAAGAGAGAGGTATAATTGACTTACAGTTTTTGTGTTTCATTACTATCCTTACAATGTCAAAACAATGAAAAAAGATCCCCACCATGTTTAGCGTACCCTGTGATGAATTAATGGAAGGGCATGGATAAGAAGAGTTCCCTTCATGCTTGATTATCCCTAGTTTACCCTGAATATATTTTGTTTGCATAGAGTTTTTGTTTATGTTGTTTCCCTCAGACAGTCAGCTCCTTGAGAGTAGGGATTATTTGTCTTTTCCTTTTCTTTGTATACATAACACATTTTGGGGAGGATGTAGCTGGAGCTTTACCAGTGTAAATTGACTAAAACTTATATGAGCTGTATTCGGTATCATTGGAAGAAATTGATCCCCTGAAATATTAGAATATTTTTGGGAAGCAATTATAGGTAATTGCAAAAGATATGGATTAAAATATATAAATCTAGGTTTAAATCTCAGCTCTGTCATATCAGCTGGTCAATATCAGACAAGCAAATTAAGTTATCTAAATTACACATTTCTCCATCTGTAAAACAAGAACAATAATCTTTTCCCTGACCTGTTTGTTGTGGCAGTAAAATAAGAGAGTATACTCTCTTTGTAAGGACAGTATAATATAGTAGAAAGACCGTATAGCCAAATAATCCAGAGATCTGGGTTTGAATCCTAATTATGTGATTTACTACTTAGACCTCCCATGCTATCTCTTTAAACAACAAATTCCTCATGTCAAATAAGGATAATCATGGTTTCATTCCCCATGTCCCAGGCTTTGATGGAAGAAAACAATTTAAATCTAAATAACTCTATATAAATGTGGATGATTACTAATAAGCGTTTTGTATTATTATTGACTGGATATATTTAAGTTGTCTGGTGTGTTTGAAGTGAGTGCAGTTTACTTTGGGGACTTGAAAAACTCCTGCATATGCACCAATGAGAGCTCAAGGCTCATTACCTAATATCAGTCTCTAAATGGGCTAGTCGACTTCTCTTCATTCCTCCTAGTTTTACATGATGGAACCTGACAGAATTATTTTTCTTCCTTTCTGCCTGTCAGACCTTCAACTATTTGGAGAGCAAGGTCAAGTTTCATTTAATGTCTTCTTTTTTATCCATGAATAGTTTCATTCATTCATTTGTGCCCACATATCTCCTTTCTTATAAAAGTGCTTTTTGAACATCTACTATGTGCCTCCTATTTATATCATTACTAACACAGCCAGCACTAATGTTGCTGTTACTATCTCATATTTTAATTTTACCCAATGGTTAAAAAGCTTAGTTTCTCATATCCTTCAAAATCCCCAGAAACATCTGTGTCTTCTCTCCAAAAGGGGCAACAAAAGGGGCTTACTTGGTATCTTTGAGCTATCCCTTTTGAAACTGCCTAAAGCAAGAACAATAGTTAACAAGCAGATTGTTTAACTAGTAGTGTGGAGCATCCCTGGAGTTTATAATTTTCAATAGAATTTCTTCTTTGTGTATCTTAAAGAAAAAATTCCTTTCAGAGAGAAATTATTTAGTGAATTAGTGCAGTGATGGGCAAACTATGGCCCACTGGCCAGATGTGGCCCTTCTCCTTCATAATCTTTCAGTCACTAATAGGGCTCAGTATCACAAAAAATACAAGAATTTTGTAAAATGTATCATTGTTATCTTTTAATAAATTATATTGGTCCGTCTAAAGTTTTTTTCCCTTTCCTTTGGCCCCCTCTTTAAAAAGTTTACCCATCACTGAATTAGTGTGTTAGTGGAATGTGTAGTTTTATTGGCCATTCTTTGGTTACATCTTTAATTTCAGAAATGAATGCTTTGAGAAGACACTACCATGTGCACTACCATGGGCTAAGGAGGGAGGCCCATACCTTTTAAGTAGAAGGAGAGGAGTTAATAAAAATGAGGTTGGGAAAGGAGGTATGTTCTGAGAGGCTGTCATATCTAGATAAATAGGAGAGTAGACTGAGTGAAGAAAATGAAGAGGAGTAGATTAACCCCCCCAATATTTTAAGGCTGAAGATGAAAAGACTTAGCTAAGAAATATTCCTTGTCCTTTTAGTGATTAGGTTCTAATAAAAGGCTAAGAAACACAGCCAAAAAACTAATAGATACACATCCCATAGCAACAACACCATTAAGTTTTGTTTTTTTTTAAACCCTTAACTTCTGTGTATTGACTTATAGTGGAAGATTGGTAAGGGTAGGCAATGGGGGTCAAGTGACTTGCCCAGGGTCACACAGCTAACACCATCAAGTTTTGTCTTTCTTTTGGCTCCTTTTTATCTCACCTTGAATTTACTCTGTGAGAATTTCTGAAGATAAAGTTTCTACAAACACGGGTAAGAGCATTGCCAGCTATTATTCAGCCAATAAAGTTAACACATAAACATTCAGATCTCCCAAGTTATTATATCTTCATGCCAAATCTGATGGGATTTCATATTCCTCATTTTTCTTGACTTTTCTGTAGTTTTTTCATACTGATAACCACTGTCATTTGGAAAAAAACACCTTATTGTTTTATCATGAAACCATTCTTTTGACTTCCCTCCTACCAGTCTGGTTACTGCTACATTAAAATCCATAAGCTAACCCCTACTGATGGATATGCTCAATGGTTCCACTTTGGCCTTATTTCCTTTTTTCTCTACCTACTTTCTGCTGGTTATAGAAACAGGTCTAAAGAATTCATTTAATGCAGGTTCTTAGGGAAGAGAATTACCAAAATTGTGACTTTCATAATTCCTATTCAATTTTTTACATTAGTGTCCCTAAAACCAAGCACTTTTTTGTAAACTTTAGCCAATTTTTATATCACTAGAGGCCTCATGTTTATATATACAGGTAGGTAGAAATGCACGTACATATAAAACATGTCTATGTATACATATGTATATATATTGTGTCTCTGTGTATATATATTTACACATATATATTTCAATAGTTTCAGTTGTGTTTGACTGTCACCCTATTTGGGGATTTTAGGTGGCTGAGATGGTAGAGTAAGAAACACTCAGAGACCTCCAAACCATTCTCCAAATGATCACAGAAGAACAAAAGTGCCTAATATGAATACTGGAGTGGCAGAACCAACAGAAGAAAGGATGAAGTATTTCTCTGATCCAGGACAGTGTGGAAAGGCAACAAGGAGGATTCATCTCTCTGGGGTACAAGTAGAGAGTGATGAACAAGCCTCAGTGGAACTCAGACATGATACAGCCAAAGAGGCAGGGGAAAGAGCACAGCTGGCTCGGTCCATCCCCCAAGGGATAAAAGTGGAAATCAATGCAATACATAATAAGCATGAGTGAGAGAAAAGTAGCCTCCCATAGTCCAGTCAGAACAGTCTGGGTGTGACCCACCAAGGGCAGCAATGGGAGGAACTCAAACAAACTTTGGTAGGACTGAATAGAATTCAATTCATTCCATCTTAACTGAACAGCTGCAAACCTCCACACAGCAGGCTAACCAGGCCACCACTTCTGAGTGCTCAATCTGGGATCAAGATAGCTGAGCCAAACCCAGACACAGTACAAGCACAGGACAGTACTCCTTCCACCTAGGAACAAAGCTAGGCTACAACATATAAATGAAATCAAGGGAAAAATAATCCCTGATGAGCAAAAGACAGACACAAAGCCTGCTGCTAGAAATATATTTCCACACAAGAACGGACCACAATATGAACTCAGAAGAAGATAGAAATAAAAAACTGAAAATGAAGTCTCAAAGGAAATGTGGAAGGATGTCAAATCCAAAATAAAGCCCTAGAAGAGTTCCAAGAAAGGATAGAAAAGCAAATAATAATAAACTTAGAACAAAGGTTAGAAAAGAAGCTAATAGAAAAATCAGAACAAAAACTTATCGAAGAAAACAGTTTCCTAAAAATAATAATGTAATACTTCAAACAGGAAAATAACTAAATAAGAAAGGAAGATCAAAGCCTCAAAAAAGAAAATGGCTTCTTAGGAATTATAATTAATGAAAAAGAAGTTAATGACTTCATGAGATTGTAGGAAACAATAAAACAATTTCAGAAAAATGAAAAAAATAGAAGAAAATTTGAAATCTCTCACTGGGAAATATAAGAAGCATTGGATTGCCTGAAAACCATGATCAAAAAAGCACCAGGATACCATTTTGAAAAAAATTATCAAAGAAAACTCTTCTGACATTCCTGAAAAAGAGGGGAGAGTGAAAATTTGGAGAATACACCGATCAATTCTTGGAAGAAATATCAAATGTAAAAATCCCAGTACTATTACAGCTAAATTCCAGAACTCCCACACAAAGGGAGTAGCTAAATACTACAGGCAGCCAGAAAACAAAAACAAAACCAATTCAAATCTTGTGGAATCACAGTCAGGATTATGTAGGATCTAGCAGCTTCTGCATTAAAGAATTAAAAGGCATGGGATATGATATTCAATAAAAAAAAGTATCTAGGCTTACAATCAAAAGTCACTGTGTGAGACAGAATTGAGTGTGTTATTCTCAGAATGAACATTTAACTTACAAAGCCTAATTTGTTACCTTTTATTGATTGAGGACTCCAGGTCAAGTTTGGGAAAGAAACTGAAGAAAGGACAATAAACCACTTGTTTACAACCCTTACCTCATCTGAACTGAAGAACTTATTAATCTGTGTTCAATCACAGGTCTTTTAGATGGTAGGTGGGGGAAAAAGTCTGTTGGGGAGGGGGGAATAGCCTTGTGTTGGGGACTTGTATATATTGCCCATTTGCTGCCTAGTCAGTCAGCACTTCTTAGTGCTCTCTTCCATGAAGGGAATAAACAACTGTCTCTTTTTGCTCCTACCTTCTGATTCTAAGATTTGTTTGTCTGAGTAAGTGGGGCATTTATTCTTGTTTTGGAGTGGGGAACTTATCATTTTTATCTCACACATCACCTAACCAGTAAAACTGAGCATAATGCTCCAGAGGGAGAAATTGATATTTAGTGAAATAGAGGAATTGCAGGCATTCTAGTCAAAATGACCAGAGCTAAAAAGAAAATTTAAAACAAATCCAAAGGAAGAAAAAGAAGGAGATGTTTAAAAATATCTTCAGAAAGACAACTGACCTGGAAAAATAGTTTGAGGAGAGATAATTTTGGAATTATTTGGAAATCTGAAAGCCAATAAAAAAACCCTATCTCCTATCTTAGAACCAAAGGGCAAAGTATAAATTGAAAAAAAATCACCAATCACATCCTGAAAGAGATCCTCAAATAAAAACCCACAGTGAAAATTCAACTTCCAGGTGAAGGAAAAAAATTATGGAAGTATCCAGAAAGAACTCTTTCAAATATCAGAGTCACAATCAGCATCACACAAGATTTGGCAATTATCAAGATAAAATTCAAGAGGACTCCAAAAATGATGCCTCAGAAGACAAAGTAGCTATGATTAAATTTAAGAACAATCTTCCCCTTAAAAGTATATACAATTGATTGGGGAAAATTAAAAAAAATTAATTTGGATACATGTAATGTGAGAATCTGTTTCTCTTTGCTAAACATATTTATCCTAATTTATTCCATATTTATACCAGATCATATGTATTATATTATTGTTGTTACATATTACAGTGATCCTTCACCTGTCATGGGAGTTATGTTCCAGATACTCCAGCGATAGGTGAAAATTTTCGAAATAGTGGCATTATATTTACTTTATATTTATTTTAAGGCTTTATAAACTCAACCCACTCTCCTATAAACCTTTTCCACATTCTTATTAACCTTCCCCACACTCTTATAAACACTTCATATGCTCTTAAACACTTTCTGAATGTATGGGCACAGTGCAGGAGAGCAAACACTGATGTTATGGTCACTGAGCCAATCAGTGCCTAGGATGCAGAACCCAGCACTGTGGTTGGTCACCTTAATTCCATCAGCCAATAAATAGTGTGCTGTGTACAATCTCCCAATGGCAGACTTGCACAAGAGGTAGTGGTGTACTGCATTTCCACTGTGTACAGTAAAGTA
The DNA here is from genome assembly GCF_016433145.1 of Gracilinanus agilis. Taxonomy (NCBI): domain Eukaryota; kingdom Metazoa; phylum Chordata; class Mammalia; order Didelphimorphia; family Didelphidae; genus Gracilinanus; species Gracilinanus agilis. The sequence continues at coordinate 691,400,994 of NC_058130.1, read as the reverse complement.
TTCATTTGCAAAATCCTATGATATAGCAAAAAATTTGTGATATAGAATTAGATATAATAATAAAAAAAAGATACAGTGAAATCACAATAAGTAAACCACAATATAGTGAGGGATGACCATATATATGTAATATATATACATTTATTATATATGCTTATTATATATAATAAAAATGATAAAAATAAATGGTAACTCTCCCCACCCCACCCCCAAAAAAGAATACAGGTCATTTCCATGTCACAATGAAGCATCTGAGAATGAGTGAAATGAGGGCAAGTAAAAAAACAAAAACAATTGAATAGATAAAAAAGTTATGATGCTTGTCTTTTCTGCAGAACTTTAATTGAAATAAGAAATGAGGGCCAAAGATAATTGTATATAAATGAAATGTAGTAGGTTTAAAAAAACACATAATGTTAAAATGTTTACATTCCTATATGAAAAGATGAATCATGTAATTCCTGAGATCAGTATCATCTTTAGAGAAGTTAGAAGGAAACTAGGTTATTTTATTGGAATGTAAGGTAATTTTATTGGAATGATCTCAAAAAATAATAGAAGGGTGAAGAGAGATGCCCTGGAAGAAGGGAGAAGGAAGAGGTAGAATAAGGAAAATTATATCACTTAAAAGAGGCATTCAAGGAAGAATGTTTATAGCGGAAGGGAAAATAGGGAAAATTTAAACCCCATTCTCATTTGAACTGGTTCAAAGAGGAAAGATGGTGTGTGTGTGTGTATGTGTGTGTGCATGTGTGTGTGCATGTGTACACATGTTCAGTTTGGTATAGAAATCTATCTTACCCAACAGAGAAACAGGAGGTGGAGGAGCCAAGAAAGTAGGATGACTGATAAAAGAGAGGGCGTAGTAACGGAGGCAGTAGTCAAAAGCAAAACATATTTTTTAAGGAATGACAGGGGTTTTTTAAAAAGTGAGAAAGATAAACAGAAAAAATTAAGATGGAAATCAATACAATTAGAAATCATTACTTTGAATGTGAATGAGATAAACTTTCCCACAAAATGGAAATGTACAGTGGTATGGCTTAGAAACCAGAATCCAACATTATGGTGTTTAAAAGAAACAGATACATACAGAGTTAAAATATGGGCTGGAACAGAATCTATTATGCTTCCACTCAAGTTAAAAAAGCAAAAGTAACAATCATGATCTTAAGTAAATCAAAAGAAAAATAGACCTAATTTTAAAAGATAATCAGAAAAATTACATTTTTTCTAAAGGATACGAAATGAATGTAATTATTTATACTAAACACATATGAACCAAATAACATGACATCAAGATTCTTAAAGAAAAAGCTAAACAAACTGTAGGAAAAAATGGATACTTCAATTCATCCATCTTGGAACTAGATGAATTTAACAATAAAATGTATTCTTGATTCATATATTTTCTTTAATTTGCAAAATGAAATTATGAAGAACTTAGTCTTGATAAATGAATATTTTGACTTTTCTAGCTGGGAAGTAGACAATTACACTATATCCTACTGTCTTTTCATCATGCTTCTTCCCAGTACTTTACCCCTCCATCCTAACTTCTTGTATCCCTTTGTATTTTGTCTTCCCCTACTAGAATAAAAAAAAAACTTTAATGGCAGAGACATGTTGTTTGCTCTTTTATGTATTCCCAGGGATTAGTCCAGTGCCCCAACATTATAAGCACTTCATAATTGCTCTCTCTCTCTCTCTCTCTCTCTCTCTCTCTCTCTCTCTCTCTCTGTCTCTCTGCAAATTAGTGCAGTTCTTCAATTCAACAGCACAGAATGAATGTTTTTAGCCCCTAACAATACATAAGGGATATTTATAACTTCTATTAAAGACCCATTTATGATGACCAAAACTCATGTGATGATGACCACATACTATGGATCTGTTCGAGGTACTTCAAAGCCATGCCAAAAGAACATAAGTTTTGTCAGTCCTTTGAATGCTGGTAAGACTGGGTACATTGCTAAAACTGACTGTTCTTCTGTCATCAGAGATGTTCATCCTCAAAGGAGTTGGTCATTTGCTAAAGATTTATTTGTATTATAGTTTTATTCTCAGAATGAACATTTAACTTACAAAGCCTAGTTTGTTACCTTTTGTTGATTGAGGACTCCAGGACAAATTTGGGAAAGAAACTGAAGAAAGGACAATAAACCACTTGTTTACTCCCCTTACCTCATCTGAACTGAAGAACTTATTAACCTGTGTTCAATCACAGGTCTTTTAGATGGTAGGTGGGGGAAAAGGTCTGTTGGGGAGGGGGGAATAGCCTTGTGTTGGGGACTTGTATATATTGCCCATTTGCTGCCTAGTCAGCACTCAATTCTGTCTCACACAGTGACTTTTGGTTGTAAGCCTAGATACTTTTTTTTTATTGAATATCATATTCCATGCCTTTTAATTCTTTAATTTAAGTTGTTCTTTTTGAAACTTTGAATCTTTGAGCCTGGTTCTGTATGCTGTGAACAAGTCTAATCACTTTTCTTCATGATAGTCCTTCAGATACTTGAAGGTATCCATGATATTTACTCCTTATTCTTTTCTTCTTCAAGCTAAATTGACCCAGTTCTTTCAAATATTTATTATATGATATTAATATACAGTAAAGCTTAATGTGTAGAAGGCCCTAGTAGAATATAGACAATAAAGCATTACCTCTACTTTTGATGGGTTTACCATAACTGTAATCAGATTTTATCTGAATACAAATATTTCATGAAGAAGGTTACCTACAATAAGGTTTATTTCAGCCTTAAATATATTTTTAATTTAAATTTTTTTTAATTTTTAGAAAAAATTTTCCATGGTTACATGATTCATGTTTTTCCTTTCCCCTTCACCCCCTCAAAGTCCCCCCCCCCCATAGCTGATGTGCATTTCCACAGATTTTAACATGTGTCATCTATCAAGACCTATTTCCATATTATTAATAGTTGCATTGAGGTCGTCATTTTGAGTCTACATCCCCAACCATGTGTGCATCAACCCATATGTTCAAGCAGTTGTTTTTCTTCTGTGTTTCCTCTCCTGTAGTTCATCCCCTGAATGTGGGTAGCGTTCTTTACCATAAATCCCTCAGAATTGTCCTGGGTCATTGCATTGCTGCTGGTACAGAAGTCCATTACATTCGTTTTTACCACATATCAGTCTCTGTGTACAATGTTCTTCTGGCTCTGCTACTTTCACTCTGCATCAGTTCCTGGAGGTCTTTCTAGTTCACATGGAATTCCTCCAGTTTATTATTCCTTTGAGCGCAATAATATTCCATCACCAACATATACCGCAATTTGTTCAGCCATTCCCCAATTGAAGGGCATACTCTTGTTTTCCAGTTTTTTGCCACCAGAAAGAGTGCAGCTATAAATATTTTTGTGCAAGTCTGTTTATCTATGATCTCTTTGGGGGTACAAACCCAGCAATGCTAAGGTTGGATCAAAAGGCAGGCAGTCTTTTATCACTCTTTTGGCATAGTTCCAAATTGCCATTCAGAATGGTTGGATCAGTTCACAAATCCACCAGCAGTGCATTAACGTCCCAATTTTGCTGCATCCCCTCCAGCATTCATTAGTCTCCCCTGCTATCATTTTAGCCAATCTGCTAGGTGTGAGGTGATATCTCAGAATTGTTTTGATTTGCATTTCTCTAATTACACAAGACAGTGTATGATAAACCCAAAGAACCCAACTTTTGGGACAAAAATCCACTATTTGACAAAAACTGCTGGGAAAATTGGAAAATAATATGGGATAGATTAGGTTTAGATCAACATCTCATACCCTACACCAAGATACATTCAGCATGGGTGAATGATTTGAATATAAAGAAGGAAACTGTAAGTAAATTAAGTGAACACAGAGCAGTATACTTCTCAGATCTCTGGGAAAGGAAAGATTTTAAAACCAAGTAAGAGTTAGAAAAAATACAAAATGTAAAATAAATAATTTTGATTATATTAAATTAAAAAGGTTTTTGTGCAAACAAAAACAATGCAAACAAAAATCAGAAGGGAAACAACAAATTGGGAAAAAACATCTTTATAACAAAAAACTCGAGCAGAGGTCTAATTACTCAAATATACAAGGAGCTAAATCAATTGTATAAAAAATCAAGCCATTCCCCAATTGATAAATGGGCAAGAGACATGAATAGACAATTTTTAGATAAAGAAATCAAAACTATCAATAAGCACATGAGAAAGTGTTCTAAATCTCTAATAACTAGAGAAATGCAAATCAGTCTTAAATATTAAGGATTGCTCCAACTTTGAATCTTACTGAATTGTCTTTATTGTTAACCTTTCCTTTATAGAATTGAAAAGTAGCAATCCAGTTGGTTCTTATGTAAAGGATGCAAAATAAGTTGTCTATCATGTCCTAAACTGAAAGCAATGTCTTTTTCTCCAAATTCAATCTTTGCCTTGACTTTTCTATTTTTAATATGACATTATTACTAATGACATCACTATTCTCCCAGTCACTCAGAATGAAAACTAGAAGAATAATCATTGGTTTTTTTTTATCTTCTTTTCTTACCCATCATATCCAGTTAATCATCAAGGTCTATTAGTGATTATGTCCTTACTCTAATCATTTTGTCTATCTGTCATCCATACTTTCCTATCTATTGCCAATAATATTATTTATAAAAATCTCCTAGGAAGTATCTCTGAAATCCAATTTTTAAAAATGCTATTTTATCCACCTATGTAACAGTATATAGACTATTAGCTGCAAAGAGACAATAGCTGAATAGGAACTTTTCTCAGTCGCATCTCTATCTGAAGACTATCAAAAAAGATTAGAAGAATAAAATAACTGTAATATTATTATATTCAAGAAGCATTCATTTAGCAACTTTGATGTGCAATGCACTCTTCTAGGTCTTTAAGGTATCAAAATAAACAACATAATGCAAAAAAATTTCATGGCCTTGAGGAGTTTAACTTCTAATAGATATAATTGAAAAATAATAATACTATTTAAATAGAACTTCATGTTTTGCAGATTACTTTATAGAGATTTCCTTATTTGTGTCTTACCACATCCATATAGGTATCAGCCTCTTTTTTCCAGATGAAATATTTGAGACTCAAATAAGTCCAGTGACTTGCTCATGGTCATATAACAAAAGAAGTGCCAGAGGTCTGATTTCAACTCAGGTGTTCTTAATTCTTAGAAAAGGATTCTATGTATTATACCCCACTATAAAACAGGCCAGGTAAATAGGAAGCACAAGGAAGTAAAAAAGAATAGCTTAAGGAGAAGACTATAATGAAGAAATGTGGCCAACTTGAGAAAACTGAACCACCTATTTTGCATCAGGGCCTCAAATGCTAAAATATTCTTGCACCTGAAATCAAGACCACAAGACCTCTGAAAGAAGCGCCCATTGAGATTATGGCTGTGAAGTCCAAGTCTAGGAGACAATCAAGTTGGTAAGTATGGTGCTTTCCCAGAAAACAGGTCTTTACATAATTAAAACCAAATAACCAAGAAACCCTTTGTCCTTGAAGAGCAATGAAGTATAGTGGAAATTGCTCTGGAGAAAGTCTTAGAACAAGGTTTCAAGTTCTATGTATTCTACCTTTAAATTCTGTGACCTTTTTGCAAGTTTTTTGAAATATTTGGGCCTCAATTTCCTCATCAATATCATGAAGAAATGTACTATTTTATATCTGAGGCTACTTCCAGCTCTGAGACTCTATGGTTTTTTTTCTAGTCTTAATCACATACTCTTTTTCACATACTCTACACTATATTGAAACTAGAAAACCCACTATTCCCACCCCACCCCCCAAATTCCTGTGTTTCCTACACTGTCACATCATCTCTCAAGCTATTCCAAAGTAATAAAAACTAACATTTAGGAACTGTAAGGGCTAAAATTAAGGTTGTACTAAATATATGAGAATGTGGTTGCTGAAATTAATATATCTCACGTCAAATGAATTTTTAGTGGTATTTATTTACAAAATAGAGGGAAAGAATAGGGTAGAGAAATGAGAAAGAGGGTAGAGTAAGAAATCCAGCTTAATGAGCTAAATACCTGCTCTGGCACCTAGCTTTGCTCCAACAGGACTCCAGAAGCCCAGCCTGAGGCCCCAGAGGTAAATTAGGTATTACCAACTTGGCCTATCTGGTGTTAATCTCTTTGGAAGTCAGGGAAGGTCAGCTTTTTCCACTCATCAATCCAAAGAAAAGAGCAGTCTCACTGCTGGAGAACAACATTGGAGAACAACTCCAACTCCAAAAAACTTTTCTCAAAAACTTCCTCTCATAGGAATTTTTGACTACTTTGTAAAGAGCCTTCTTTGCAACAGTTCTTGTGTCTTCCACTTTATGTAGATCAATTGAAATTTATAAATTTTCTTAGGATTGCCCAGGGGCGTTCCTGAGTTGTCACCAACTTTAGCACTTGGGTGCAGAACTCCCCCTTCTTAAGCATAAAGTGGAAGTGTATATGCTGTTGGTGATTAAATATAAAAGTAGGTCTGGGAGAATTAATCCATTTTCACAATATCCTCGTAAGGTTTGCAAAATCCTTTGTCCACTTTTCTCTCTTGATCCAGGATATAAACCTGCAAGTTAAAAGTATGAGGTAATTTTTTTATTATTTTGTAGATACCATAAAATTTGCATTTTTGACAGAGGCTGAAAGATAATAAGGTCCAAAGTCCCAAAGAAAGCCAAAATCCCAAAGCTAAAATGTGTCAAGTCTTCCTGACTCTAACTTCAATTCTGTGTCCATCCTCCACACATCTTTGTCTATCAGCACCATACGGTAGCAGGCAGGAGACTTGGAGTTAGGAAGATGGGTTTCAAATTACCCTTTAGAATGTCATTAATTCTAATTTCTAATTAAAACATCTCCCTGGATTGTTTTGTTCTTTTTCAATATAGGAATAATGACAATAGTACTTACCTTACATAATTGTCCTAGAAATAAAATAGGATGGTTTATAAAATTGCTTACAAACTAGATTTTAAAATGTTAGCTCTTATTATCATTTCTCACTGTTAAAAGCAAGGCTAAATACTGTCTCTTTCACAGTAATTCACATGATCTCTCATTCATCCCTCACATAATGTGTAAGTAGTTCTCTCTCTCTCTCTTTCTTTCTTTCTTTCTTTCTTTCTTTCTTTCT